>NW_017728995.1:16963556-16989060 GCF_001723915.1 Gavialis gangeticus
CAATACCTCATGCAAACCCTGGAGTGATTTCTCTCCATCTATTTTCTGCTTGCAATTGGGATTTCCAAGTTTGGCTTTATTGACTATCAGAGCCAAAAGCATCAGAAGGAACACCATCAACATCAACCCTGCACACTACGGTCAAGGGCAAGTCGCAACCAAATTCTCTGTAAGTTTAATTCAAACTCACCATTATGGCAAAGTCTTAAAGGATAGGATTCTATGGCAATTAGGCTTATTTGGGAGTTGTAGCCTGGCCAGAAAGCCTGGCCCATTAAGGAATGCAAGGCATAAAGAACCTGAATGACAATTCCCATGAGGCACAGCAACAGCACTGCAGCATCAACTCATTCAGTTCTCTGCTGAAAAGTTTCTTTTGAGGGGTCAAAAGTTTTATGTTCTAGATATGCCACTGCAAACTCAAAGGAAAAGAAAAATTCCCAGCTGATTCTGCTCAACACCCAGAGATTTCCAAAAAAAAACTCAGTCCTTAGAAGGTCTTGTTTGGCACTGATAGCCAGATTTCCAATCTGGAAAAGTAAAACAATGGTTACAATGTGTTTGACAGTCCTGCCTCGCAAATGGAATCACTTAAGACGTTTTTCTTCTGCAGAGAGATGTCAAAACTGCTCACCCAGCTCACCCTGGTTTTGTACTTTAGCAGATATTTTAACAGATATTTAAGAAGACTCCTCGTTGTCTAACTGTTGCAGTCATTGTTTCCCAGTCACATTCTCTAGGGGCCTGATTGCAGACCCCTTTGAAGTTAATGGAAGGATTCCTATTAACTTCAGTTGACTTGTAGTAGACACAAAGAGACAATTGCTGTAATTAATAGAGTAACCACCTGTTAAAGACATTCCTTTGGCTTAATAGTAACATCCTAATACTGATGGCTATTTTGTAAAGTCTGACTGACACTTGGACTGGGATATGTAAAAGAATCTAGGTTAGTTGGGTATATCTAGGAGCCACTCTGAATCACTGGCAGTTAATCTTTTACCTCCTCCACTCACTTTCTAAACCCCTATTCCTAGTCACTGGCCTGCACTGAAGTCCTGCTGCCCTTGCTCAGAATTGAAGTAGAACCAGCCCTTTCTGCTAGGGGAACTGATCCAGGATTGACATTATTTATACCTAACCTGCCAATCCTATCAGCGCCTACTTGTTCCAGGCTGGTTTGGGGATTCAAGGATGCATATCAGATCCCTTTCACCCACTTGGCATCTTGAAATTCACCCCAAGGGGTCAGGATTTTCTCCATCTCCATTTGAAATATGTTTTCTGAGGTCTAACCATGTCATACAGCGATCCCTATTACGCTCTTCGACTCTGCCCACAGAGATTTCTGCTGAAATCATGGAGTTCTACATAAGACACAGGGGCTCATCTGCACACAAGATTAGGGCCTAACCCTTATAGAGCCCTTAGTGCTCAGCGACATGATGTCTGATCAATGTAAAGTAAAATCTTTCATCTCAAGCAGAAAGGTCACTCTGTATGTTCATCTGACGTCAGATCTATACATAAACAACGTTTCTTAGATGCCAGATCAGAAGCAAGAAATAGGCTCTTTTTTTTTTTTCTTTTAAATAAGAGTCAGTCCAGCTGCAGTTCTCAATGCTGCTTACTCTCAGCTGGTCTGCTTTTAACTTTCACTTCCTATTTAGAAAGCTAAATCAGGAACCCTTTAATCTTTGGACTTCATTTCCTTAATAAGAAGTGAAAGGTATAAGTGGCAGCAGGTAAAAAGATACTGAAAGCTGTAGCCAGTTGGCATTTAAATGTTCAGAACAACTAGATCAGAGCATTTTTTAACATTCCTTTCCTCCATGATAGTATAAAAAAGTTGTGGTTGCAGAGAGACAGAACACTAGAGGAACAGCAGATTTGGATGGGAGCAGAGAAAAGAGCAGCAGATGCAAGAGGTGAGGGGAGACTGAGTGCTTACTAGGGCTTCACCCTGCAAGCCGCTAAGCCCTCTGGCCCTGATATGGCAAATTAAGCGTCTCTAACTTGTGACTGGTAGGCTTAGAAAGCAGAGTGCATGCATTCTTAAAGCTATGCATGGGGCTTACGTGCTTTGCTACGTTGGTGGATACTGTTGGAGTGCTGAGCGCCTTGCAGGATTAAGCTCTTGAAAGAGTACAATGCACAGAAGCAGGTGAGAAGTTATTTTAACTCCTTATCTCAACAGCCATTGCTATCACATGCAAAACACTGTCTATTGATATCAAAATGTGACGTTGTTGCTCCCTCAGAAAACAAGACTCCTAAAAAAAAAAAAAAAAAAAAAAAAGAAGAGTCACATGGAACAACCTGTGCGTCCCATGACAGTGGTAAAAGCAATACTAGCTAAACATTCAGCTCATAATTGTGTACCATTGTAAAAGATTATATGTTGCTTATTGCCTACCTCTTTTCAGGATCGCTTTTAATAGCCCTTCATTTAGGGAATGAAAACAAAGTCTAACAATCAGAGCAGGAAGCTAGTAGCTATAATGCCTGGGTTCCTTCTCCAGCTCTGCCACTGATGTGAGGAAATCATTTAAACCCTAATTTTCAGAAGTGGATACCAACTTTGGGGACTGTCGAGCCATAATCACCCATGACTTGATTTTTTCCAAGGAGCTGAGGATCTGCAGTTCCCACTGACTTCATTAGGAGTTACAAGTGCTCAGTAGTTCTGAAAAAAATCAGGCCCATTCTGTCTTAAGGGACAGATCCAAAACATGAAGCACCACAGCAATTTTTTTACCTCCAAAAATGTTAATCTTACCTTTTTAGTGCCTCAGTTTATTCCTCTGCAAACGCAAACATAACAATGCTTACCTGCCTCTGTGGGTAGTTAAGAAGCTAAGGGAGTGTTTGCAAAGCCATGGGAAATTCTGATGAATGGTGTATTTGATATGTTAACATAGCTAACCTAAAATGCTTCTGCAGGGGATACAACAGAAATAATTATTTTAGAATTTTTTTTTTCTTCTCCATCCTAGATAATTTCAGTTAAAATAATTTGAAGAAGGCATTTGGAACCAAGTGATTAGCAGCCCCTGAGCTATGAAGGGGAACATTTTGTGCACATTTTTAATATGATGGTTGAATATCATATGGAATCACAACATCCCATAATGCACTGTCATATATCAAACACTGACATTGTGTTCCTTTGTGTTGCATGTATATGTTTTTAATGCTGTCAAGATACCTGCTAACATTTTAGGGCTATGATCCCTACATAGTACTTGAATGTTTTCTAATTAATTAAGGAGCAGCAGCAGTTAATTCTTGACTACATCTGAATAATTTGAATGAGCATTTATTGGACTCCAGACATTTCCCCTGGGTTTTGTACCTACACATCCTGTCTGTGTGTAACTAGATTAGTTCATTAAATATATGTTGAGATAGCTATTGCATGTGGCATGGTATCTTCAAAATTCCTAATCAAACTATACTGCAGCATTATAATTAATATAGAGCTGGTAAGACTACAAGAAAGTATGCAAGTGAAAGTAAGTCTGGGAAACAATACTAATGCACGTTTATTCTCATAATAAGTAAAAAAGAGATCCAGTGCAAATGAAGCATAGGATGGTAAATAAGAACTGTGTTCACTTGCAGTCATGCACTATAGCCATTAAGCCTTAAGGTCTTAAAGGTACCAAGCAATGCATATGATAAATTTCTCAAAAACATCCCAGCCATAACATAGTTCTTGCTGATTGCTCATTTACCCATAATGCATGCTGTCATAGCAAAGCCTGACAAATGACAGAGAAAGCTCAGGTTATTTTTTACGCTGACTGCCAAGCCCCTCACCTCAGATTATTCATTTATTAGGGCAATCACTGAGGTCTGGGTACTTAATATTGTTTTCACCAAATATGAAAATGATCTACTTGCCTATTCTTTAGTTCCTCCTAGGGCAATCCATTTATCATCAGCTCTGGATAAATGACTGCTTCATTATAGCCATAATTTATGAGATGTTAGAACTAAAGAGCCACACCTAAAGACTTAAAGCTTTAATATGGATTAAAATAAGATAATCAATCAAGCTAATACAAATTTTATTTAGAATTATTTCTTGTTTTAAAATGACTTTGTATTTTTCAGAATTTAGGTAGCCATGAGTCTCTATTACCAAACAGTAGGCAAGCTTGTTCCAAAGTCTGTATGGAAACGTAAGTTGTGCCCCTATTGATCAGCATTAGATCCAACTGCATATGCATCATGTAATCCAGTGTTTTGGTGCTAGGGATATTTGGAGGCCTCTAATGATTTAGATGTAATTCAGACTTATCATGGCTGAAACCTTGCAGTTTTAGAGGAAGTAGAAGCTTAAATATGGATTGATTCTGCAAGCCTTTATTCTCGATGGACACGGGTATTGCTGTGCTTTTCACCTCTCTCAGGAAACTTACTCTAGGGGCAGGAAGGGGGAATTTCAGTGTTATGTTTCAACAATATTTCAATGATTTTACTCCTCTTTGTCTAAAAAAGAGTTTCACAACTCACAATTTGGATCAGACAAGCTTCTTTCTGTATCTGGGGAATAAAATGCCTCTTCCTCCTAAAACAGCATTACAGTCTGAAAGAAAATGTTTCTGGTTTGTATCTTGATTGTATATTTGCTAGCCCTGAGCCAATACAAATATTATTTCTGAATTATGTGTCATGCTCAAAACACTAGCCTAAACCTACTTAACCACTTAAGCCTAAATCTTTTGAAGACTGCCTTGGAAATACACAGTTTATTATAGTTTTTAAACACACACCACAAGGAAGAAAATCAGACTAAGGATTAAAAGATAAACAGAGCAGTGCCAGAGCCATGCAGGTGCAGATTTAGAGCCTTCAGAAAGTTCTCGCTGTATTCCTAAAGCCATGTAGCCTGCAGGTGAGACAAATGGTCCCCTGCTGCCTGCAGGCAAGTCTTGAATGATACCTCCAGCGAGGCCTAGTGAGTAGAAACCACTCAGCCTTGAAATTAACATCCTAAGAAAAAAACCTTCCTCCCCCCCTTTATACAACAGCAAGCTTACATCTTCAGGGTAAAAAGAGAGAGAGAGAGAAATGACAGAAAGGGTGCTAGGCAGGACAGTGGGAGAAGGCACATTATACTCCTAGGAGGAAGTGTACGTTTTCCGTCGTACAGAGTGCTCCGAGGACTACCAGATGCTGATAATGGCTCTAATCAGCATGGACAATCCCGCTGCTTCCTTTAACGCATGCCTGGATAAATATGGCCTAAAGGAGTGAGCTCTGGGACACTTCAAATGACTCGGTGTTTGGAGCTACCATTACAAATTGAAACCAAACAATGTCAAAAGATGAAGTTTATAAGAAGGACCTACAAATATATTTAAGACAGCTCACAAGGCTTATTGCAACTGAATATAATGCAACTTCACATCTGCAGTCATAGGAGCTTCTATAATATGACTACCAATGACCAAAGTTGGATTACAACACAGGTCTTTGTTAGCTAAATGGGATTTTTTTAAGATAGATGTTGTTCTCTTTTCATATCATTCAACTTCAGCACATCAGCAGAAATAAAACAATTTTTAATCTCTGCAGTTATACTGTACACAAGCTATTTAAGTAGGCAACCATTGATCCTTTGGATCATGGCGTATGCGTAAAAGGTCTTGTCAGGTGCCTGATGAATCTGCTTTTGCAGAATCCTGCAACCAACACACGAAGACCTTCAATACATACACTTAGGCAAGAATATGAAGGAGTGGAGGCTGCCCAAGACCTACCATCCCTGCTTTTGACCATTGAGACAGAACCTAAAGACCACACCAAATCCAGACATTCGGTTCCTCAGTGGTTTGAACTTCTGCCAGAGCAACAGATAAGAACTGCTGCTGACTGCCTAACACTTCAGCAAGGGCACGTTTCTGTCAGGGTGACGTCCCTTAGCCTTTTTCCAACCAAGGAGTGCCCACAAGGCAGTTTTGAAGCTCCCTATACTCACTTACTCTGGAGGTTGCAACATTGTGATATTTTACAGGAGCTACTTACTTGCTTCCTGTATATCTGTGCAGGAAATATTTTACACACAAATTATGTTTATCAATATAGGGCTGAGATGTATGGATGTCCACACATTTATAATTCCATAACTGTATTTATACAAACATGCGTGTGTAAGCACACTTGAAAATCTAGCCACTGATTTGCTGCCTAACTAGAAGGTCCTTTGAGCTGAGTCCTATTTAAATTCTAACCCTAAACCATTACACTCATAGCATAAATTAAAATAATTTGCTTTAATTGCCTGAAATTACAGATAAAGTGCATATGTCATATTCTGCCCTCACTGGGAAAGGAAGGAGGGGAAAGGTGATCTGTTCTCTGCTAGTGTCCTTGTACAATTGTGGGAAAGAATCCTCACCTGGCACTCGAGGCAGTACTAGGAGTGTCCCTTCATACCCTCTGGAAAGCCCAAGCCCAAAGCAATGGTTGACTAACTCCTGAAATCACCAGGGCCCAGATGACCAGTTTGAATGCTGCTTTGGGTTTGGTTTTAGCAACACACCAAATAGATCCCAGGATATGCATGGATACTCTACAGATCTCTTAGGATTTAGAAAAAGCTAGAGCCATCAATGTAGAACAGGGGTGCTCAATCTCTGGTCAATGGGCCAAATATGGCCCATGGAGCCATCTCATCTGGCCCACGGGGATCCCCACGGGTCCAGAAATTTGGTGGTAGGGGAGCAGTGGCCATTAATATAGTCACCCACCTCTGCTGTCAAATTCCTGGATCCTAAACCCTTTCCCTTCAAGGACAGTCCATGCCCCCTCTCCCCTGCTTCTGGATCAAGGCCAGACCATGCCCCTTCCCCGCTCCCCCCTGCAGGGCCAGGTTGGGGCTGAGCCACACATCCTTCCACCCCTGCAGGTCTGGGCTGGGGCCAGGCCATGCCCCCTACCCCATGGGGCCAAGTCAAGCTCCTTTCCCCTCTAGGGCCAGGCTGGGGCCAGCCTGCTTTCCATATGCCTCTGCACAGCTAGATGGTGCCTGCTGCACCTGCCCCAGGTGCCAGACTGGGACCACCAAGTGGATCTAGCCCACAGAGGAACCAGGCACTTCTCATCTGGTTTGCCAGGCAAAAAGATTGAACAACACTGGTGTATAAGGATCAAGGTCTCCAGTTCCATCCACCAGGCAGTTCATACAGGAATATCCCCTCTGTAGTGGTTATTCTAAAAAGTGATCCAGGATGTATTTTCTTTTATTTCAGACAAGTACAAGGGGAGTAGGCCCTCAACCTTTTCCAAATACTATTGACTTCTTCCTTTCAGATCCCCTTAGCCTAGAAGGACAAGTGGTACATCTTTGCATGGATGCTCTCTTCTTCCAATGCTTCTCCTAGGTGCCATTTTGCTCAACAGGTTTAAAATGCCCCTTGAATAATCCACTCAGCCAGCACTATCCGACTGCTCAGAAAGGGTAGAATTTTCTCAAGAGTATTTCAGCCCTTCTTAGAGTCAAAAATCACCATAATTATTTCTGAAAACAAATTTTCTCTCAGGGTAAGGACTTGTGTTCCACATTCTTCGCCAAGACAAATGTAAGATCAAGTTAGAAACCTTCCAGAATAGGGGTTGCTAATGCAAATATTGACATAGCACAGAAAGTGAGAGAATATAGCTAGACAGACAGTCTGAGCACAAATATATCACATACGCAATCGTGTTTTTATTTACTGATAGTTGCTATCATTATTTGAAAGGATTCCTATTTTTCTATGCTATAGAATGCTGTCACCACATACAGTTCCATAACTGGATCCTACAGAAAATACAAGTTTTATAAAACATACCTGGAATTTAGGTTGCAAGCTGTCTCATGGAAGTTCTGCATGATCAGGGTTTATAGGATCAGGTAATTAAACAAACTCTTTTTTTCTAAGTTTCCATTGAACAGCTTTTCACTGTTGTATAAACAAAAGTCTCCAGTGGGCAGTCTGCTTGGTCACTGTGTCACCCAACACGGCCAGTTATCAAAACATACACGGTACGGTTTACATATACGATGCTACAGCCGCTACAGAGAAACACAAAACACAAAATAGAAAAACATCTATGCAATGCTGTCTAAATACATGTATAGCCTGGCAGTGGATAGATGCTGCTTGGGCCAATTCATACATCTCTTGTGCCCATGCCTATCCCATTCAAGCCAAAAGGAATTTTGTAAGCAAAGCAACAGCAGAAACCTCACCATGTCTGTTGGCTTCAATGGCTGTTGCTGATCTAACCTAGCCTGGCAAGTTCTCTTTCCACAAGAAATAAACAACAAATCAAAATCAAGTTACTCTCAAACATAAAGGGTCTTATTCTCTATAGCCCATTTCCTAGGTCAGTGAGTTAATACCAATGTAACGGGAGTGCAAAATGTGAGCAAGTCAAACTATTTTACAAGCACATGATATACCCTTTGCACTGGTGAAAATGACTATGCATGGCATGAAATTATGGAGAACCAAGCTCTACCATCTTCAATTTTTAAAAGGCCTTATTCACAGCTATTGATCTGCTGCAGCGCTCTTAACAGTCTAGTATCAGCTGTTGTGGCTCCCCCACAGAGCACGAGATGCTGTTCATGCTCTATTGGGCTAGCCTAGCAGTGCCCCATCTCCTTCCATATGCAGATTACCCAGCGCAGATTCCTGAGACTTAAATCCTGTACCTAGGCAGCTACCCCCCGTACTGGCAATGCTGACACCATGAAAGCTGGCTCTGAACCAGATCCCTGACTCAGAAACTTTGCTCAGATTCAGATGTAGACATCTGCCTGATATTCATGTGCTCTTCAAAAAATACTGCGCAGGTGGTTGTACTTGCTTTTACCCAAAAAGTTGAAGAAGTCAACGTGAACTGAACAAGAAACAGTAACTTACATGCATACTGCCACGTTACCAATTAGCTCCTTAAAACAACTGAAAGTCACAAAGAGCCCTCAATGCACAGAGGCGGTTAATTAATTAACATTAGATGTGATTAATAATGAGTCTCTTTTAATAGTAAATATCTGCCTGCAATGCCTGCATGTCAGAACAAAAAGCCTTCAGAGAGCAGGCAACTATATTTATCCTGATTGTGTTTGGGATTTTAACATGTTTTGTGCAGGCTGACAAATGGCCTATTAATTATCTAATGTTGTCTGACAACAACAGCTTGATAAAGATGTATGTTTTTGAATTGCTGGATGAAAACGGCTGGAGAAGAGCCCCACAGGGGCCTTGCTGTCCTAAAACTGGGCTCCCAGCCACAACGACAGGCAAGACAAAGCCCTATCTCCCGCCACAGCCTTCGGAAATAAAATATGTCTTGGCATTAGGGACATTTTCAGAAAACTGCTCCTGCAATATCTGATTAGGAAAAGGAGGAGTATGTCTTTACTAAATTGGGGTTAAGGCATAATCAATATCATATATGGAGTGTCTGGCCTATTCTGCATAAACACAGGCACTTCATATTATTAAGGAGTCTATAATGCAGAGGAAGCATATGGCAGGACATTGCAGCGCTCTCTATTCTTTTTATTTAGAACTTTATCTTCCAACCTGTTTGACAGCTGCTCCTAAGTGGTTTCACAGTGCCAAATTATTTTTATGATTGTTTGATGTTTTATTCTCCCATTTCAGTTAATGAGATAGGATCCCACAATGGTCATAATTCAGAGCTGTCAGAACTAAAAAGCATGCTTGTGGCAAGATAGCCTGATGGTAAATAAGGCTAAAAGCAGTGGATAATAAAAACTCTCTTATCCAAGTCTCCTCTACAATCAAAACTTGTTTTGGATCCTTCTTCCCTTTGTGTTTGCTTGGACTGCAACTTTCCCCTTTGGGCAGGTAGTCCCTGGGTAATGTCATCCTTCTAATTTTGTTCAACCTTTCCGTGTAATGAAATGTGTGGGATACATAGGAAACATTGAAATGTCTAAAGATATCGAGTGCTATATTATAATTAAAGGGCTTGCATATCGCTTATCGTGCCAAGGGAATAATTTGTCATGTGCTTAGAAGAAAGCGTTCAACAAATGACCTTTAAGAGTCCCAGGAAACATTGCCAATCTAAAATCCCTAGGGGTTGAATGAAAACTTTCCATGAGTTCCTGTTTAAAATCCTAACTTTCAAGAACAAAACCCCATCTTTCTTTTATGTACCTACAGTTTGCGTTATGAGGGCATATAGATAGGATGGTTTTGTGACAGGGAAGAGAATCAAGAACTTGTGATTTTTATCCAACTCTGCCACAGATGACTTCGGCGATTTTGTCTTTTGACGTCTTACTACCCTGGTTTTCCCATTAATAAAATATCACACAAGAGTGTTCTGCAAATTACTTCATTATTATGAAGTGATTAATTCATATTTGTAAAGCATTTTGTTACTTCCAAGCAGAAGGTGCAGGAGCTGTGTCATGTACCATTTCAGAATCGGCCCGATGATCAAAACGAGTACCAGGTTACTTCTGAAGGGAAAAAAGGGGGTATCATAAATTCTTTCTGGAGAATACTTTTAAAGCTTAAAGCATGTTATGAAAGCGTGACATTTGCACATGTTCCTCTACTTATAATTAACTGAAAACTGAGCATAAGCATTTTCATTATTCTGGAGGGGAAACATAGGTATTTCACAGTAGTAGCAATTCTGATGACTGGAGGAAGGGGTCCCCTACTGAAATGAGCTGCTACAAATAGTTTAGGTTAAAGTTTTTGGATCTGATCCAAAGCCTGCTGCAGTACATGGAAATCTTACCATTGACTACCAATGAGTTTTTAGTCTGGCCATTTATACAATGAAATCATGCTTCACCTTTAAAGATTTCTTACTTTCTACTGCATACTTTCAATCAGAGTTTTTCACGGTCATGGAAACTAATACTGCATGATCAAAATGTCAGCCACGGTAATAGCTAGTTCCACCCTGAACTTGAGAGAGAAGAATACTCCGTTTTGATGAGTGGCCACCATAGACTGGCCTCCTTATAAGTATTTAGTAAATCTCAAGAGTGTCTGTCATCTCTAACCCCAACTTGATTGTAATCAAGAAGGTCCACATGATAACAAAGGGACATAAGAAATGAGACATTTAAATTAAAAGAGTTGCTTTTTTATCCTCTCTGACAGCGGCCAGTGCCTACTACTTCACAGGAAGGTTAAAAAACTCTGCAGTTAAAGGGTAATCTGCTCTCAGGCAAAATTCCCTTCTAACCTCGAACACTGAGAGGTTAGGTTAAGCTCTGAAGAACAGTATCATCATGCCTGAGCCAGGCTGACTCCCACTTAAAGTGGGGAATTCCTCTCCAATTGACAATATCTCTTTAATTCACAACGACCTTTCTAATGGAGGAAGTACTCTAATCTAGTGGGTATTCTACTGGCTAGATATATACCTACAGAAAGATGCCATATTCAGCTTGTTCGTGCCTAGAACTATTGTTACCCAAACCATTAAACCGTAACACACCATTATATATATTTTTATAATACTGGAAAAAATAAAAGACAGACTCTGGTGTGTGTGTGTGTGTGTGTGTGTGTGTGTGTGTGTGTGTGTGTGTGTGTGTGTGTGTGTGTGTGTGTGTGTGTGTGTGTGTGTGTGTGTGTATTATATGTGTATATATATATACAGCAGAGTTTGTGAAGGGAAAATGAAAAAGATAATGCCTCTCTTCATCACGGTAGATTATAGATGATGGGTAAGAGAAGTGTTTCCTCTCAATATATTTAGGGTGTGTACAAAGGTAAGCTGTGCAATTACTGACCAGGAGCAGCCTGTGCAGCCATTCACCGGTGCCAGCAACTGCACCAGAAACCTGATGTAGGTAACACTGGGTGGAGGGAGTGGTAGGAGGGATCTGGGGTGGGGGGATTAGAGGGGCAGGTTGTTAGGATTATGGAGGGCTGCTGAGTCTGTGGGGGTGGTTGTCCATCTGGAGGTGAAGGGGTTGGAGGACTAAATATAGCCCAGATTGTGGGGGAAGGGTAGGAAGAATACAGCCCTATGGCTGGGGCAAGTGGCTTGGCTTTCCCAGCCCTGGGGCTACCCTCTGAACATGTGCAGACATTCACTGGATTGGGTTCCATTCCTGATTTAAGGTCATTCACCTACTCAGGTGACGTAACTTGGAACAAGCCGACCATTTTTTCCCAATTTAAACCCCTTGTACAACTGCACAGGTCAACATTTAGACCAACCTAACCTTAGTTTAGAGATCTGCACATACATATAGTTGTCCCCCATTCAACTATTAGATGTAGCTGTGAATATAATGAGCCAATTCCTGAGATTCAGCCAAGGAGTTCTTAATGCAGATCAAGAGAAGCAGCATGTAAAAACCTACTGTATTTTAAGTCCATTGCGCTCTGCTCCTACCAGTGACAGTTCTGTGCAGTGCTCATCCCTGCCATGCTGGTTCCCAGTCACTACATGCACTGTCCATTAGAGCAACTGAGGAATGCCAGGGTGTAAGAACAGCCCAGCTGCATATCCTCCAAAAGAGAGTAGCAGAGAAACACTTTTTCCCATTCTGTGTCACTCCTGTGCTTGGATGAGATCCTCTTGCAGCTAGATAAGGCACCTTATGACAGCTTTGTACCAGAAGAGCAAGGCAAATCTGTCCTTCCACAGCAGCAGCTAGGCTTCAACATGAAAAGGATATGAAAAATGTGTAGCTTTCACATCTAGGAGGTTATAGGCCTGTCTCATAAGTGGCCCACTATCTCATTATTAAAAATTTATTTTATAATGGCACCCTAAAGCCCCCATCATTGCCAAGGGTCATTTGGGTCAATGGCTCTCACTAGAGTGTTATCCAAACCCAGTAAAGTGAGGGGAATCTTTCCCCTGACTCTGACAGCTTTGAATCAGGCCCATCGAGTTTTCCTGGAGCACTTTTCACCTTCATTTCAGTACTAAATACATTGATTTTGTTTCTTTTCTAAAAAGAGTGAAATCTCGGCAGGGACAATGTGAAGAAATTTGATATGGCTTAGCAAAGTTCAGGTACTCCTTTTTCCAGTCACAAGGAAAGAAAATTGATGACGCCACAAGTTTAATGCTAATTGATTTATTACCTGCCTAAGCAAATCCTGGGCAATGCAATGGCAGGCTTAGACTTAAAGCAAATGATTTACAAGATAATGTTTGACTCTGGGAAAGGGTAATCAGATCCAGATACAATGGATGATAGGATAATTGAGAAGAAATAAAAGAGGATAAATTGCCATGTGCTAATGAGTTTACAGGCCCTAATGGGGAGGACATCAGTTTTAACACTCAGGTTATGAGCTAGGAGCAAGGCTTTTTTTTTCTTCAATAGCTAAAGATGTAGTGCTGAAACAAACCAAGATTAATGGTATCCCACTCACTCACTTAGCCTTTTTTTTACACCTTGGACAGTTTCCTGTATTAAATGCATAGTTTTTGTTTGACCAGGTTTAGCCAAAACAGTTCAGCCCAGTTGAGAGCCACATTATCTCTAACTAAACTAAGACATAATAGTTGCGGTGGGATGAACCACACCAAAGAGCATCATCTCTTTCTCCTGCTGCAGCACTGGCTGTCTGCCGAGTTTGCAATGTCTTTGTGAGTCTCTTTAGGATCATACGAATATTCTAAAGCTTTTCTACAGCCGAGCTGCACTCAGACTTTGAGGCAGTTGCCAGAGCAATGCTGTCTCACATCATGATTCATTTTTATATCTCTCTCTCCCTCTATCCCATATCACCAACTAGAACCAGGGACACTTTATTGGTATTTCTGATTACTGCTGTAGCACTCTAAATTTTTCAGCAGGATAGGGGTCTCACCAGCCCTAATGTAGAAATACACGGTGTGAATGGTGCCAGCCACAGAGAAATAAAAGGATACTGTGTGAGGCATTATGGGTGAGGAATACAGAAATGAAGCCCTTCCTAAGAGACCAAACCCGTATTCCAATGTAAGGCTTCCAACAAATGAAGTTTAATAAGATGAATTATGGTACAGTTCCAGAACGAACACAACGAACAGAAATGCTGCTCTAGTGAAGCTTTTAAGTCATAATACACACAACATGTTCAATACTCTGTATCAAAAAAAACAGAATACTAGGGAACATGTGCCAAAATAGCTAGATCCCCCTGGTTTAAGGTATGCAGGACCTTTCCTTAAGCATTCAAATAGTCTTTGGAGATATAGCTGCTAATTAGTTATAACAGGTTCACTCTTATGTAATCCATATGTAGCTCCTGTTAAAGCCAATGGGGGTTTTGTACAGAGGAGAACTGCAGGAGCAATTTATGTTTATACATAGCTAGATTGTGTCCTGCTAAACACATTGGTGGGCAATTACTCAAATGAGTGGGCACATTAATTAGAACAAGAGAATGGCCTATACAATTATAACACCTTCACCTAATCCATTTAAAACTTCAGCTCAAATTTGAGCTCTGAGAAATTTCATTTTTTGGCCTTCATTTTGCTTCACAGCTTTGAACTAGCCTAGTTTTACAAAGTGAATCAGACAAGCACAGATAAGCAAACAAAACAATTTGATCCTTAAATTGTTTAAGGGAAAAAAGGAAACCAGACTGTCCTCATCCCTCCACAGTGACCGAGCCCTCCGAACCAAGCAGGACTGTGCTTTAGGAAAGTTTGGAATTGGACGTAAACGTTTTGGTCGCCCCTCTCTTTCTAGTCCTGTTAACTGAAGTTAAAGGGAGCATGACACTACTCATTCAAGCCTCATAATGAGCTAGCTATGACCCCAGAGCCCAGCAGCCTTGAATGTTAGGAGTTCAAAATCTGAATCCAGGTCTGAATTTTGTAGTTTGAGCTCATTCCCTTAAATCCAGGCCAAGCTCTGCTCCCAAGTGCTCAAGAATGGCTTACCTGTAGTGAGCACCAGGTGCAAGTGCATCTGAGGACAAAATCTGGCCATGCTTTGCAAGTGCCCCATCCTGCAAGTTTTTAGCCACTCTGGAATTGAAGTCCTACCTCAGGGAAGCTTAGCAGAATGAATGCCAAAGCAAACAAATCACCCAAATTCAGACCATAGCACTGATGCTACCCTCTTTTCTGTCACCAAAAGAAGATTCTTGTCCATTTGTGAAAAAACCCATTAAAATATGTATTTTTTTAAACACATTTAAATACATTTGAGCAGACAAGCATGTTTATTTACAGGAACAAACCCAAAGAAGTATACTTCAAATAACAGTACACTGTACAATAATTAATACAATAATAGTTAAAATGGTAAAAAGTCTGTTTTGCCTATTTGGTGGCCCTGCTCTCTACAAGTCCATTCAAGGCACCTGTCATAGTAGGTTATAACCTACCATAGTTCATGCCTTTCAGAATTAGATGGTAAGGTGCCACATCTACCCTGCCTTCTGCCTGACTTCAGACTAACGCTGCTAACTACTTCTCACTAGTACAAGAATTGTTCTATTTGAAGCAAAGTTCATTTCTGAAAGGAAGACATAATATAAGAGTTTAATTCTAGTATCAAGGAGTCACTGTGCAAGTAAAAACTGATAGGTGTGACTGAAGCAATTGTTTCCACCCAGTCTCCCCAGTGAAACATGGACTTTATATGCTAGGAAAATCATTCTGATTATTAAAAACGCTGCTTATTTGTTGATTTCTAGTGACAGATTTTTTTTCATTTATTGTTCAATGCGGAGATGGCAGATTGGATTTTTCAAAGGAAAAGTCCTAATCACCAAGGGCTGTTCTCACCCCTACTGATTACCAAGGGCTGATCTAACCCTGATGGGAATCTCTCCACCGATGCCAGTGGAAGCTGTATTAAAATCTTTATGAACTGCCATGTATTGAAACCTACTTTGTCTGCAAAGCCTTCCAACATGAATCTATGAGCAAAATTAATTTTATTTTAAGAACAGAACCAATGAAAATGTTCACTGTTTTGACCTGGGACCTTTAAATCTCTGTCACCCTCTGCATGATGCACGTGAATTGTATTGTCTCTGTCTTGAATCTGAGTTCCTCCAGTAAAAACTGGATCTTCCTCTGAGTGCTGAATAGCAGCAAGCACTTTTTCACTTCTCAAAATGTAATGCAAAATAGTTCTCTGTATGGTTACCTAGCATTATTCTCTCATTAGAGTAACTCAGTGTTGTTACTTAGTATAAACATTTTATACTTAGTATAAACTAAGTATAAAATGTTACTTAGTATAAACATTTCAACAAATGCAAACTTTTCCTGGGTGCAACAACCCTTCCTCTTCTGTAGGTGTGATTTATTTCCCTTCAGCCTTGGCAATAACTCCAATCTACTCCCATCCTGATATTTATATCTGCACATCATGCCACAAATAAGATGTAAAAAGACTTGATTTTCATCGCAGCGGAAGCCTAGACCTCCAATCTAAAAATAGATGTAGGACATTTCTAATAGACACCTAGGATATGTACCTGATTATTTGACTATGCTAATATCCTATATGAATATGTAAACAGTCTTTGTTGAGAGTGGTAGGATTGTCCATATAGTTTTGCATGTATTCATTAAGGCAGGGGTCGGTTACCCCTGGCACACATGCTGAGCATGGCACGTGAGGCCATTTTCCTGGGCACGCATTGGGGCAGGGGAGGCAGCAGCTGTTTGCAGCCTCCCGCCTGCGGCTGGCCCCAGCTCTAAGCAGCTGCTGCCAGCTGGGAGCCTGGGCTGCTCCCAACAGGCAGCTGGGATGCTGCAAGCCCTGCTGGGAGCAGCCTGGGATCCGTGTCTATCAACAGCTACCCAGAGCCAAGGCTGGCTGCAGTCAGGAGGCTACAAACAGGTGCTGCCTCCCCGCCCCTGGCCCCAATGGACACAGTGCCAGAGCCCGGGGTTGGGAAACAGCTGGACCTGGGGCCAGGGTTGGGGCAGGAGGGCAGCAGCTGTTTGTAGCCTCCCAGCTACAGCTAGCTCTGGGTAGCTGTTGATAGCCACAGAGCCCAGGCTGCTCCCATGGAAGCCCTGCAGCAAGCAGCCCGGGCTCTGTGGCTATCAACAGCTACCCAGAACCTGGGCCAGCTGCAAACAACTGCTGCCTCTCAGCCCTGGCCCTGGCCCCAGCTGCCTCCTAATCCCAGAACTGGCCCTGGGCTCCAGGGAGGCAGCACATACTGGCAATGCTCCCCGCTGTGCTGCCCTCGCCACTTCTGCAAAGCAGCACTGGAACCCCGTGTGGCAGGACACAGTGGGGGGCACAGAAAGCTGCGTGATCCAAGCTCTCTGCTGCCCTGCCACACTTCCCCTGCAGGTGGGGGAAGCAGCGAGGGGCACAGCCCTGAGCTGCTGCCCACGCTGCTCCCATGCACACAGGGAGCAGCGGGGTGGGGAGCAAGGGGCAGCAGGGCTGGGGGCAAGGGGCAGCCGGGCTGGAGGGCAGGGGCTTTGTGTGGGGACAAGGGGAACAAGCATGCCATGTACCCCCTGCCCTCATTTTGTTTTTCTGGCATGCTGGCACTCCGGCACCTTCCAAGGTGGGCATTGTGGGGGTTTTCGGCACTCTGGCCAAAAAATGTTGCCTACCCCTGCATTAAGGTAAT
This sequence comes from Gavialis gangeticus, assembly GCF_001723915.1. Classification (NCBI taxonomy): domain Eukaryota; kingdom Metazoa; phylum Chordata; order Crocodylia; family Gavialidae; genus Gavialis; species Gavialis gangeticus. The sequence continues at coordinate 16,981,139 of NW_017728995.1, forward strand.
CTTGGCAATTTGATTTTTTAAAAGTCAGGCCCACAGATCAGGATGCCAAAAATAGACACAAATACTCTTAAGGTAAATTGCCCAAAGGCATGTCTACCTACCTATGGAAGAGCCCCGCTGCCTGCTACTTCCCCAAACTGAAGTGATGTAACATCTCTCTTTCCCCTACAAGAATGCAGTGGTGAATGCTCAGCACTGACCTAAAGGCACCAGACTCTTTCCATCTGGTGAAGTAGCACTGGTGGAACAGACATGGCATGCCTTGCTGTGGCACGCCCCGGCTCAGTATGAGATGGCAAAGACATACCCTCAATTTCCCACCTGCAGAATGGGACAATGGAACATGCCAAACATTTTAAACCACTATCAGATCCTCCTATTAGAACTAAAGGTGACAGAGCTGAAAAGCAGCAAAATGCTTAAGCCTGTGATAACGTTCAGCTCGCAAGTGGTCTCACTGAAGTCATGACATGCAAGGGCTTATGAGACTTGCTGGATACTAGTGAGAGAATGGAGACATTTAAGAAGGTAAGATGGATGGTTTTGGCCAGACCTACACACTATTCAGAATTATTTTAAAAAATCTCTACTTGTTCGTTGTCCAGGCATGCTTCAGTTTGTTCATTTTGCCATTGTAGTTTGACATTGCTCTCCCTAAACTATCAAATCCTCTACAAACAATTGCCATTTTAGTGTTAAGAAAATAAAACTTGATGAAATGTAAGTGCTTCATATGTTCAGTAGCAATTTTTTAAAATGAAGTCACTTGGCTCTGAATCCCTTTTCTAAGATAAAAACTTAATTTTACATGCTTCCTTTCTTCAAAAGTTCTCCATAAATGCTATAGCAAACATACTGTATAAGTGTGTACACACAGACATACACACACATTAGTAACATCTCCAAAGTAGGGCTGTGCAAAGCTTTGGGTGGTGATTTGATTCGGAGAAGATTCAGCCCAATTCGGTGACCAAATCTCTGAATCCAAATCGAATAAGGGGACCAATTAAAAGGTCCGAATCAATCTGAAGCTCTCCGAATCTTCAGAAAAGATTCAGAGCACTTCGATGCTTTGGACAGTCCCCGATGGCTGCAGCAGGGAACTGGACCAGACTCGAAGCTGGTAAGTAGGGAGCAGGGGAGGGGGACTGGAGGAGAAGGAAAGGGACCATGGGGGGAACCCTGCCAGGCCCCATCCCCTGCCTCCTCCCCCCCACCCCATGGCTGCCCTCGCCCACCCCAGCTCCTAGTGCTTTAAAAAAAAAAGCCGCCACTCACCAGGTGCTGTCAGGTGGGGGGGCCATCCCCGCTGCCCGCCGCTGCCCCATGCTGCATGGTGGGCTCTGCCATGATCCCCCAACCCTCTCCCCTTGCTCTCCCAGCCCCTGCATGACAAAAAACCCCGGGATTCACCACTCCTAGGTGGCCTCAGGGCTTTGGGGGGCTCATGGAGAGCCCCCCGCATGGAGCAGAGCAGCTGGAGGCAGCCGGGATTGCCCCCCACCGGGCAGAAACAGTGAGTCTGGGGGTTTTCTTGCAGGTTTTTTTCTTAGCTGTGGCAGGTGAGGCAGACATGGGGGGGAATGGCGGAGCAGGGGAGGGTCAGGGGGCTCGTGCAGACCTCTCCATGCAGCATGGGACTGGGGGGAGAGCGGGGATCATCCCCTTGCCTGGCAGCACCCACTGAGTCAGGGCTTTTTTTTTTTCTCAAAGTGCCAGGAGCTGGGGCAGGCAGGGCAGCCATTGCTGGGCTGGGAGAACAAACAAGGGATGGGCCTGGCCTGGCCTGGGTGATTTGGAGATTTGGTAGCAGCTGAATCTCTGAACCAGATTCGGCCGAATCGAATCACTGTCCCCGGAATCAGCCAAATCTGAATCCGAAATTAATACTAACCGCTTCGCACAGGCCTACTACAGAGCTCTACAAATGACCAACATTAATGAAATGCAGCCTCATCTAGGGTGGTGTGGGGCCACAGCCGCCTTTGATACAGCGTGCCCCACATCACTGAAGCCAGGAATATTGTATCCAATGTCTAAAGCTCCAAAATCTTTCAAAAAATGCCCGTAAAATGAAGTACTCACATTTATGCAGTAGTGCAAAGACATGTTCATCATTTTCAGTGATCTATCCCCTGCCCATTCTAATGTGCATATGTGAATGCACAACTGCAGAAAGTGCATGAGCAGATGTTCTCAACCATACAGGGCAGATCCATTGTGCAAACACAAGGGGAAACCTAGAAGAAGGTCATTTGTAATGGAAACCCACATGGGTCAGATAGGACCTCAAATTATAAAGCTCCATACAGCAGATACACAAACATATAAGTAACAAAGCAATGAGGTTATATGCTCTGAGAAGATGGAGGGCTGATTTAGCCCTGCTAGGATCTGATCTTATACTTCTGGAGTTTGGAGAGGCAGGCTGGTCTTGTGGTTCTCATACTGGACTGAAACTGAAAAAATCTGCATTTAGTTATCAGTTCTCCTACAGCCCTCCTGTGGGTTCTTGGTGGGACTGAGACTCCCATATCTCACATGTGCTCTTGAAAATGTAACTCTTAATGGCCGAGTGCCTCAGTTTCCCACCTGTTAAAAGGTGATAATGACGATTGTTTTCTCCCACCCTTCATCTGCCTGTATGTGTTCATACTGGAAAGTCTATCTCTTACTATGTATATGTACAACACCTAGCACAGTCCGGTCCCATTCCCCCCCTGGAGTTACTTAGTGCTACTGTAACAAAAATAACAAGTGCTCCATAAATGAAACTCAACTATTCCTAAAAAATTATTTATGAACCTGATCTGCAGACTATGAAGCCATCTCCTCTGGCAAACAAGCTCTCTACTTTTAGGTCCAGCTACCTGAAAAGTTATATAGGGTGTATACTGTTGAAATTCAGCTGTTTCTGTCTTGTTAAAATAAGCACCCATCTAGAAACCAGATGTTCAACATGACACTAAGACTTTTTTGGGAGGGGGAGCAAAAAACCATTTTTTATCAGAGCTGTCAGCTCATATGCCAGTGATTTTCAGTCTGGTGCCACTGGAAATAGCTGAGACATAATATTTTGAGAATCATAGTATATAATGGAAACATCAACTCAACCTTAACTTTGGCTGCACTGCCAGTACTGCTGTAGTATAGCTTCACTGCTTCCATTTCAGCTTTGGCCAACAGGTAAACCTCAGGAAAGGAAAATTTGACATACATGTAAAAAATAAGCTGGTGGATATGGATAAACTGTGCACAGATATTGGTGTTTTCAAATAGGTACTTCTCAAAGGAGCTGTATTGCACACCTTTGACCTTTAACTGGAGTGTTCAAACATTGCATGTAATGATGACTACCAATGAAAGTTCTATGCTGTGCTTGGCTGCACTTTCTATATGAGTGCCAGCAGTAAGATAAATGATAAACTGGTTCACTGGAGTACTAGTGGTTTGGGGGCTATTGATTTTTGGTCCATTCTCTTTAAAAGTGAGATCTAAAAAGTTGACAGAGGGTCATTAATTTCATCATATACTTGTCGTCTCATCCATAACCAATCCAGGGACTGAGTGTGCTTGTCACTCTCTGTTTGCACTTTATTTGTTTAGGATTTCTTTGCGATTCTACATTTTTCCCTTTATTTCAGGGTTTGTGGGGTTTTTTTTTTAAATGAGCTCCTTGTCAGGACTCCTACTGCTAGTGTGTGTGTGTGTGTGTGTGTGTGTGTGTGTGTGTGTGTGTGTGTGTGTGTGTGTGTACATACATACATACGCAGGTGACTAGTAGATTCAGTGGTTCCATTATGAAGTCTATATTAGGCAAAGAAAAAACAGTCGCTTCTATTGGGTGCTTTTCATTTTTTAAAAATTACTCTTTTCAAATTCATCAGCCTTAATTGTCCAATCTGAAGGACTCTGAAGAAACACTTGTATAGCGGCATCAGACTCTTGTTTGAAGAACCATTATAAAAGTCGTAAATTTTTTTCCCTATGAAAATTCCATGGACTTCTGCAATGTTCTTGTATCACACAGAAACAATTGAATTTAAATGGACATATAACTACAATAATTTGAGTCTACTTTATTGCAGTTCTGAATAGGTCCTCAGTGACTTTTTGTAATGTACTAACTAGAAAAAACTTTTAGACGCTCACTAAAAATATATTTTCACCTGGCACATTTTAGTTTTCCTCATAGCAAAGAGATCTGGGGCATTATCCATAATTATTAGTGGAGTAAAATCAAATAAAAATCTTTAAGACCAGTGCAATATTCTTCTGTACATCTGGTGGATAAACAACAGCAGGAGAAATCAATTCACATATAAGAATTTCATACAGTAGGCAGTTGTTAAAATGTAAGTTGTTAAAATATATTTCTCGGTAGTAGTGTTATCCGTCTTTGAATAGTGTCCATATACACTGTCTCTCTTTTTGGAACCCACACAAAAGTGTATGTAGAAAGTAAGAGAAAGTGTGATTAAGTACTATAGACGATGGCAAGAAAATCCAGTATTAATAATATCACAACCTGCCAGTAAATCTCTGTTTTATAGGTGAAGAAATACAATTCTACTTTAAAGTGTGTTTTTATATACCCTTGAGTGCCCAACTAGCTAAACTACCAAGGGAGCTCTACATGATTTAGAAGTTAATCCTTCAAATGGCTAACAATTGAATGCCTCAGCTGTTTGTAGTTTCCTACTGCTGGCTAATTTCATTTTTGTTTCATGTGTTCAGTGGCAAGCTTTCATTGTTCAGAGGCCTGACACTGAGGTTGTAAGTGTAGTTAATTTAGTTAAAATAAGGCTGAGAACATTCACACCATGTTCAGCTTGTTATGAGTAGACCTGGTAGAAGTTGAGGAAAACACTCCTGGAGAATAAACAGGCCTGGAAAAACAGAAAAGGAAAGAGAAAGAAAGCACACAAAGAAAGACAGAGAGAATCTAAATTTGCCAAGCTGGTGAGCATGGGATAAGTTCTAAAAAAAATGGAAGGAAATCAAAGAAAAATGACCCATGTAACTGCACTAGTCTGATGGCCATAACATTTGAATAAGTTGGAACAATTTGCAGCCACAGGTTTAGCTTTCTGAATGTGTTCTTAAACTTCCACTCCCCTGTTCACGCCTCCTCTTTCCCTTTTTGGACCTCTGATGCTTTAAAAAAATGAACATCGCTTAAAATCACTGTATCAACTGCATCCCTCTCCTCATTTTGTTCCTTTGACACTTTATGGGGATTAGGAAGAGAAAGAAACACTTCAAGTGTTGTTTTCGGTCACCAGTGCATGAACCCCCTCTAAATTTCTCTCCTATATCTCTCAGTGACATAAGACGTACTGAACATAAAAAGAAAAAAACCCAATTGGAATTATAGTCTTAATACCCTTAGCACCCCATACCTCCTGCAGGAAAAAAAATGTTTTGTTCTGGTTTTTTAACAGGAATGCAACATTACTCAATGGAATTTACCCTGTAGGGTAGGAAATCCAATGCATTACCAAGGCCGTGACTCCTACTGAAGTTTTGCTGTCACCTTTTGTTTAATTGATCCACTCTTCATCCCCATTCTCTACTCATGTCCCCAAACAGAAAGCTTGGTGTACGGGCAGAACCTGACCTTGACTGGTTTTCTTTATTGGAGATAAGCTCATTGTTCATCATAAGCCTACGCTGTGGCTATTCTGAGGTTTGTGTCCATCTCTGAAAGCGAGCCATGGGCAGAAAGCTTGAGAGCTGTAGGACTTCTTCATCAAAGTTCTCAACTCTGGTAAACAGCTTTTCAAATTCCTAATGATAATCTTAGTTAACATGTATTTTAAGGTATCCTACTGCTTGCTTCTTATTATGTTCAACGACAGATACAAATATTATTTCAGCACTTGAACCTGTTGGATTTTTACAGGATTATAAGCTTATACGTTATTCCAAAACCCTACTGAGTTTTCCTTTAGCATTCATAAAATCTTTCCCTTTGTACAGAGATAAATATTTTTTTCAGGAAGTCATTAATTTTGGAGTTTGAGAAACATGAAGTAGACAAAGTGGGTAATTTTTCACACTTAGAACAATTTCCCATTATATTATGACTCTTTTTCTTGCAGTGCTGCAAGAGATTAATCTGAGTGTTATTTTCTCCACTAATTGGCTTTACAGATTGCCATGGGAGATAGCACCTAATAAAGCCAAGAGAGAAAATGCTAACCACACTAAGCTATCCCATAACAAGAGGACCTATTCATTCAAAGGGTAATACTCTATTAGGGCAGGTTTTCTCTGGAGTCGGTTGGTACAGAATGCAGCATGCATGCAAAACAGAAGTAGGCTACATGCCTTACCTGATCTCTAAAGCACTCCACAGTTTTGTGACAAAATGGCCTTCATGTCCCAAAGATGCGAAAGATAGCACAGCATTCTCTACAGAGGAAGTGCTAATTCTGTTCTGAGTCAGCAAGAAACATTGGCCTTGGAAGATTTTATATGCATGCACAATCCTTGCTCAAGGATGTATTAATGACTTCTCCAGATTACCTGCTTTTTTTCCTACTAGAGCATTGTGATGGAAAAGGTGGAGGTGATACAAAAGAGGTTGCATTAGTGCTCACATTTGATAATGGACAGCAATAGGTCTCCCAGAACTATAAGAATTATTAATGAATTTGGAGTACAATTTGATAATGGGTGGTGGGAAATAAAGGTACTTTCTACTCTTATCTACACTAAGGCTTTCCTAGCTCCACAACACTGCATGGTTTCCTGCTTTACCTTACACCTATCTACATAGCGTAATTTCAAGAAGCATGACCATAAGGAGGCCGAAGTACTGACTGCATAGCTTCATGACAGGGCGCACCATTCCTTTTTTATGAATGCCACCATTAAAGTTTACCCTGGCTTGAAAAAGGGCAACACTCAACAGCAGGGGATTTTCTGTTGCTTCTCCCTGTACAGGAGGGTTAGTTGGTGTAGCTCAGATCCCACTCTGGCCACAATTTCTTGACTATTTGAAGACCTCCATATTAGTGGCATGTAGTACCTCCTAATTTTTAAATATTTGGAAACAGCCGAAGTACAATTTATTCTATCATCAAATACTACTAATGTCAAAGAGAAAAATGTCTCCTACTGTATCACCATCAAGAATGACTGCACCATACAGCTGTTACTTAGAGGTCTCTCATCCAAATAGTAACTCAAACAACACTGTTTAGCTGGTGATATTTGAGAAAAACATTTCACACAAGGTAGTGTGATCCAAGATATTTCAGTAATAACCTTCCTAAGGCCCCTGGGATCAGAGGACCAAATTTTTCAGAAATACTTCATTTTTTCATGGCCAGGTGTCAATCTCACTTTCACTGATGTTGTGATCTGAATGCAAATTTCACATAGCCTAGTACGTACAATTTCAAATAATTTAGGCATGTGGAAACTGGTGAAGAACACCCAACATATGACAGAAACCAGATGCCCAACAAGTATCTTAACAAAGAACGTTCTGGTTTGGGGCCCGATGCATCTGCCTTGTCTAAATATGAATCAAAGTATCTCAGTTGTGCTCACTTGCAGTTGTGTTAAATATAGTCACTCCAGGCTGGTTTCCAGGAGCAGCTACTCCTAATATTGCTCATGTCACAGGGCAGAAGAGGTAGTTAAAAAAACATTTAGGAATTTAGGTGGAGATCATTTTTACGCAGAGAGCCTATACAAGGTTGTACATAGCACTCAAGTTCTTAATATGGGGTTTAAATGGAACATAGATGGGATTTAATGTCTCTGCTCTGGGTGAATTTTACCATTGCAGGAGACGGTGAAACTTTAATAATAGGAGCTCTGAGCAGCTGCTGATTTCATTAAAGTTATGCTTTAGCTGGGCCTCGGGGCTTTTACTTCTGAGGAGTTCGTGTGTGTGTGTGTGTGTG
>NW_017728995.1:16989221-16991721 GCF_001723915.1 Gavialis gangeticus
GTGTGTGTGTGTGTGTGTGTGTGTGTGTGTGTGTACAATATTTCACAGGTGCAGTAGTTACTTTTGGAAACCTGCCATCACCTCACACAGTCACCATTAAGACAGAGCAGCATTTGGAGACCTGCAGCCATGATATCATTCCCATCTTACATGATCTGGGGGGTTTGTCACATCAGGAAATGCCAGCACAAGCCGGTGGTTCAGTGCCTCTAAGGGTATGTTTTATATACAGGAGTATTATCACCACTTTCAGGGCTGTCTAGTAGGGTGGAGCACCCTAAAAACTATAAGAGCATTCCAGTACACGGGATGAGGCTAGAAAGATTCAGATTCATTTTCCCATCTCACCTTCCCTGGAAATCTTCAAGAGGAGACTGGATAGGCACCTGGCTGGGGTCTTATGACCCCTGCCACCCCCAGTGCTCCTTCCTGCCCATGGCAGGGGGTCGGACTAGATGATCTGTCTAGGTCCCTTCTGACTCATTGATTCTATGATCTTTCCGTCCTTTATCAGTGTTTTTTCAGGTATATTTTGCTACCTAGTTATGCACCATTTAGACAATGTAATACAGCTGAAGAGAGGGGAGTGAAAATACCCAATGAGGCATATATGTTATAACAAACTCCTGTAGGCTAATGTCCCGTATGTGTATTTGTCAGCCTGATAGCTTTAGACTTGAGCAGAACACATGTGGTCTCGTGTATTGTTCCATCAGTGGTTTGATAATAAAATATCTAGGATCACTCTGACTACATACAGTGGCACACCTCCCACGAACCCACTTAATACACCATCTCTACTCCATGGTTGTGGTAAAGACACTGATTCCAGCCAGAGTTACACTGGTGTAGTGAGAGCAGAATTTAGCCAAGAGAGTTTTCTATGATTTTTTCCCATTCTTCTTGTTTCTTATCACAAATACCGGAAATTCATTAAACCCGAGGTTGGTATAGCAAGGGATGACCCTGCCTTGAGGGTCTTTCCAGCACTACTTGGCTGTGATTCTATAAGTTCAAGTTCAGTTTCTTTGGACCCACCTTTAAAATTCTTTGTCAAGTTCATCACCAACACACCTTGGCTCCAAGATCAATGGCAACCCAGTCTACATTTAAGTCAACAGGAGCTTTGCCTTCAGTGGGACCAGGTTGTCTTGTGGAGCAGCACAGAATAATGCCCCTGTGTGAACAGTATCACGCTACCATTGTACTAAGCTTTGGATAGGACAAGCCTGCTTTTTCCAGATTACATAAAAAGAGAAGAGAATCTAGGAGTAAATCGTATCTATACTGGGACTATAGATGCATTACCTGAACTAGGTTTAGATGTGGCTTAAAACATGTGCATGCTATTTTTGTGTAAGACAGAAGAGTGCAAGTAATGTCCAAAGGTAAGGTTATGCTTCTCCATCCTCAGTTTGGCATCCTTTGGGCTGGCCATTTAAATCAAGTTAATAAACCTAATTATCCTGAGGCAGTTTTATAACTTCATTTTACAGTGGATTCTGGTGGGTAACACGCTTGGGGCACCTCGGTTGAAGTTACAGTTCCAAAAGGTGCTTAGAGCAGGGATATATCATTCAGTGCACCCTGCTAAAGCTGAATTGAATTGTAGCACCTGGATACAGGGTATGTTTTATAATGCAAAAAAAAATCTCACTTTTCTGAAGCCCAAAGAAAGGCCTAGGGAGTCTGACACAAATAAATACACACTTCCACTACTTCTTCCCACCAGGCCCAATCTTGGAGCTTTACCTACAACATCTATCATGGAATTAGTTACCTGCTGCCCACAAAGTTAATCAATAGTCCAAGCGGAAGCACTTGCATATCGACCAACCATGCTAGAAGAATACATGGCCTTTGGTTGCTTGAGGAGAAGCTATAACACCACCCAGCTAACACACATGGGGGCCCTTTCTCCTACCTCATAAAGATGGAATATAACTGTCAGGATGAAACACTCGGCTCCATTACAATATTACCCTAGTTGTCCAACACTCAAGGAATTGAAACTTCCTCTTATCCAAATTACAGTTATGGCAGTCTATGCAATTTACTCCCTCAGCTGTCAAACCCTTTAATCCTAATGTTTCCAATGTCACTGAAAATGACATTTTTTGGCTGGTTCAAAGAAACAGATAATTAACTTATATTTTTAGCTTACAGTGGAATACCATTTCAACAAAGTTGAAAAAGAAGAATTTCCTTGAAAAAGAATTTCCTTAGGGCCATATCCCATTGGAGTCAATGGCAAAAACCAGCTGTTGAATTCAATGGAAATGAACTTCAGCTTTTAGGAACAATGAGGGAAACTTTGACCTCCTACAGCATTAAAATCTAAGCTATCCCATTACTTCAGCAAAAGTATTCCTGCTTAATGTCAGTGGAATTCCAAAAAGAATCAGTCCCAGTGATTTTATCTTCAATATAATCTATTCGTAGAGGCAAGGATATTTTGTGGGCAATATCTTTGAAGACCAACTGCAACTGCATACATGGA
>NW_017728995.1:16996721-16997956 GCF_001723915.1 Gavialis gangeticus
ATTATTACTGCTAGCAAGCTGTATAACATAAATGTTTGTAAAGATGGCTGACTGGGACAATGAAATGTATAATTCCCATCAAACCAATATCTCAAAATATTTCACACTGGCTCATTCTCAATGAATGACAACAGAAAAAAAAATCCAGTTTCAAAATTAGAATTTTTTTATCAGAAGTTACCAAAATGTCATCAGTTACATTTATCAGACATTCAATCATTGGTGTGCCCTTAGGTGTGTATTAGGGTTGAGTATTTACAAAAATGACATTAATTATTATTCTGTGAGCTGGTTAAGTTGGGTCCGAGTCCTGCAGTTTTGAGAAATTAAGGTATTATAAGATCACTGGTTCTATTTTAGCTAAGGAAATATCCATATTTATGTTTAGTGGGCTGAGAGCCTATTTGTTTGCTCATTAACAGGTATGTTTCACCATTTGTATTTAAACTTGGATTGATATTAGAAGGTTACAGGCAAGCTATTGATATAGGAATAATGACCTCATCCCACATACACTGCCAATATAGCACTTCCACAGACACAAGAAATAATATGTTCTTGTGTTATTAATATAACCTGTCTACTGGGTTTACAGTATTTTAAAGGATGGTGAAATAACTTGGTTCCATTTTTACCATACAGTGAAAAATCATAAAGCAGTATTAAGAGGAGGCTGAAAATCTCCATATTTATGAATGAGGGATGGATGATTAAGATAAAAGCATCCCTTTTATTGATTACAGGCCTCTCTCATCTATTAAAATAATAAAGCTACATAATGCTGCAACATTTAAAACTCAGCACTTGAAGAAGGTGACCGAATGCAAACATTGATAGCCATGTCCTCTTGCAGGGCAGACTTCTCCCAACTAGTTGTTAATACTAGCATCCTACAAAGTGAAAGGCTGCAACAGCTAATACTGTACAAAAGAAAGGGAATGGATTCATGGATGATACAGTCCACATCCATGGCACATTACTTTTTCTCAGGGGAGGTTAACAAACTGCCAAAAGCCAAATTTAACTCTAGCTTCTGATTACACACGATACGTTTGTGTGGGTATGAACTGGTTTTCTACATACCAAGGTTGCATACACAAAGAAAAGGGAGGTTCATTTTCCACATCTGTGCTAGACTTGCATATACAAATGGCAGAACAGTTACTATTCTGAGTGCAAGGATGACAATGGAATATTGCAACCTGCCTGAAAATTTCCTTCAGCTCTCAAATTCT
>NW_017728995.1:17002956-17010823 GCF_001723915.1 Gavialis gangeticus
CCTGAAAATTTCCTTTAGCTCTCAAATTCTCTTTATTAATTATCATTGATTTAGATTTATAGTTGTGCATGAAGGCTTTCATAAGGACTGCTCTATGCTATCATTATACAAACATGGAATTGCCACAGTGCTGTGACAAACAAAATCTTCTAGATTTCCATGAGAATGGGTTTTGGCATGGCAAAAAAAAAAAATTCCAACATCGTTCCTTCAACTGAACACTTGTCAGAGATAATTGGGCCGTAAAGAGTGCATTTTGTGCAGTAAAGAGTACCCTCAATTCCTTCAAGTCAAGAGTAGTTGAAGTGGTTGAGGTCCTTACAAAAGGTATTTTCACCTACTAGAATGACTACCCTGACCTAGGATGATTTATCCTGTCTTTCAGCCTCAGTTAAGAGCCAGATCCAGCAATCCTTAGTAAAAAATTCCTGGCTTGCAGAGGAATTTTGGCTGGAAAAAAAACCCCCTAAAAGATGTGTCTGTATCTGAATGGAGCTGTTAGCATTCAAGTGAGCCTAATGGAGCATATCTGAGATCAGAAATTGGCCTAGTGAATATAGCTGGTCAAAAAAATCATTAAACTGCAGCTCTGCATAAAATATTGTTATTGCATGTAATATTTTTACTTCTTTAATTTAAAAAAGAGACCGTTTTTGCAAATGAAAATCATGGGATTTTTTTAGACAAAATGTGGCTTTTAGCTTGCCAGAGGGTGAGATGTCACCATTTTGCTAGGAAACCGCTGGTTGCTAGACCAATATTAGTCTGGTTCCAATTAGAAGCAGTTTTCAGTTTTAACCCAACGTGGAACCTCATAGTCCCAGCAAGAACTCTGGGCACATGAGGAAGTGGAGTAATATGTCATCATTGAGTAAGGGAATGAATTTCTGCCTAACGCTCAGGAGAATCTCAGGTTGCACACAAATGCAAATATTGGGGCTTTAGAAGAGCTCTGGCAGTAAAGCTAGCACAATGAATTAGAACTCAATGGATTAGCAATACAGAAGAGAAAAAAAAGAAAGAGACAAAGAAAGCTAATTTTTATTCTGTCACAGAGGAAGCATAGTTGTACCTCTCAGAACTTTTCCAGATTGCTTGAATTACTGCTTAAACCACGCTGTCATTGGTTTAAGTGGCCTCAACACCTCTCTCTTGATTTGCAAATAGGGTAATTTGTTTGTTTGTTTATGCAATTTACATGCCGCCCTTCCCAACAACAGCTCAGGACAGCTTACAGCAAGAGAAATGCAGCAACTTTAAAAGAGCAACTAGAATAAATAAAATGAGATAAAATAAAGCAGACACCCACTAAGCAACAGTTTGGCCTAATTTTGGTTGCTAAATGCCATTTGTATCCAAGACAACCTCATGGGCGATCAGGAAAATGCCAGTAGCAGGTCCAGAAGTACAACACTCTCCCTTTCAAGTATGGGTGACTGGTGCACCCGGAAGGGCCAGAGCCATGCCCAGAAGTGCCAGCAGCGCTTCTCCTGGTGCCCCCACTCTCCGGCTGGTGCTCTCAGGGTGAGCACCAGCACTCCCACCTGACCCCCTTGCCCATCATCTAAGTGGGGAGCCCTGCCTGTCAAGGGGTGCACCAGCACTTTCAAGGGGTGCACGTGCACCCCCTACACTCCCTACACATCACCAACGCTTCAAAAATTCAGCCAAAGTAGAAGTCACAGAACTGCTGTACCACCAGTGGTAAAGATCACCAGGTCCACCCATGGGTGCTGTCTTCCCTGCATGAGAAAAAAATAAAGAACACCTACAACCCCTGCAAACAAAGACTCTTACTTTCTCCTCTGATGGAGGAAAACAACACTCAATATTAGACATCTTCCAAACTACCATCCAGCATCTGACCTCACTTTTCTAGGCAAGTTAATTGATGAACAAATCTCCAACACAACCTTTGTCAGACTTCAAGCTAGCTCATGGCACCAAAAAAACATGCGTTTCTCTCTGTTTCTCAATGGGCAAAAGATGTACCACCAGAACTCTATGAATCATTTGACACACAGGTCACTCTTCTGCCTTCAGGAAGCCACAGTGGTAGAGAGAAATGTGCTAAAATGGTTTGGGTTAATTTAGGCGGTTGTCTCTCCGTCTCCAAAATCTTCACATATGATATCCTCACCCCAAAGTGGGAAAACAGCTGCCACAGCACAGGCTATGCTGCCAGTCTAGATAATACCCCTACCTACTTCTCTATACTTGTCAACCGTTGGCAGAACCACCTCCCATCTCTCTGAGCAGTTGGTTTGCTAAAGCTACATCCACACAAGACTGAGGCAATGAGAGCAAAAGAGAATTATGATGAAAAGCTTTTTCTCTCTGTAATACCACCTTTATAAGGACACTGACCATCAGATTTTTAAACCACAGAGGCACACACCTGAAAAAGGTCAGCAGTGGGCCATCTGCTTAACAACATAGTTCAGACGAAACTAGCTACTGCTTCACTTTCTGTGCTGGCTCCTCACTGAACAGAGAGTACAACTCTTAGTCTCTGTGGTGTTCATGGAATTTGTCTAGCCACCTTAAGGATACAAATGGATGTCACCCAACAAAGCAGATCAGCTGTGGCGGGATGTGTCCACAACTGATCCTCTTCACTGGGCAAAAAACATGTTGCCTGTCTTCCTGAATTGGGCATGGGTCCTGTGGGATGATAGGCAATGTCTTCCATGCTTACGGAGACAGACCTCAGAGACTCTCGGGGTACACCTCTGTAAAAGGAAAAGGCCGGGTAGGCAGTCCTGGAGCTTAAGAGGCCCAATCCTGCATGGGATTGGGCCCATCAAGCCCTGGGAGCATCTACCCAAGATGACTGGAGAGTATAGACAGCTAGCCCGGTGCTCCTGCCATAAACCAGATGTCTCTAACAGTAAAGCAGCACAAAAGCATACCACCCTATGTCATGGCCACAAATTTGGGGCATATGCGGTACAACAAGGGGTGTGGATGCCTAAGCTGCAAAGACTGAATCAATTCAGGCTCAGGCTTTTTGAGGAACTTGGACACAACAGGGATGAGGGTATCAAGGTTAGAGACAATGCAGATTAGTAGATATACATCAACATAATCCATAAACAAATATTCAGTGTGTAGTTTATCTGAGGAGAGTTAGAAAATTTAGTTAACTCCTTTTATAAAATTATGAGATAAGTATTTTTTTTAGTTTTTCCATTTCTGCCTTTACCAGCTCTGTCAAGAAGCAAGAGTACCAAAATAATGTAAGAAAGTCTCTACTGCATCATGTCTAGTTGAACTGTACCATGTGGAAAATTGGGATCCTACAGAAAAAGGGGAAAATACTTATCTTTGTGACATTCGAAACCAGTTTTGCAAATTCAAGGTTATGTAGTCTGGATATGTGTTCACACTATGGAGAGTTTATCAGAACTAAACTTAACCCTCTTACCCTTTTAAAATTTGTCCAGCAACAATTACCATCAGACCTAAAAAACACAAGTACTTAATAAAAGCTCAAATATTATAAATCTTCTGTCACATGAAGCTAATAAAAATAAATACTAATAATAAATTTTACTGTTTAAGGTAACCTGGCCCAACGGCAGTAAACAGTATTTTGCCTCCTGAGTCAACAATATATATAGTTCCAGAAACATTATGAATAAAAGTAGATTTTACAAATGTTTTTTTTTTAAATATGCCAGGTATTACGCTGGTTCTCCTGTATGCACTATAACATGCTAATGAGATTATTTAGGAGATTATTCAATTTACATGTACATCTGACATTATTAAGTCCCTATTTGTTTCTATTACAGAGACTACAGAAATATATTCCGGAGTGCATTGTTGGCCATATGTACCATCATCAACATCATTTTTTCCAGCTCCATGTTAAAATTAACAGCATAGATGCTGGCTAGGACTGAATGTTCAGTCTGGGATGATTACAAGCCAAGCAGCCACAGCAATCTGTTCTGGACTGCAAGAAATAGTTTCTTTTCCTGGCTCTGGAAGTGGTACAAATCTTTTCATTCCTCTATGCCTCATCCTGACTATTTTTACATGTTAGTTTAAATGCAAGTATCCTTTAATCACCTGGCCATTAATTACAATTCCATTTCATCACCAGCTTACGGATTTCACAGGACTTTCATAGTTGCAGCACAAAATTAAAAAATCATTTTAGAAAGAGAATGCTTGGGTTTTGCTGGCCTGTCTCTTACTGATTTTAATGGGAAGCATTTATATAAAACACCACTTGGAATTTTTTTAAGAGAGAGTGGCTAATTGCTTGGTGAATCCAACGAGCCATGCTGGTAGATTTCCCAGATGCACAGGGGCCAAATCCAGATCTCTTTACCTTGATTCCATCCAAGCAAAAATCCCAAGTGGATTTAAATATGAATTTTTCCAGAGTAAAAAACTAAGTAAAAACTGAGTAATGGCATTTGCAACTTTATCAGAGATAACTAAACCTGGATGGCAAGGTGACAGATACATATTTATTTGGAGGAAATACATAGTTATATTACTTAATCCTCAGGAGTTTGGGATGGGCCCATAGCTCAAAGCAAATGAGTTAGGTAGTGTCAACAGACCTCTTACACCACTTCACCTGTATTACAGAAAAAAAAAATAACCCAAGTATCTTTGGAATGCTTTAGAAAGTTTTTTTTTTTTAATATTACTGAAAAGCATTCGTCGTAATCCCTCCACTAGCAAGGCCAGATGCCTTAATTACCAGGAGACCAACTAAATATAGACAGCTCAGTAGCAACCACTGGAACTTTTTTTAAATAAAGTAAAATTAGACCTGAGAGAATACTGGATTTTTCAATCCACTGGCTGAATCAAAAAATGGGGGGGGGAATATTTGGCTCAGATCAAATAAAGCAGGACATTAGAGGGGATAACAGTGCCCCTTCCCCATTACTAGAGGGGAGAAAGGGAGTTAGGGGTGCTCGGGGTCCCCCCACACCTCTCCACTTGCTCCCAAGCTTATTTGTGGTCTGTTTCATCCCTTCCCTTTGCGGCGTTCCTTTGCCTTCCCTTTGTGGCGTTTCTTTTTTTGTACATCCCCCTCCCCCTCTATCTTCCCAGTATTATTTGTCCTTTCTTGTGCTGCAAGACAGCTGCCAGGTTCAGGTTCAGGCAGTCCCTGATGCCGAAAGGGCAGAAGAAGAGTCAGGTGACCTGGAGCACCCTTTATAAGCCCAAGCCTCAAGCCTGCGAGACAGCCTGAACATAGGAGCCACAGAAGGAAGGAGCTTCTTATGGAAAGGCAAAGAGATTGAGCTCCAGGCTGGGATGAAGGGACTCAGAGCAACAGCAGGGGTGAAGCAGACCTGAGACTCTGCACCAGAGAAGTTCTGGGACCTCCTCCCCCTACCTTTTTTTTGTTTGTGGCTTGGACAACCCCATCCCAGGGTGAGGCAAAACCTGGGAGGGCCATTTTTGTTTGAGCCGAACAAGTGATTTTGGTGATTTTTGTTACCGGTGATCCAGCTTGTGGCTGTAAGGGAGGAAGAGGCCGCTGAGAGCAGTGCCTGAGAGACACCCCTAATTTCAAAAGTGACAGAACATAAAGCCTGGGAAATAAATTCATGTCTAGAAAGGCAAAGCCAGTCAGGGACTGAAAGGTGGTGGCAGGACTAGGGGTGATGGCTCTTTGAGCCCAAGGGAACACTCTGCTGAACCCAAAGCTTGCAGCTCTGAACAGTGGGCTCTGGGCTAGAGGGCACAGCGAGAGTAAAAGTGGGACATGGCCAAGAGGGCCTACGACCAGGCAAGGGGTCCAACTCCCAAAGGTCTCCTTGCCTGTGGGCGCCCTGTTGGTTTGTTCCATCAAGACGTGGCAAGCGAGAGTACTGAGGGAGAGAGCCAGAAAAGACAAGGGGAGCTAGGAGGAAGAGGCCCTTAAAATCAGGTACATGATGCCAACCCCCCATGGGCAATGTACTTTGGAGGAATAAAAAAAATGAATTTGGGATCAATCTGAAATATTACATTCAACCCAAAAGTTTTTGTCTTTTCTTTTTTGAGGGGGTAGGGGAGAGAGGAGCATTACTTTAACCCTTTGATTTAAAATGTTTAAGGTATACTGATTTTTTTAAATAAAAAATATGTTTTCAAATTAGAAACTCAAAACATTTAATTTTAAAACTATTGAGACATTTCATGGTATCATTTTTAATATCTTCACCTTTTTGTTGATCTTTGCCTGAAGCTCCTCACCAAATTTTACCTGAAGTCGTTAATAGTTTCAATCTCCCCAAAACTGGATTTTTAAAGCAAATTTGCTGGTTTTAAAAAAGAATAAATTTCTTCCAGCTCTATCTAAAATATATTTTCAGGTACAGGAAAAACTATTGATATTTAATCCAATTTTTTTTGGTTTTTTTAGGGCTAGGAACAAATACTGTGACAGTCCCCTTGGAAAGCTGGGAATTTTCATTCCTAAAGGAATTAAATTCCTAAGTATAGCACTTCTAGCCCATAACACAACAGCCAACACCATGATATTGTCATGCAATAAAAAGCTGTTTCTGACCTATCCTGGGCCTCAGGCCAGGATGATTTTTGTGGAGGAAATTCCACATGTAGGTATAAGAGGAGAAAATAAAACATTTCTCTGGCAAGTTGGCCTTTTTTTGAAAAAACAAAAAGCTGCTATAAGAACAAAACTAGAAGGTACCTCCTGACTCACAGGGCATGTCCAGATGAGCCCGCACGTGCCTCTTGCTATGTCTCAAAGCAGTTTGAGATGTGGCAAGAGGCATGCTGGGAACAAAAAAAGTTCCCGGCACTGCATATTTTCAGCAGAGGCTCAAAATATGATACCTGGATATCCAGGTATCAACACAAAAAAGAAGAACCCAAGGAAAAAAAGCTGGACAGAGCATGGTGCAGGACCATGCCCTGATGCAACCGGAGGCTCAGGTCGTCCAAAGAGACATTCTGGTAGCCGGCCACAATGTCTCTATGCCTGCTCCTTGCCCTGGTGCTAAAGCACACTGCCTCCACGTGTGGGGCAAGGAACGGTGCAGGCTGCATGGGCCCCAGCTCTGTCACCGGTAAGCAAGAGATGGGGGGTGGGGAACTGCAGCGGGGGACTGTGGGAGTGCAGTGGACTGTGGGCACAGGGAGGGGGCTGCTTGGGAGAGGCGAATCCCCTACCTGTACCTCTCAAGGCCCATAACCCCCTCTCCCCCCAGCAGCCTGTCAGGGTGCTCTGGGCCATCCTGGCATAGTCCCCCCTCATGGCGCAGCACAGTGCAGCTTGGCCCTGGCAGCCTGGCACCCAGCGCTGCCTGTGCCATATCACACGGGCCTGGCCTGGCTCAACATGGCACCATGCACCTTCAGGAAGCTCTGGGCCACTCAAGCTACCACCTAGGGCCCCACAACACTCATGGGGACTGCCTGTCATGCCAGGCCGGGTCCTGTGTGCACAGGCCCCTCACGCTGTCACCCCAAGCCAGTTCCGTACATGCAGGATCCGGCTGGGCATAACACACAGTCCCCACAAGTGGCACAGGGTCCAGTCCTGCCCAAAGTTGAACAGTCCTGCGCCAAGCCGGGGCAGGCCCCTTGTGATGTGGCACAAGCAGCGCTGGGTGCCAGACGGCTGGGGCTTAGCTGCACTGCCCCACACGATGGAGGGGGCTGTGCTAGGAGGGCCCCAAGCACCCCAATAGGCTCCTGCTGCTGCAGGAGGGCATGAAGGCCTTACGGGGGAGCAGCAGGCCCTGTAGCGGGGACAGTCCGTGTGTTGTGCGGGGTGGGGGCTGAGCCCTGTGGGGAAGCAGGGGACCCATGCCTCCTGAGCAGCCCCCACACATACAGTCCCCCCACAATCCACCTGCACCTACCCACATACCCCACA
>NW_017728995.1:17010947-17035882 GCF_001723915.1 Gavialis gangeticus
CCCCCCCACATCCCTTCCCACCCCCTTCCAGCAAACCTCCCATCCCCCCATCATACACCCAGTGTGCCCAGCTGCCAGACAGATTGGGACCTGCTGGCAGGAGCTGTGGCTGCAGGGGCAGCTGTCCCCACATCCTAGTTAGTGAAGGGGTAGGGGGAGCTCTCATTGTTCCATGATAAGGAAACCAAAAGCAAACATCAAAACATATAGATATTGAGAATTTATTTTATTATAATGGCACTGGTAGGTTTCCAAGTTGCTTTAGAATTGTAAATAAATAAAACATTGCCCAACTAATCTCTCTCTCTCGCTCTACATATATAGTAGTCTTTTGTTTTAATTGTGGAAAAACATGGATTTTGGTGTATTTTAAAGAGTGAATTTGGGCTTTTTATCAGAGATTTTGCAGTTTTTAAATAGGGACCACCAGAATTCCTGCTAGTGAGGTAAGTGGCAGGACCCAGGCAGAGGAGGCTGCTCAGGGCTGGCACCTAGAACCCAGCTGGAGGTGGCTGACCTTCTGGCCACTTGGGGCCAGAGGACATGCTTTTACAGTTCAAAGCAGGCCACCACACTGAGAACATCCTCCAAGTGATAGCTGCTCAGATGACAGGGCAGCGACACACATGGCAGTAGCGCCACACAAAGGCCAACTATGCAACCACAGCCCACTGGCAGCTGGCCCAGAGGTGCAGATGCCTCTGCTGTGGCCGTGTAGTCCCCATCAAGATCTGGCAGGTGCACAGCCTTGGAGCCACGTGCTGTCACAGGTGGCAGCAGGTTATGGACAGGCAGCAGCCCCCATTGCCAGACTGCTGCAGTGGGTAGAGGGTACAGGGAACTCTCAGTTAGGGCTGCTTCAGCCGTCCAGTTGGGAGAAGGAGTAGTGTCCCCAGATAACAACTGGCCAGGCGTCAGAAGCTCCTGAGAGTAAGTAGCCCTGAGCTGCTTACCAAGGCAGCTTTTTATACTGCTGAGACCAGCACAGGACAGGTTTTTATATTGCTGGGGCCAGATGCTGGCCCCAGGCTCTAGCTCCCCCTGGCCAGCAGGAGCCGGGCATGGTTATTTTGCCACAGGTGGCACAATTTGCCCCGCACCAAAGTACATGTCTGGGCACATGCACTGAGGCAAAAATCCCTGGCTCAAGTTTGTGCTGCTCCTATTTGAGCTGCTGCAAGTGAACATGCCTGCATGTGCGGACATGCCCACAAAGGCCAGTCTCTCACTATCATAGGCAATCAGTTCATATATCCCCTTTCACAAAGAGATCAAGCTCTTAGGAGCTGGTCATGAGTAAGTCCCAAGGATGGATAGTGCAGGTGAAGTGATCAAAGATGCAAGAGTAATGAAAGTATCATGTAACTGTAATTTCTCATATGAATATCACTTCTATCTTCGTGTAGATATAGTCACTTGAGACTTATAAAATGTGAGAAATAATATAATATGGCAAAACCACATGCTTAGACTACTGATCAGCATTAGGATTTTCCTTTTACAAAGTCCTGTCATCAGTTTGTTTTCTACAGTACCCCATCAATTGATTCACCAGAAGGAGTAGAAAAAGATTTGGCTCCAGAACACAGCATCATTTAACTGAGGATAATCCATACCCTCCTGTGACAGGGGTCCTGTACTTGGCCCTCATGACTAACTGGGGAAGAGGCAGACCCGCAACCCAATAAATATGATGTCAGGAAGACACAAGATCCTTGCTCAGCCCCCACTACCTTGCTATTTGATCTTCAACAAACCCTTGCCTCAGTTACTTCATCTGTTAATTGCAGGCAATAAAGCTGATCCACTTTGCTAATCAGTTGTGAGACCAATGGATCAAAAAGGCTAGATGAGCCTTAAAGATGTCTAATGGGTTTAGTATCTGGTAATTGCTAAACTTCAAGCTTTCAAAATTAAAGGTTGGATTCAGCTATGTAGATAGCTCCACTGGCTTCACTGATGGTGTAAATAAACCTTACTCCAGAACTGAATTTAACCCTGGACATTTGCATTTATTTAAAATGTACTAATAATGTAATTCAACCACATTGCCTTTAATGGATGCTCTGATTTCATTTACAGTATTTGTGCCTACAGCTGCCATATAATAGATATAATTGTGCTGTGTATTAAATATAATAGGTTAGAGTTTATGAATAGGAAAATGAGATAACAGAGCAAAGGAGGTTTGACAGCAAGAGTAAAAGAATGAAGATTCAACTTAAGCTGTTGAAAGCCTAACAAGATAAAGACAGGCAGGGGAGAATTCCCTTAAATGTGATGAAAATAAGGCCTGAAGGGGTGGAATGATAGAGAGATTGAGGAGTACACGCTTTAAGACAGAAGATGAATGTGCCCAACATGACAGTAACATGTAGCTAAATTAATCAAAGTACCAACAGCGCTAAATAGAGCCAAAACATATGGATTTACTCAGAAATCCTGATAAGATTTAGATAGAAGATGAGATGCACAATGGGGTGTTTCATTTTTACTTAATTTGCAATATTTCTGTAGTACCTGAATTTTATTATTTTGCATTTTAGTACCGGAAGAGTGTGTATGTCTGTGTGTGCGCATAGCTTCCTTTTACATTTTAGATGCATCCTGTGCTTCATCATGCAAGAAGCACAGTCCTCATACAGCATACCAGCATGTGTTGCCTTAAAGATACCACTGCTCTTGCAATCTGTTTTGAAGTGCAATTACCAGGAAATCATACCAGGAAACCATGTTACCAAAAGGGAAAACTAACCCACTGTTATAACTAGGGGTGCACCGATAAAGATTTTCTTGGCCGATCCCGATTGCCAATGATTAACCAACCATATCGGATCCAATAACCGATACTTAGTAATAGTGCAAGGCATTTTAAATTACTGACATAAATAAAATTGTTTGTTTGCTTGTTTTGCATTTAACACACACACACACACACACACACACACACACACACACACACACACACACACACACACACACACACACACACACACACACACACACACACACACACACACACACACACACACACACACACACACACACACACACACACACACACACACACACACACACACACACCTCCTGCCTGCTCTGGCCCTCGATGAGGAAGGTGGTGACCACCTTATTCCCACGCATGTCACCCCTTTGCCCACAGCTCCTACCTGCAGCCCCACTCCCCGCACAGCCCACGCTGCCATCCCAGGTGGCAGCAGATCCTCCTAGACCCAACCATCCCGGGTGGCCGCAGACCCATCCCTGTGCAGACCCTTGCACAGACAGCAGTGCCAGGCACTTTTGCAGCCCCACAGAATGCCGCTGCCTCAGCATTGGCGGGTCCTGCCTAGCCGAGCTCCCACATCCACCAGGGAGAAGTCACTTTTGCAAAGGCACCCGGTGCCCAGTGGAGTGGAAGGTTGTGTGCCTTACCCCACCCGCGCATAACCTAGCATCTCTGTGGCTGCCCTGGCGCTCCAGCCCCTTCTGCATGTGCAGCAGCAGGAGCTGGTAGCAGTCCCTTGGTTGCTGAATGCTCCTCAATGCCCCCTCTTCCTCCCACTGCTCATCAAGACCTGTAGTCTGCCATGGGCTCAGGCTGGTGGTGGGGCGCAGGGACCGGACTATGCTGACCAGGGTGCCAGGCACATAGCTGGAATTATCGGCTACAATGACCAAAAAAAACCGATACCCGATAATGTCATTTCTCCTTTTATCAGTGCCGATCCAATAGCCAACCAATATATTGGTGCACCCCCCAGTTATAACTAGTAATATTTTACCTTGAGCATATAATTATAAACAAGTCTGGTATTTATGATTTAAGCTGGATTCACAGCTTTGAGTCCTCTATTTTTCCAAACAACAGATACAACATTGTTAGAAGCAGTGCACGTTTCCCTCATGCTGCCTCAGCCCTATGCCTTGGTACCCCAGTACTGCAGCAGGAAATGTCTCTAGATACCCGAGGCTTCCTTCAATCTTTCATCCTCCTGAGACTGCCAGCCTTGCTGCCGGATGCTCTTTGCTGCCAAGCCTCAGATCCCAACAATGCAGAAGGTGACAAATCTTGTTCATTATCTGTCAGAGCTGGGATTGGAACCAGTAGCTGCATCTGTTAGAAAGGTAACATCTTCTAGATGAAAGTAAACTAGGGAAGAGGAATCAAACTTATGGGAAAGACTGAAGGTCAGATCCTGATCCCAGTTGCACTGTTGTAAACACAGCCTGACTCCACTGTTATTAGTAGCTTACAGCAGCCAGGACCCCAAGGATTCAAACATTTGGTAAGTCTGGAAACTACACAATGAAGCATTGTGGGCATGATAATGAGAAGCAGAGAGAGATAAAATTTGAAAAGGAGAAGGAGCTGCTCTTTGGCTATCGACTGTGTACTAGGGATACATTTATGATTAGGTTCTCATTCCCCCTTGGATTTGGATAGGTTACCCACCACTTCTCTTTAAATAGTCCCTTTTGGTCTCTTCTGGTTTCCTTTTGCATTAGTGTTTATTTCCAGAAATGTACTCTGTTGTTTAGATAATAAAATCTACCTGGGATTTCCCCAAGTGGCTAGTTGGCATTAGTGTGAGGCACAAGCTACAACTTTTACAGTTTCTTACACCAGCTGCTGCTGTCTTGCTGGACAATGCATTCTCAGGCTTTGTTTTACACGTTTTGGAGGGGGGAGGCAGTGGAGGCTCTTTTTTGTTCACTTGGACGAGAGGGCGGGGCATCTCCTCCTCCGTGTCCACAGCCAATCCGGCCCCTCAATGGAAGGTGACAGGGATTAGAGTTGGGAATTCTCCGTGTTTTTTAGGACCCCTGGAAGCTGACATTGACTTTTCTGAACACAAGAAAAGTGTTCAATTTACTGTGAAGAGCGACTCAGAGGAGGGCTCAGCTCTCCTATCAGGAAACAGATTTACCAACATGACTTACTTTCACCTCGTTGACCTGCTGTAAAAGAGTTGGTCATTTCTAAACCTCGGCTCTCACTTAGGGGTGTTTAGTCATGCTGATGTGGAGCAGGGAATAATCCAACTCCAGCCAATGAGCATCAAACAACTAAGAAAACCTTTATGGGATTGTTTGCTGGGAAGTGGACTCATGAGATAAACAGTGTAAGAGAGAAAATAAATTCCCTGACTTTAACTATCCCTGTACGGGGGGGAGAATATCCCAAGGAGCGTGTGGAGTAGGGCTGCACGAAGCTTCAGGTACTGATTGGATTCAGAGGAAATTCGGCCCGATTCAGCGGCTGAATCTCTGAATCCAAATCGAATCAGGAGACCAATAAAAAGGTCTGAATCAATTTGAAGCTCTCCGAATGGATTCGGAAAAATTTTGGAGATTTGGGCAGTTCCCATTTGCGGCAGCAGGGAGTTGGACCCGGACTCCATGCTAGTAAGTAGGGGGCAGGGGAGGAGGGGCTGGACAAGGGGGGAGAGAACCATGGGGGGATTTGCCGGTGAGAACCAAAAGCCAGTGAGTCAGGCCTTTTTTTTTTTTAAAAAAGCCGGGAGCTGGGGCTGGGCAGGGTAGGCATGGGGGGGTTGGGAAAGAAAGCAGGGGTCAGGGGACTCATGACAGAGCCCCCCACACAGCATGGAGCAGTGGGGGGCAGCAGGGATTGCCCCCTGCCTGGCAGGAGCCAGTGAGCGGGGGGGCGGGGGTGTTGGTTTTTTTAAAGAGCTGGGAGCTGAGGCCGGGCAGGGCAGCCACTGACAGGGCTGGAAGAGTGGGCAGGACATGGGGACTGTCTGATTCAGAAACTTGGCCAATTTGGCAGCAGCCGAATCTCTGAATCAGATTCAGTCGAATCAGTTTGGGACAGTGATTTGAACCACCGAATCAAATCACTGTCGCCCGAATCAGCCGAATCCGAATCTGAAGGGAATACTAGCCACTTTGCACAGGCCTAGTGTGGAGCATCTGTTTATTGAACAGCTAAAACTACATCTAAACTGAAACTGCATCTAAGTGTTTACTGGCTTATTGGCGACTTGAGCATTTTTTGCCCATTTCAGAGAACACAAAGCAGAGAAACCCAGAACATACTTAAAGCCCAATACAAAGTATCCAACCTAAAAGCCACCCTACCAGATGGCATCTAGACTTCCAATGAACAGCAGGTATTGTACACAGAAAGTCTATTCATTGCTAATTTCTCCATGTTTTACATATGTCTATAGGTACATCCTGACACAGAACACAGCAGTACTCATACCTTCACCACAAGTAGCAAATAATCAAATGCATGATTCCTAAAAAGGACTACCCATTTGGTATTCTGCTACTCCTCCCACTGAAATGGAAATGAGTCTTGCAGCACATTTCAAACCCATTCTGAATCCAAAGTAGCCTTTTTTTTAATTAACATGTAAAACACAAAAGAGCCTTCAAACTTCCAGATTGTGTAAGAACAAACTAAATTCAAAATATAGGGTTCATTCTTTGCACACCCTTCTCAACTGCTGTAAAAAGGTGAAGCATGATGCTTGCTTAGATACAGAGTAATTAAGAGGAAAAACTCCCCTGCCCAGTCCCTAAAGGAAGGGTAAGGGCATTTTCTGTACAACCCATGTTCTCAGGCTGTGCAAAATCCCAGAGGAAGAGGTACCAGTAAGTAGACTAAAATTGTTTCAGACAAGCATACACACCAGTGTAACCAGAGAAAGACAACCACACTTCAGTAAGGCCATAGTGCAGCAGCCTCCATTTTAAATTGTCCCCATCAGAAGGATTTTATCACTTAGTAGGAATCCTGCTGTATGGGTTTAAAAAGGTCAGTCTAGTATCCGCCATGGAACAGGGCAGGATCTGATTTTTGCACGGAACTAGCCAGTACAGATAAAATAGGAACCAGCCTGAATGTTTTGCTTGAAATTGAAGCTGGTCTCTTGTTTTTGGGAGGTTTGAGGGCTTTTGGAGGGGGTGGGGGGTGGAGGGAAAGACAGGAGATCACAAAAGATCCCAGGTGATTTTTTTTAAAGAATCATTTGTAAAGGAGTGATGGTCATATTGTGTTTAGACATTTGAATCAAAATGTAAAAGTCTTGGTCACCTGCATTGTGGAAGGCCTCTATCTGTCCTTTGTAAATCTTTGGACAGCTAAATCCATTAGTAATAATTTTTAGGATTTGGAAAGAAACTTAGAAGGAAAATATTCAGCATTAAGAGGCAGAAGGACTCTAGGACCATATCAAAGGAGGGGCATAAAAATAGCAGCAACTGCACTGCCAGCTTAACTGCTGCCACCACTACTGCCACCAACAGTGCAGCCAGTGACACTGCCCTGTGCACCACTGCCACCCAGGGTGCTCAAGGCTAAGTACAGTCAGTCAAAAAGACAGGCTGAATCAATTCAATCTTTACAGGTTAGTCTAAGACTTAGGCTAACCTGTGTAGCTTGAACTTATAAGCAAGTGAACAGACATTCACTTTTGATTCTGGAAATGCAGCCACATGCCTGCAGTGGCCCAGGCCAGAAACTGGGGACACTAGAGCACACCTCCCTGCAGACAGCTTGGACCAAGGCTAGCCCACCCACTGTGCGAAGGAGGGCTTGTCAGAGAGGCACAGAGCATCATGGGATGCTGGGGGACTGTGTATTAAGCTGAATCTAGAGGGGATATGGGACAGAAGTTCAATAAACCGATTTAACTTAAATTAGTAAAGTCTGATACTACATCCATCCAGGTTTATCTTAACCCAATTTCAGCCATTTTGAAAGCACCTTATGTGCACTGAACTTGTGTTGTGTTATAGATCTCAACCAGTTTCTGATCACTTATACCAGTTTATGTGTAATTTCTGTCCCTAACCCAAGTGTCCAGGGAGGACTGTCCTATCTGAAGCGGGGAAAAATAATGTCTTTTGGGAAATTTAGATGCAGACCAAGACAGGTGCAACCAAGAGTATCATGAAGATGAAGCTACCTAGATCTGATTTTTTTTTTTTTTTTTAGGAAGATTATCCTTTAGCTATCAGGTTAGGGAATGAAGAGCTTTGAGGACGTGGTTTTCTGTAATTCAGTTCTCCCAAGAATTGGCTTCCTTTGCTAAGGAAAATACCAACCTGCATTAAGTCTTGACTGGAAATCACTTAAGTGAATGATATTAGAAGTCCTAACTGAGTTAGATCATCCTGAAGGGAGTAAGTTGAGGTCTTTGTTTTGATGTTGTTTGACTTAGTGCTAGCAACTTCCTGACTGAACAGACAAAGCCTTCCTTTCACTTTGCGGAAGTGCATTACTAAGTGATTTAGTGCTGGGAAAGTAGTAGAGAGCTTTTCTTTAGGTTCATCACAGGATCAAGACTGTTCAACACAGTAGACCACTAACCCCTGCTAGACATTTTTCCCCTTGAACACTGAAGCTACAATCATAATTTTGAAAAACTTTCATGAAGAAGCAGTGAGTCCCAACTGTTATACAGTATTTTCAGCCACTGACACAGAAAGACTGAATTTATGAGGTAGGACCTAACTGAACAAATGTAAATAAGCATGGAGACACACATTGGAAGAACACTAATCTAAAACGAATGAATGAAAGATACTTGCAAAGCCAAATTGGACCTTGGAGTGGATAAGAAAACTAACAAAATGAATGAGATCTTTGAATGCCAATACATTTTAGGGCTGAAGAAAAACATCACATTATCAATCATGAACATGTTTGTTGTCCTTTGTACAGCAATTTGGAGATTATACCAATATACAGAGTATAGTTCAGAAAAATGTAAAAAAAAGAGAAATTCAAGTAGAAGCAATATTAATAAAAAAATAGAATGACTGACTCCATGAAGAAAGAGTAAAAATGAATTAAGATGCAAATAAGAAAAGGTATTTAGGTGCCTAACTACTTCTAAAGATCTGGATCTAAGTGAAGTATGAAAAGTTTGGCCAAAGGTGAGTAAGAGAGAAATGGCTTTTTAACTTTGCACGGCAAGAAACTATAAGAAGTTACATTACCAGTATAATATCTTTCCCATGGAAAATTTTCATTTGGGTCAACATTTTAATTACAAAATTAGAAACAAAAAGAATTCAAATACTGATTTTTTTTTCCAGTTTCTGTTCTACATATAAAGATAAAAAACATTTTTGCAGGAATATTGAGGGGGAAAATTATTCTTTTTCAAAATTAATCATAAAACAATTGACATTTTTCAAATGTCTCTAATTAGCACATTAATTAATGAAGAATACCCTGAGGCTAGGTATAGACATTGAAAAAGCCCAAGGCAGAACTGATCAAACCTATGCGGGTTTCTAACCTGCATAGATTGGATTGGGAGTAAACAGAACACACATTCGCCCTTTGATTGCAGGGAGTGGGGGGTATGCAGATACTTGCACTGGCTGCGGCCAGAAGGTGGGGGGTGCTCCCACATGCCTCCCAGGGTGCCAGAGATTGCTGCAGGCAGCCAAATGCAGCCAAGTGGGGGCCAGCCCCGACTGCCTGTCAGGCACATGCCCCAAACCCCTTGCTGTCACTGTGGACCCTCCCCTATGCCCAGCCCTAGGCTTCCAGAAGACCCCCAGAGTGGGTCACCATGGCATGGGCCCCCACTATCACCATGGTACACCCAGCAGCCTGGCCAGCAGTGACCCACACTGGGGCTCTCCCAGAAGCCTAGGGGTGGGGGCAGAGCAGGGTCCACAGTGACAGCAGAGGGTTGGGGGTGTGCACCCAGCAGCCAATGAGGAGTGGACCAGGTGCTCTGTAGAAGGGAGGATCAGGCCCCTCAGAGCTCAGCACCAGCAGCAGCCAAGGGGCCTGATCCTTCCTTCTATGGAGCACCCTTGTCCCTGCTGCCTGACACAAGACTCCCAGGCTGTGCTGGGTGCATCCTGTCAGAGCTCAGCACCAGCAGCAGCTGGAAAGACACACTGGAGCAGCCCAAGAGGCTTGCACTGGGCTGCAGGGACAGGGACACTTCATAGAAGAAAGGATCAGACCCCTCAGATGCCACAGGTGCCAAGCCCCAAGGGCCTGATCATTCCTTCTACAAAGCACCCCTGTCCCTGCTGTCCATTATGAGCCTCCCTTCCCCCAACCCTCCTGCCTGCGTCTGTGCTGGCTTGGGGCTCTGACAGGCTGTAGCACAGGGGCAGGCAATTATTTCGGGCAGAGGGCCACTTATTGAGTTTTGGCAAGCCACCAAGGGCCACATAACAAGCAGCCAGGGACAGATAAATATTAATTTTCTAAATTTTTAGGGGCCCCACAGGCCACATAGAATGACTTGGCCGGCCACATTCAGCCCATGGGATGCATTTTGCCCACCCCTGCTGTAGCAGCTGAGCACCAGACATGTGCAAGCACTTCTCCATGAGAGGGAGGGTTAGCGGGGGAGCCACAAAGGTACCTGGGATGCTGGGGAACAGCGACCTAGCACAGATCAATAGGGGATGTGGTTTGGAAGTTCAACAGACTCATCTAACCTGAGCCAATTAAGTCTGATACCTCATCAATCCAGGTCTATTTTAGACCAGGTTCCACCATTTTTAAACCAGCCTATGTGCCCCAACTTTCTGTTTTGTTATTGGTGTAGACTGGTTTTCGGTCACTTATAGCAATTTATGAGTGCAGGCAGAAGTGCAACTCCGCACTGTAACTGAGAAGGCTTTGCATGAAGGGTTCTGAGTTACAATGATCCCCCAGACCAAACAGAAGTTCACTGTTGGTTCCAGGGGGGAAAGGAATCTAGTTGCTGGCTCTGAGCCTGCAGGCAGTTTTCCTTAGCAATGGCCTCTCCTCTCTCCTAGCCCAAGCTCTTTTCAGAATGAGAGGGGCGAAAGGGAGCAGAGGGAGCTTATTCTGGGGGTTCCCCAGCTGGCACTGGAGGGTGGGGTGGATGGATTGAAGCCAGCCCACCACAGGGGGGCTCCAATCCATTCACCCCAGCCTCCAGCATGGGCTGAAAAAACCCTAAACCAATTCCTTGTGCCTCCATTCTCCCTTCACTCTCTAAAAACACTGATAGGCTGGGAGCAGCACAGACAGAAGTTATTGAAGATGCTCTGTTTTGAAACATCTTCATCTGACCATTCATGCCATGAGGGTTCAGATCTTTGTGGGATTGGGCCCTTTTAAAGCACTTTGCAGCTGTGCTCTTATGTTTGGTGACAACAGTAGAGCACTTTCAGGGGCCAGATGGGGAGAAAATTGTCACTTCTGTCAGCACCCTATGTGTGATGTCTGTACCTGGCCTAATTGTGTGACTGATGAGCTGATAGACTAATGTATCAGAAGGAGCAGAAGCACAACCAACATTGTTTAATGGAGTATTCAAAGCACTAAGGAAAAATCCTGCATGGAAGGATATTAGACTAGTAGATATAATACTGTTCTTCTTCTCTGAGAGAGAGTGTGTGTGTGTGTGTGTGTGTGTGTGTGCGCGCATGCGTGTACTAATTTGTACACAATATATTACTGTGTACACAGATGTTTCTTGGAGGTCTTTGATCCAACTACTCAGCCTTATCTTGCTTAGTCTCTGAGATATGATAAGAACACAGGACAAGATAGTATGGATTAAACTAACGCAACCACACTTTTTACAAATATATATTTTCTCTTACTCCAGGCCTCATATAAAGCAGTACAACCATTATTGGTTTCTTGTGAGATTCCAAAGAAAACACACATTCAGAAGACTTATTCTCATATTTCCAGCTTCAAATGAGTCAGTCCGGGTTTCTACCTTGGATATGCTTGTCTGTGTTGATTCAGAAGCAGACTAATGTGTAGGATCTGAAATTCTGTATGACTCTGTATAATGTAATGGACACCAACAGACCTTAAATTTCCTGTATCTCATGGTTTTTTCCTGCATTATGGCAAAAATCCAAGAAAAAAAAACTTGGTAGGAGCTAAAAATCAAAAATGAAAAATACATGGCTACTGAATTTTCCAACAATATCACAGGAATGTGATCTATGCTTAACATACGTACTGATGATCTATTTGGAATTTGTATCCAGTTATGAAGAAAAAGAAAATGTTATTCCCTCTGAGGCCAATTTTCATTCTGCTCTGGTATTCTCATTTAAACATTTCAGAGAACACTTTCCAATTCCTAGATATTAACCATTATTTATCCCTTGATCAAGAATCCTTTCTGGTGCTAGATGCACAGAAAAAAATCCCTCCTCATATTCTTGATAAAACTCACAACTCAGCTGCCTGCAATCATTCCATTTCCAGTTTTATTAGGAAAAATATATGAAAGGTCAAGTTTCCTCTTACTGAGCATGTGTAACTACCATTAATGGAAAATAGAAGTAACTACATGTTCAGATTAAGAAAATGATTCCTCAATTAGAAGAACAACTCTGATGATCCTGAAGTTTGATTTTCTTTTAACCTCCAACAGGAAGAAACACGGTATAGTATTTGCAGTAATACAGATGGTTTTAAACAGATAACTGGATTCTCTTCTCATGCTGGTGTACACAAGGAGTAACCACATTTGTGTTGGACTTGTACAGAAGTACACAGGCATAAAACCAATGTCAGAAAGTACAGAATGTAATTTCACTTAAAGCATTTCGAGGTTGCCACTACTGCATACCTCCAGCTGCATGGAAGTTAGTAACCCAGGTGAAAAAATCTACAAAAACATTTCTTTGGATGAGCGCAAAATTGTCATGGATGAAACTTCCATCTCACCTAATATTCTACCTAAACGCACCAAACACACACATAATTTAAGGCCTAGTCTTTTACACCCTGTTTAGTCATTGACACCTGTACAAATGACTATACTACTATTCCGATCTGGCATTACTTGCAGTATACTTTCCACTCATTTTGCCTAGGTGCAAATGGTAAACTTCAACTCCATATTCATACTGACTTAGATATTACAGATTTAGAAAGTCAAGCCACAGCACTTATTCTTATGATCCTGCCAATACCCTTTACCTGCTTTTTTTCTAAGCACCAAAACCCATAAGGAAGGGGTAGAATTATTACTGTATCTGATCCACAGCATATGGAAGCCAACAAAGACTGTGATCATACAATGGATCTCTCAGCTGTAGAGTGGTTTCAATTTTTTTTTAAATCAATATTTGCCAACAATTACCACTTATGCCTACCTACATATATCTAGACAGAAGATATGCCTCTTCTTAAACTAGGAACTAGGAGTGGTACCTCAATTTGAGGTGACTGTTGATTTTTCATTGCAGTTACTGTAGATAGATCTAATTTATCCAGGTCAGGCTTCTACCCAAAACACCCTCTTTAAAAAAATAGTTGGCTTTATATACAAGGTTCATTATTTGTATTAAACAAAAGGTACCAAAAGCTATGGAAGAAACCCTAACACGATTGAAAGTAATTGCAGAAATCTCACTGACTTCAATAGGGCCAGGATGTCACCCTTATGTCTCCATTAGGTTCACATCAGTGGAATTTTGCTGTATCCATTACTTACAACCAGGGCTTGATTCATCAGTCTTCTCCACTACGACTCCATATGACTTGAATGGCATAAAAAATTTGTAACAGGGTAGTGAATCAAGTTGTTTGGGTCTAAGATGCTGTATTGATTTAAGTACATGAAGATGGTGTACGTACTTCATACGGAGTAATTTAATACAGTGTCTAGATAAAGCACAGCAAGTTCCAAATTAAGAAAATAAAAAGGATCTAGAGTGACTTATTTAAAATGAACATTTAAGTAAAAATATATTAGGAAATACAGACCTACCTAGAACATTTACCACGTTACTCCAACACAAATGAACATTGTACTGATGACATCTCAGTCTGTGGAAAGTATTACTGCTGTGCATTGCATACTGCTCAGAAACAAAGAGCACACATTTATCTTCAAACCTGGAACCACCTGGGATGAATATTCTTGACAGTAAACCAAAACATTTCATGATCCTTAACAAACCTATAACTGAAAAAGTCAACATTTGCCCTATATAATGAAATGGGTTTTTTTAAAAAAAGACTTGTGCTCTTAAGTCTCTTAAACAGCTTAAAAATGTATTTGTGCACATTTTCCAAAAAATAGTTCTCTTACTTCTTTGCTTTAAGTAGTTTTTCTGTAGCATCATTCATTTTTTTCCAGAATCCCAGCCTCATTTCATCAAAAGTTATTGCTTATGCACTTAGTTGGGCTGAACAAGTTAAATCAATAGTTTTGTTTCTTGGCCCGGGGGTGGGGGGTTGCCTAAAAGAGCAGGGTGAGGACCTACACTGCAGATTTTTAGAAGTTCTATCTCCATTTAGACACCAAAGTACATACCTACAAGTTTCAAAAGGCTCAATACCTTCGCTGCTGAGCTCTTTTAAAGCTCTTGCCCAAATACAGATGTTAAACACCTAAAAATTTAGCCTGCTGTGCTTTTAAGAGTATAGCTTTGTACAACCTTACAACATACACAAAGCACTGCAGAATTAATTCCACATCTGAGGAAGCAAACAACACAAGTCTCTTTTAGGCTAGGGACAGAAGTTACATATAAACCAGTTTAATACTGGTTTAAACCTCTAACAGAACAGAAGCTCAGTGCACACAAACCAATTTCAAAATGGCTGAAACTGGTTTAAGATAAACCTGGTTGAATGTATCAGACTTAACTGATTTGGGTCAAACCAGTTTATTAAACTTTTGCCCCAGACCCCTTCCTGATTCAAGTTAAATCACAGTCCCCCAGCATGCTTTCCAGCCCTGGGCCAGCATTCCCTCTAAGCTGTGCAGCATGCGCGCCCAGGCAGGCGCACCTGGCAGCGCAGCATGAGCATGCCTGCATGGCTGCGCACACCACACAGCTTAGAGGAAACGCTGCCCTGGGCTGGGATGGGCTGTCTGCTTCAGAGCAGGGCTGGTCCCACCCCTCTGCTCCCTCACCAGAGTAGTGAGGACTGATGGATGGTGGGGGAGCCCAGCTGGGGATGCAGCCCAGTCTATAGTGGAGGTGGGGGGCTACCCCCAACCAGGCAAACCCCAGCTGAGCCACGTAAGGGGAGTTTAACAAATCTTCCTCTGCTGAAACTCACTGCTGGCTGCAATACTGGACTACAAATCCCAGAGGTGACTGAAAGCAGGAAGAGGAAGTGATGAGCAACCCTACAGAGTCCTGCTGCTGTAATTCTGGAGTGCCAATCCCAGAGACCTCAGGGGCAGCAGGAAGAGAAAGTGAACACACAGCTAGAGAGCCCTGCTCTTGAACCCAGCTTCTGGCCTGAGCCACTGCAGGCATGTGGCTGCATTTTCTGAATCAAAGGTATATGTCTGTTCACTTCTGTTTCAATTTAATCTGTGCATCTTAGATTAAACTGCAAAAACTGAATCGATTCAGCCTCAGGCTTTTTGACTGTCTGTACCTAGCCTTATAGTCTGCACAAGAGTTTCAACAGTAAAAGGAAAAATATTCTCAGACTTTAGCAGCCAAGAAGCAAAGACATAGCTGTACTACAGTATACTCCATTTATTGTGCCTTATTAAATATAGTATTTAGCAAAATAGTGATGGGTTACATAATGGTAGAGGTGTGGTGGATATGGTGAAGGAATTTAAATGCATGCTTTTATAGAGGCATCTTACATAATGAGGATTATATATTACACAGCAGTCTGTTTAGTGAGGATTATACGCACCCATCATATCAAGAAATGTATTCTTTTCAGAATGCCTATAATCCTGGGTGAATCCAGGATTTGCTGAAGTGAGGTGTGGCACACCACTCCTCAGAGAATGGGGAATGGAGGAGACAGGTGGCTGGATCCCCTGGGTTGGCAGGGAAAACCAGGGAGCTGGCTAAGAAGCAGGCACATGAAGAGAGGGGGCCCACTGCCAAGACCCCACACTCCACCAATATCATTGCTACTGTCCCTGGCTGACCTGATGGTAGGGTAAGAGCCAGAACCAGTCCTGCCCCACTCCAGCAATAGGCTGCAGGGAGCAACTGTGCAGGGTTTCAGGCTCGGCCAGGAACAGCAGCTGCATTGCACCTAGCTCAGCAAGGGACAGCAGCAGAAGAAGGGTGTCTGCACCTCCATATCTCCAATGGTTCAACACTCTCCCTGCTGCTAATCTATTATGCCAGGTACAGACATTACACTTTTACCAACATAAGTGATCAGAAATTGGTCTATACCTGTAACAGAACAGAAGTATGGCACACAAAACCAGTCTATACCTATGACAGAACAGAAGTTTGGCACACTTAGAGTAGTTTAAAAACAGCAGAAGCTAGTCTAAGATTTTACGCCCAACCAGAAGGCAAATATGTGTTCTGTTCACTACTGATCTAAACTATGCCGCTTACAGAAAACCACGTAACAGATCAATTCCACCTCAGGCTTTTTGAATGTCTGGACCTAGCCTTAAAGGTAATTTTTGCCTGGCAATCTTAGTATATGCAGCAAAAACGTAGAGATAAATTCTTGACTCACTTGCGAGGCATAAACCTACAGTAATTGTTTATTTTGCATTAGAGCCATTGGCACCTTCCAAAAGATCAGTGTACATGTGACCAGAACTAGCCCAGCTTCTGTGGCTTTAAATAACAAAGATAATGATGGGGCCTCCAAAGAGTACACTAGCTAGGGATCTGGTACCTAAACTGGAGTGTACCACTGAAGTCTATTTGAGCTACACTGTTTAAACAGGCTGAGGATTTGTCCTTAATACTCTGTTATTGATCTTTAAAAAAAAATCAACATATTCAACTTGTCCATCCTTTTAGATGGTTACAGAGTTATAAGCAACAGCTCCAATTATGTTTTCTATTTAAGAGATGCAAATCAATATTAATTAAAATTAGACAACTGTTTGTGATGTAAAGTCTCCTCGTACTCAAAGGACATAGTGGCCATTAAATATATTTTAAGACTTATTACTTAAAAGATTTTAGACAAAGTCAATGCATCAAATGTCCTAAGGGAGAGTTCAATGCCTCTGTACTGTTGTACAACATTTAACTATAGGTGCCACAATCAAAGGCAAACACAATTAAGTATCAAACAGTTAAATGTTATGTGTCACTCTCTAAAGAATCTATATTAAAACACTTAATTAAACTTTTTTAAAAGAATTTCATAGCATGAGTTAGAACCAAAATGAGTGCTTGCTTGGCTCATGTTAAACAACCTGCATATTAAGGCGCCTGGGTTTCTCCTGTTTATTATCATGAAGGCAGCATTTGCATTTCTTGATAGACTTTTCCTGTTTCCTTCCCTTTTTTTTCTTGTCTTACATCAGTCAGTGGAAAGAGTGCCACCACAGGCCATCATTAACCTTCCAAATCTGCCTCAAAACAAATAGTACAAGAGCTCACTAATTTGAAGATCAAAAAGCCACTTGTCCATTATATAATTGGAATGAAAGGCAAAATGTTGCAGTTCTGAAGAGCACAGTAATTACTAGCTGTTAATTGCTCTCTCG
This sequence comes from Gavialis gangeticus, assembly GCF_001723915.1. Taxonomy (NCBI): domain Eukaryota; kingdom Metazoa; phylum Chordata; order Crocodylia; family Gavialidae; genus Gavialis; species Gavialis gangeticus. Next base: position 17,028,371 of record NW_017728995.1, read on the forward strand.
TGGTGGCTCACTTTTAATTAAAAAGAACAGCTCGTCGCAGGCCGATAAGCAATGGTGGAGACCACTGGTTTAATCAACAAAGCAGAAAAATTTGTTTCTGCTGAAGCCAACAACAGCTTGAGAAATCTTCAGATGTCCAATTGAGATTAAAAACTGTCTATTTAGTGCAGTCAGATTTTATTTTAACCAAGGAAATGACTATTTGAAGTCTTCCAATGTAAGTGTCCCCACCACATCCCTGCTGCTGCTGCAGGGACTAATCACTTGCTTGTGGTTGTGATCATTCAAGTAAAGAAATTTAGCTACTTTCCTCTTGACTCCATCATTCTTGGGTAATTGGCCTGTCTGAGGTGACCATTTTTTTTTAAGAAAGAGCTTTAAAGTATGGAAGGCCCACAGACTGTGCATTTAATTACTGTTCATATTTCATGCAGTCAAACGGAATTTCATTTAAAAAGAAAATGATTTACCTATCTTTAAAAAAAGCCTTATATTCACTGCTTTGGTCCTTTATTTTTTTTTTTCTTCAGTGGTTATATTTACATGCCAAAAATGTGTATTCAGGCATCAAAGTTAATTCAGAAGACTTTAACTCTTTCATCTCATGACAGCTGTCTTTAAGGGAAATCACGCTATATGTTGGGGAAACAGTTTATTTAGCTAAGTAGGTTAGCTGGGTTAAGTGGAACCATTTTGTCCTGGTTTGCCTCATATCACTCCAACCATGAGCAGTTTGCACCTTTTAACAGCTTTAGTTCATCCCTCCCTTCTCTTATGGCTCATAGGGTTTCCCAAGGCATTGTACTTGGACCTCTGCATATTCATATTGACTTGCTGCTGTTGAGTGCAGGGTTCTGCTTCATATTGAGCACTCGGTAGATGAGACACATGTGTACATAAAACTGATCCTGGCAGACCTCCTAACGCTGCTGTGCTTTCTGCCTGTCTTGGTAATGCCTGGAATATGGCTGTCTGACAACTATGCGCAATTTAATATAAAGGAAAAAGTCATTTCCAGTCAGTGGGCTCTAGGCATTAAAGTTCACTTTTCTATCTTATTCCCATTAACATCTGGATATACCTGTAATCAGTTCCTGTTATAACACATCTCAGAGTACTGGTCAACTTTAGCCTCTGAATTTGAGACTCGGGTTTCTTCTTCTCTTATGATAAAATAATTGTATAACAAGTAGTGGTATATTATTCTAGTTTTTATAAATACAGTTATTCTTTCTTCAGCTGCTTCTTTCTTACTTTCTCATGATAAAGAGTGACTTATTCATTCTTTTGTCTCCTCAAGGCCAGTCAATTATACTACAAGTACATTCATATCTTCATATGCTATTGGGATTTGAAGGAGCAGGCAATACTGCGAATGTGTTATATACGTCCTTCCATGGTCATGTAGACGCTTAGTCAAATCTCTCTTTGTTTTCAAAGTTCTCCTGTTGCACCTTCCTCACAAACTGGGCCAAAGTTCCTGCTGTCCTTTATTCAGTCATAGTTTTTCCAGGTACCACTAGAGGTCACCTTCATTTGCAAATGTATTGCTGCAGCTGGTTACACTTTCAGACTCCGGTCCACAGACTAGAACTACTTAACTGGGAATATCAATAATTTGTCTGCTGTTGCCCACTTTGTTATGGGGTAGAAAAGAATTTGAATTTGACCATTACTTTAAACAGAAGCAATATTAGGCCCATTAAGCCCAAAACACAATATATTTTTCTTTTGCAGAGTCTAGATTTGGATGTTGTAGAAGATGTTGTTATTGTAAACTGCTGTGGGCAAGGCATTTAAATCATATAACTGAAACACTTGTTAGGGGCATGCATGCTTGTTTCTATTTTTCATGTGTGTTTGGTTTAAATTCATAAGGATTTATTTATTTCTTGCATAAAATAGGAGATTTTAAAATTATTAATTAAATTGATATGGAAACCAATGTGCCAAATTAATCTCTAACTGAAGAAGCTTAAGCCATTAATACGATCTATATAATCCTTAAACAAATTATTCCTGTTTATTCCCTTACTTCAATAATGAGAAGAGGAATACTCTTTAAGATTCCTACAGATAAGGAAAAAAATGAAGATAAACTATTTGTGTGTGTGGTACACCATGCAATTTGCTTAATCAGTGCATAAGTTAGAAAAAGTCACTCAATACTTAAGAAGTTAACATAAATAATTTCTGCCAGTCTATCATTTGTGTACATTAAGCTATGAAGAAAAAAATCTTTTATTTGAAATTTCAGTGGGTTTTTTTTAATTTCATCATCTTAGATCAGTAAAAGTGAAAGTGCTTTAAACCAATTTGCTTCTCTCTTTTTAATTTTGTCATCTTCACTTGGACAAATAAAACTGAGTGATCAGTTTCAGGTTTGCTTTTAATCAATTTTGTCCTCAGTTTCTCAAGCACTAGCTCTAGTCTGCAGTGTTTGACTTCTGAATGCTGCCAGGAATACATATTTACTTATTTAAGAAAACTTTCCACTGTGTTTTTCTCGTATTTCATGAAACCATTTTTATTGGTCTTAGAATTTTTGCAAATATTTTCATAAAACAAAATCTAAGACCAAATCTGAATTAAAATTGATCCTTTAATTCTCAAGCAGTCATTTGAATTTCCAATCTCCTACACACGCATGCCACTAGATAACATTGAAAGGCAACAATGTGTTTATCTGCAGACTTTTCTGCACACTCATCTTCCTGTATTCATTCATGTCGGTCTGCAAGCTTGGTATGACTGTAACCAAATGTGATAACTCTGTGACCTCTTACGTTTGCTTGGTGATAAAGCAGGCTGTGAAGAAGTCTTTTTTTTTTCTCTTTCCTGTTTCTAATTTTCAGTCAGCACCTGTCACTGCAGTCTTGACTTTCACAGTTTTCTTTTGGCTCACTTTGCTTTTTTCTCAGACTTGTTCTAAGGTTTATCAGAGGAAACACTTGCACTCACAAGGATGGCCTCCACACTGTGACAGATTAATCCAAGTTGAGTGAACTTCCTTCAGACAGAGGACACTAATTATTATGAAGGCACTTAGAACACAATGAAAGCTGACATCTGACAGACTATTCTCTGCCAGCTCCACATTGTCTTACTGTCAGGCCCTGTCAGTTCCCAGCCTTAATTACATCCTGTTTACAAACATTAGGCCTGACTTCAGATGAAGTCTTAACAAAGGTTGACAAAGGTCAGGGTCACGTCACAAGGATGTTATCTGTCTGTGTGCTCCTACTGATAAACTAGGAGTAGGCTCATAGCTGATTTAGGAGATAGCTTTCATAACACAAAAATGTCTGATAGTCACTTGAAATATCTAACCTCTGTGCCTGTACTTTTGGCCTACCAGTACTGTACAGCACAGAAAGCTACTGAGCTGTTCAAGGTTGATTATAGTTGGTGGAACATCTTAGGAAGTTAGCAGCAACCTAATTATTGTGATGGCAGACATTGAAAGGATGCCCATGATGGTGCCCCATTAAAACAGGATGTCATTTTCCTGTTCATTAGCACTTCTTTTTTACCCAGCCAAAAGATTTCAGGTTTCTTACATTGTAGATAGTCAGCATAATAACATTTGCAAGTAGTTCACACAATACTTCTCATCCATTGCCTAACAAATGCTTTGTAAATCACTTTTCCAGTATCTTCTTTGTTCTAGAAATGGTTGACTGACATATCTTACCTGAATAATTCACAAACTCCTCTGTCCACCAGCCAATAATTTATTCACAGGTCATGTTTTTCATTGCTTGCCTGCACACATGACAACAATTCTTTATATAACCATGCAGACTTATGTATAAGAAATAGAGCACCATAGGAAAGTACAGCTGGAAATCACCTCATAATGTCATCTAATCCAGCCCCCTGCTCAAGCCAGTACCACTCCTGACCAAACCAGCTCAGCCACGTGTTTGTTTAATGTACCTGAAAATTTCTAGGGATGAAGAGTCTACAACTTGTCCAGGTATCCTGTTCCAATGCCTGACCACCTTCATAGTCAGAAAGTTCCTAATCTCCAACCTGAATGTCCTCTGCTGCAGCTTGAGACCATTGTTCCTAGTCCTGTCCCCTACAACCTACTTCCATCCTCTCTATAATCACCTTTCAAGTATTTGAAGACTGTTATCAAATCTCTCTTCAGTCTTCTCATCTCTAAACTAACTACCCCAGTTCTTTCAGTCTGTCCTTGTAAGTCATGCTTCCCAGGCCTCTAACCATTTTTGTCCCTTTCTGATGGACTCTTTCCAATCTGTCCACATTATTCTTGCAGTGGGAGACTCAAAATTGGACATAGTACTCTGTGTAAGACCTTACCAGTGCTGAATAGAGCAGAAGAATTACTAACCTTGATTTGCAAGTAATGTTCCTACTTATTACAACCCAGTATGCTGTTGGCTTTTTATTTATTTATTTATTTTGGAACAAGAGTACACTGCTGGCTAATATTCAGCTAATAGTCCACGGTAACACCCAGGTTCTTCTCTGAAGTACTGCAGCCTAGCCAATCATTCTCCAGTCTGTATTTGTACACACAATTATCCATCCCAAGTACAGGAGTATTTGCCCTTGTTGAATTTCATTTGGTTGACTGTGGACCATTTTTCCAGTCCAGGTCATTCTGGATCCTAGCCTTGCCTTCCAAAGTGTCTGCAACTCCACCAGACTTGTTTTCATCCACAATTTTGCAAAGTGTGCCCTCAATCCCATGAGCCAAATCATTAATGAAGATATTAAACAAAACAAGACACAGGGCAGATCCCTGAGGAACCCCACTTGTTACTTTCTCCCAACTAGACATTGAACCATTGATGACTACTCACTGAGCACAATGATCTACCTTTCAGTACTTTCATCTAATCTGCATTTCCTCAACTTAATGAGAATGTCACAGGAGCCCATGTCAAGAGTATATCACACCCACTGCTCTCCCCTCATCCACAGAGCCTGTCATCGTATCGTAGAAGGAACACTGATGCACATACACTTACCCAGATAATTAGAAAGCAAAAGTAGGAAGACAGGGAGAAGAGTGAAATAGCAATCCATAACAAACTGAAATGGCAGCTATCAGTCTGGATCAATGAGTTCCCAAAATAAATTTCTAAAAATTGTTTCCTTCTATATTTTACCACAACAGCAGAAAACAGACCTCCTATTAACCAGTACAAATCATTATTCCTGCTCATGTTTCTTACTGGACTGGACATGATGAATAGCCCATGAAAGGGAATGGGAGAAAGGGGGCAATGGAAATGCTGAGAGGGATGTCTCAGCAGCCAGAGTGACGGGGGCTGATTTGCTCCTCGCTGATTTCTACAGCCCCATTAATTTAAGCCCTTGCTGAGGTCCATTTGAATCTTGTTTTGAGTAACTCCCCACACTCCCTCCCTCTTGAAAGAAATGTACTTCTTTCTGGGATCAGGAAGAAATTTATACAGTGCAGTCCAAATTAGTAAAGGCCTGGTGTATTCCTTCTCCTTTCTCAGAGCACCATGGAAGCACCTTTAGGTTAGTAGGAGTGTAACTTAGTAGCTTGCAAAGGTAGTCATCATAACTAGTGGCCAGTGGGGATAGAAGGCCCTGGCTCCCAAAGAAAAGGAGACCTGCATGACTTTGTGCTTAGAAAAGAAAGGGAGACCTGAGGTTTTCAGGGCCCAAGGACCCCTCCTTGGCATCTTCTGCTTCCTCTTGGTGAGGAAATGATGGAAGGTTTCAAAGATTGAGTTGAACCCTGTGGAGAAGTGGAAGAGAATCTCCCTCAAGTCACAGACAGAGTAATAGCAGCCCTGTACCCTCGCACTGGATCCATGTAAATACCTAGCCTGTTAAGGTGATAAAATTGTAGTCAACCTACTACTTAACCCATCCCTTCAATTACCTGCATACTGTGGTCAACATACAAGTGCATTCAGTAATGCACCTAAACAGACACACACGAAAAGCAGTTACCATTAGAAATGGTATGTTATAATGACTGAAGTCTGACTGAATGACTGAAAAAATACAAAGCTAGTATTTTACAACACTTATACAAAAAGTCTGTAGCTCTATATTTTACTAACCCAGACAAAAACATACAATTTTAAGTGGAAAAGGAAAAGATGATGCTTTCCTTGGAAGGAAAGCATGATATGCATTTATAACATTTTGGGGTGCACAAAAGATCATGTTGTTTAAATGAAGTAATAATTTTAAAACTCACTGCCCATGTTTAAAAAACCAACATTAGCAACAGCCAATCTTGAAGTTTTATTTTGCAGAGACTCGAAAATGTAATAATGTAGAAGGAAGACCAACTGTAGATTCCCAGACACACAGCATCTTTCTTTGTCCTCATGCATAATGCAGTCATCAATGAGAAATTGCAGATGACATAAAACAAGAGGCACTATTTATGAGTTAAAATATTCCGCAAAATTGGATGCAAGATTTAGAACACCAAGAAGGCTAGAAATAAAAGTTTCAGTCTTAGGGCTAATGTTTAAAAAAAATGGGTACCTAAAGACAGACCTCTCTTATCCATACCTGGGCAATGATATAAGTGTGATTTTCAAAAGGGCTGAGCAGCCAGCAGCTTCTGTTGACTACCAAGGGAGGTGCCTGGTTCTCAAGATTTTTGAAAATCAGAGGACACTTATTTCAAATGCCTAACTGCAGATTTAGGCACCTAACTTGAGGAACCATTTTTGCAAGTCTAACTCCAATCACCTGAAGTTAAAAACCAAAATGAGCAACTTTGAGGAGTATTAAGGTGATGTTCAACACAACCTTGCAATGAAGACAGACATAGACAAGTCATGTTTAACATTGTGACAGTACATCTTAGCAGAGGTGTAAACACCCTCTGGTAGTAACTACCTTTAGGGGCGAGCACAGGGGCTAGGCCAGAAATGGCAGCAGCTGCCATTCTCAAACCCCCTCTAAATAGACACTTCAGGTTAGTACCCTGGGCTAGGGACATACATCACACATAGACCAGTTTAAGTGATCAGAAACTGGTTTAAACCTGTAACAGAACATAAGTTCAGTGCACATAAACCATTTTCAAAATGGCTGAAACTGGTTTAAGATAAACTGGTTGAATGTAGTATCAGACTTAACTAATTTGGGTCAAACCAGTTTCACAGATTTCACAGACATTAGGGCTGGAAGGGACCTTGGGAGATCATCAAGTCCAGCCCCCTGCCCCAAAGGCAGGAAGTCAGCTAGGGAAATGTCTGTCCCAGATCCCTTTCTGGTTTAAGTTAACCCAGAATCTCCCAGCATCCCAGATGCTTGGCAGCCCTGGGCTGGGCTGGGCTGGGCTGTGCTCTCTGCTCCAGAGAACAGGGGTAGCCCCACCCATCTGGTCCCTAGCCAGAACTCTGGCAGAGACTGCAGGCACAGCAGGATCTGCCTGGCTTCCCCCTGCCCCCCCCCTTCCCCTTACTGCTTATTGCTCAAGCAGGGATCCTCCCCCTCCCTCCCACCCATCTCCCACAGCATGGACCCCAGCCC
>NW_017728995.1:17035921-17038776 GCF_001723915.1 Gavialis gangeticus
GTGTGTGTGTGTGTGTGTGTGTGTGTGTGTGTGTGTGTGTGTGTGTGTGTGTGTGAGAGTGTGTGTGTGTGTGTGTGTGTCCAATTTCACTGGGGCAGGAAGACCGAACAGCATCCGCTTAGGGCTTTTTGGAACTAATGAACAGGTCAGCTGGCAATATCCCTCGATTCATTCCTTGAAAAAAGCTGTTTAAGAAGAGCTTGAACTAATGAGACAGGCTTTTGTTTTCTTGATGGGCTGCTAAATGCTGTGTTATCAGCTCCCTGCTGGCTCTCTCACCTGTCAGGTTTGCAGATAGTATAAAGAAGCAGGGCGAAGGAGATTGAAAAGCTCAGTATCATCAACAGATGCATTCACTGCATGCCTCCTCTTTGTCTCAGAGTGCTAGCCAGGGGCTGGAGTCTGGTAACACTCCCACCCCTTGAGTAGTGAGTGGGGAAAAGCCTGGGACTGTGCAAGCAGGGTGGGGGTTTAAACCCCTCCCTAATCAGAGGTCCTGCCAGGGCCTGGCCACGCCTCCTTTCAGCTCAGCACTGTATAATGGAAGGGAGGGCTGCCCTAGTACCCCCTGGCTTCTAGCCTAAGCCACTATAGGTATGTGCCTGCATTTTTTCAGTCCAAAGGAAAAGCGTGTGCAGTTGCAAACTGATTATATCTAGGCAGGTTAGACTAACCTGCAAAGTTTGAATCAAATCAGGTTCAGGCTTTTTCAATGTCTGTCCCTAGCCCTGGTGGCCCACCATTCATTACATGACTGCATCTGAGTTAATCTCTACTTTCAGTCAGCATGATGTTTAACTGCATTGACTACAAGGTAGAGTTTAGCTAAAATTATTCTTTAGTGTCCTAATTTTCTAGCAAAGACAAGACCATGAAAAGCTGCAGGTACTCTACATCTTTGAAAAGTAGATTGCTAAACCCAGATATAGGTGTTTCTTTTGATGCAAATGAGTCAAATGTTCACCTTGGGGGAAATATTTTTAAAGATGCCTCCAGAGGCAGATGAGCATCTAATTGGATTTGCCAGGCTATTAACCCACCTTGGATTTTCTATTGTAATTTAGATTTTAATAAAATATAAAAACAATTGCAAATGAGAAGTTGTTTCAAAATGAAATATCAAAATGTTACAATCCAAAAAGTAAATGTTCATGACAGGACAGTTTGATTTTTGTAGTTAAATTAAATTCTGGTGAAATTGATAAAATTTTGTTAAGTGCTTCAGTTTTGAAAGAAGTGTATAGTCCAGTAGAATACAGTTCTCTTGATATTTTTCCAACCAGCCCAACCCACAGACTTAATCCACCAATCTGTTTAAGGCATTTGAAGCCTGCCCATCACAACAGCATCTGTTGCCAGAGAACAGCAATTATTTTAATATAAAAACTACATAGCCACTAAATACAGATGTGTTCAGCTGAATGTTTCTAAGCCTGACTGGAATATTCTTCTTAGGAGTTTGTGTGTGCATATGAAGTGGTAGCTCTCTATATATTATTAGAGATGGCTGTAGTTTTATTTACATTACTTCTCTCTATAGTTGTAGTGAGTCATGAAAACTGAAGTGACTACTGATTAAGGCACTATGTGGCTCTATAAGAAACATATATCTGTTCTGGAAATAAACAGATTATCTAAATGTAAAAATTACAGGCTGTTTTATGAAGTACGCATAGTCTATCTTGTGTTTGTTATATTACCAATCAAAAGCCCCATAAGACAGCATTGTAATTTTCATTTCAAGTATTGCTTCACTGGGTGAATCTACAAGTTCACTGTACTGTACAGCTGTTACTGCGCAGTCATCTAGTACTGGCTTAAGCAAGTACTAAATGACTGTGCAGTAACAACTTGATTAAGCAAGTACAAATGACTGCACAGTAACCATCAGTCCCAGCACTGCACAGGTAGTTTCCGACACTACTGCGCAGTAGCATCAGCATCATGATTTGTGCCCATTGACACTACGTTGCCAAGCCCACCAATGTATGTCATCAGGCTACATTGCCATAGCTTGTCGCTACATCCTTTGTGTATGAATAACATTGTATATCTCCCTGAAGTTTAGTATAAATGCTCTCCAACTATTGCACTCCTAACAAATTTCCATGTCCTTTGAAACAATAGCACCATCAGTGTACGCACCCAGCAACTGAAAATCAGTTGCAATGAATAACCTTAACTATGACCTTCCAATACTACCTGACTTAATGATTTAGACCCTATTCAGCAAAGCACTCACAATCTGCTTAAATTTAAATGAGTATAGTTTTTTAGCACCTGCTTAAGACTTTACTACCTGTTTTCAAATTATAATCTCAGTATTCCTGCTTGTACATGATACAATGAGAGAATAAAGCTGAATGCATGCTTTTATTTTCTCAAAGCCACAAACTTTTGCCATACATACAAACTTTGCTTCGATGCCCTTGTGTAAATGTGGGGTCATACCACTAAAATCAGTTGCACTTATCTACGCTTATGCTGATGTAAGAATAGATATGGCCCATTCCTTATTATACAACCACTCTCTTTCCTATTTTTTTTTAACCTTCCTCCCCATAATACAGACATCCTTATAACAGGAATAGGAAGGGCGCTCCATCTTAAACTCTACAGTAAAAATGACAGACAGTTATAGTTTTTGATATTTTTTCTTTCACAACTAATAAAAATGGAGCATTGCACTCAATGTGAAATCAAGGTTCTGTCTTAAAAGAATAATACAGGAATGTTTGTCTAGCTATAAAAACAATCACTGTTTTCCCAGATATAGAGTCAAAGTATTTACTTTAACAGGTTTTTATATATATATATGTGTATATATATATATATATATATATATATATATATAT
>NW_017728995.1:17038903-17053598 GCF_001723915.1 Gavialis gangeticus
TATATATATATATATATATATATATATGGTTTTTAAGAGTTATCAGTTTTATATTATTATTTTTACTGAGTTTGTTTCCCCTAAATGCCTTAAATGCTGCAGCTGTTAAGCATTTATTTCTGGTGCACATACTGATGTGTAAAAATTAAAAAGAACTCTTTGCACAGGTCTACACAAGATGTTTAGTATAGAGCTGACTATTAGTTATGCAGTAAAGTGTCAGCATCTAAACATATGGTGTTTTAGGCCAGAGTAAACTAATACACTTTGTGACAGGATAGCACTGCCCAATACAAGTACTATCCTATGGCAGAGTTATTTACTCTGCCGCAGTGCACATGTAGATGTTGACTAGGGCATAAAGGTGCTACAGTGCAGGGCTACCTGCAAGCTATGCATGTACTGTAGCACCCTGGTGCCCCAGCCAGCCCCTCCACAGCACACTAAGCTGGGTTGGAGCAGGCCCAAGCTGACAGGGTGATCCCCCTGCCAGCCAGGGCGATGCCACTTAAGCTCAACATGCAGCAGTCCTGGGCACATGTGTAAATCCTGTGCCCCAGGGCAATAAACTGGCACATTCTATGCCAGAGTTTATTCCATCAAACTAACTTCACATGTAGACAAGTCCTGTGAGTTACAGGTTTTCAGCCATATGTATCATTTAGTCATATACTAAACCAGGAGTTTTCAACCGGGGGTACTTGGCAGCAGGCACTTCCGCCACCCCCAGGCACTGATCCGCTGGGGGAACCCCCCCTCACTCATTGACTGACAGCTGGGGGATGTCTCCCACCACTCCCTGCTCATCTGGCTGCCAAGGGACTCCTGCCTTCTCAACCAGCCACCAGGAGTACACTGACCCAAAAAGGTTGCAAACCCCAGTGCGAAACATTAATAGGGTTGCAAAGGGTTCATCCTGGAGCTGGTTAACGCGTTTTTTACTTAATATGTTTTCATCCATGTCATTTTGTTGAAGCCAAATGTTTTGCAGAAATGTATCAATTCTGATGAAGTTTTAGATGGAAAAGTTTCTAACATAATTTCTGACCCAAGAGAGACTTGAAATGAAAGTGGTCTGAAAAGTTAACATTTTGACACAATTCTGTTGTGCAAAACATGTGGAAAGGTTTTTTTATTGTTGTTTCAGTGGAGATCAGAATATCAAAATCTTGAGAGTTGTCAGGAAACTCCACACTCCAGCCAGTTGTAGATAACAAGACATAATGCTGCAGTGATTCAATTCACTGATTGTACCATAAAATTTATCCCTGGATTGCAAAATGGACTAAACTAAGGAATTTATTCTGCCACTAAAAATACAGGTTGCCGTTGCAGAAATTGGTGTGCAACATCTTAATTAGTATCAACAAATGACACCCAAATTTTACACACTGCTGGCACATCTATGAGACCTAAACTTCTAATAGATGTCAGTAAATTATATGCTGTAACCTCTCTGCATTTCTGGTTTGGCTCTATTGTCCATCAACCATGATTTACTGTTTCATTTTTCTAAGCATTCCAAGCCTTCTTTCTTCAGTTTTTATGACAAAAGCAAAATGGACCAAAAGTGACTTGAAGAAACAGAAGGAGAAAGCAACAGCTGTGTGTCAGTGAAATGCGTGACAGAAATCTTAGCTGCTTTAAAGAAGGAGGATCGGGTTGTGGCCTCACAGAGCCTGAAAAATCCCATGGATCATGAATATCTATGGGGAAAGCAGAGGACACCCATGAACACAACCAAGATGATCTGCCACTCTGCACTCTATCACCCTTTGAATCCCCTACTTGCCTCAGCCTCCCTATTGGTTGCTCACATATGCCTGTACCTTGCCTCCTTCTAGTTGGTTGTATTTTAAAAGGAAGCATTAACTGACAAAATTAATGCAGGGAACATGATATAGTAGATCCCTCATTTTTCAGCTCATGTGTTCACCCTATCTGCATGTCACATGAAAGAAATGAACTCATATCCCAAATGTAATGGCTGGAGGATGGATCTCAAGTTATTTTTATTTTTCATCAGCGTGTAAATTTACTAAGTTGGACATAAAACCCCCTTCTTAGTCATGAGTCAGGGAGTGGTGTTTTATAAGAAGCAAAAAAATACCAGGCTTCCCCTCCACCTTTCTCTCTCTCTCTCCAATAAGGAGGGCTTGCCAAAGGCCTTCATCCTCTTGTGAACCTCCTTTTGAATTCCCATCTCTTTCCTCTACTTCACAGCATGCTCATCTGAAAACATCTCTCTCTCTTCCCATAGCTCCTTCTTGCTACCTTCTTGCTCTAAGACAACACGCATGCAGGGATGGTTCTCAGTCAGATGGGGACAGCATGTTCAGACAGGGTGGAGAGGAAGGAAGTATGAAGAAGCCAGCTGCTACCCATTCGGAAGGAAGATTGTATTCATGAACTGGGTTTGAAATATTGAAATCACAAGCCACTCAGAGGTACAGTATGTTGCAGAGGACATGATAACATAGCAGAAATGCAGCCCTGAAATTATCGCTAGAGGATGACATTGGAGATAAGAAAGTATAGCATTACAGGGCTGTGTTAGCATAGTAGGAAATCGATTCCGGCAGACAAGCTAAATTTATTTACTTTATTGATTTTAAATTTTACATGAACTGCAATATAAGTAAATCTTTCATGGTAATTCTAAATCTTGAAACATACTGTAAATAACTAAAAAAATGTCCAGTGTTCAGAACAACCATTTCTCTGTACTGAAAGTGCATTATTCTTAAAGCCCAGGACAAAATTTTTTGTAATGAATATCTTAAATCTACCTTAGCAGTCAGTGTTGATATTTTTTTGTTAAAGTAAGAGTCTATTCAGTGTTCCTGGTGATTCAATGCTATACAGTGTTTTAAGGCAAAATAAAAAAGAATAATTAAAATGGTCTTACTGTGTTACATGAATGCAATCGAGTTTGTACCTTGGTGAACAAGTGGCCAATGGTAAAAGCAGCTGGATTTTGACAAATACAGGGAAATTTTGATACAGAATAATAAACCCAGTAGCTGAAAATATTGAAATTATATGCAGCTGAGATAAATCTGAACACCTGAGCACTTGGATCATCACTAGCTGTCAAGGGGAAATGGGTGATGGGAAAACAGTGGGCCAGGTTCTTCTTGAGTTATTCACGTGACTAGTTCCAGTTAAGAACAGAATAATGAGGCCAGCAGGAACCACACCCTCACTGAGATGCAAAGATTTCACTTTGTGGGATCCACTGATATAAACTAGCAAAATCCACCCTCACCTGCTAATCACTTACCAAAAATGCTTAAAGATCTCTGACAGCATTATCACTTTCAACAACCAAGTAAGCAACACCCAAACCTTACTGCTATTGAATCCAGTAACAAAGCTCCCATTTCACTCAACTGGGGCTAGGTTCTTACTACACCAAATAAGATTGAAAGTGTCATATGAGGTGTAAAGAATATTTCTGTTTTCACTGATACTCAGACTGAATAAAATCTGCCCGCAGATTCATGAGCTACAGGCCAAATTCCAAAGTGACAGAAGTGACAGCAAGTCACAAACTGATAAATGAGGCAGAGGTAGAGAGGGTGAAGGGTGCACATGGACCAAAAAGGACCGTGGACAACAGAACATGAGCCAATTTGGCTTTCTTTTACTTTCTCAATAATTCCAACTTACTGCCATGAACCTCGCACCACCCTGATATCTCTTAACAGGGTAGACCCCATCTTCCTTTCAGAATTCCCACAACAGCTCTTGCAGAACAACCATCTCCATACTTTACAGACAAAAACCCAGAAATGACTTGAGCTTATTCCAACCAACTGAGCTGAAAGAGGAAAATTTTTGTCTTCACTATTAATAGTTAACTCACTGGTGATCATCTTACAGAAACCCCAGACAGGGCCAAACTTGCATGAAATGTCTTCCAAATTATGAAATATCCTCTTTGTTTAATTGATTCTTATAAGCCATTGTGACAATGCAGCATCTGCTTTATCTCTAAAAAGAATAAAAATAATTATGAATGTAGAAGATTGCCCCCAAACTTACATAACACAAACGACACAGCAATGCTGAATAAAAGAGTAAACCTGTGAAGTCTTTTTTTTTTTTAAATGATCCACATTACCTGTACCTTTTGATTTCATTATTTTTGATGCTATTAATCTGGATATATGATTTCAACAGTGAAGAGATGGAATTTGTCATCAACAAAAGGAAAACATTATTTTTAAAGGAGTGAAAGATTAATGTTCCACTATGGACTACTTAAGCCCTCTACAGCAACAGCACTATAATATTAATCCAACTTTGATGGGTTTTGCATACGGCTCATAATTAAACATTTTCTTTTCAATACTTTATAGAATCCCCATATGTTTTTAATGGCATCATTTTGATGTTTTTCTTCATAATTCTGGCAGGCTGTTTTTAAAGCTTCAAGCTTTATTTTTTGTTCCTAATATCTTCTTCTACAGTGGTTGTATTGTGCCAAAGCTGAATGAAAGTTTTGGAAAACTATAGTTATGATGTGTATTGCTTTCTTTCCTTACGTTCTGGGGAGGCACTAGGCACAGGAGCAGCCTGCACTCTCAGTGTATATGCGTGCTGTTATTAGCAATTTTAGCAGCCTTCAAATTTTTGGGTGGGTCTGCAAAGGAGTTATTCATCCTGCACATACATAAGCCATTCCTGGCAGATATGATCACACCCGTATGCACAGGGCTGGCCTGTAGATTTGGGAAGGAGGGTTAGCAACAGCATTCTCTGGGGTGCCAACACAAATCTGCGAAAAGCATGAAAGTTCCCAGCATCATTTGAATGTCATTTTCTCAAACAAAACTCCCCTTTAAATAAGCTAGAATGCCTCCCTTCCCTCCCCAGACTGTATTCACATGCATGTTTTCTATGTCAAACAGAAGCATTTGGATAAAGAAAACACCAGTGCCTTTCAGTATTTAGTTAGGCAGCTAGTGTGCTATGACCACTGCTTATTCTACTGTTTATAACTGCTTCACAGTTTCTTTGTGCTTTCTCTGTCTGTTTGTCCCATCTACCAGTTGTGTCTCATGTTCAAGTTAGATTTTAAGCCCTTTGGACCATAGACTGCCTCCTGATTGCAGGTTTGCCTAGCACAAATGGGATCCTGGCTTCTAGGTGCTACTGTATACTAATAAATAATAATAAAAAATACTCAGTTTCAACACCAAGACTACAATCTCTTAAGACTTGCAAAGAATCTGCACTGCTTTCACACACACACCCAAATGCACAAACACAATTCCTCATAAACAGTAAATTAAATTATTTTCTATTTTCATCAAAATTTTCTGTGGGCTAAGAAAAATGTAGCCAATATATTACATTACAGCATCCTTAAAATTAGCTTGTTCATTGGATATTAAACACATATGATACTTTTTTGTTGCCCCCAAGAAATTAAAAATGAAAAGTTCGGTGAGTAATAAACATTAACTAAGATCAATACAACAAATGTAATATTTGGTATTTTATATAGTCTGTGACAATGTCAACGATGTATAAAGTCCTGATTACTCTCCATTATACAGTTTCTTTGTCTATATTTTCCCCATTGGGTGTTTCCCATTAAATACTATAATAAACTCTCTTCAAACTGAAGATAGAAGTCATGAATTTCTTGCTACTAGAAGCTTACTCAGGCCAGCATAACACACACCTTTCTCTATTTTCTAATTTTGGTTTGAATCTCTAGGACCCATTAAGTGCCTTAAATATATAATGGTCTTCTGGTCTCAGGACAGACAGATATGAACCACAAACCTGAAATGTTTCATCTTTTGGCGCCTTTCCGCATGTTCCATGCTGTGATCTAACTTGTTGAAGGATCAGAATCACTTCAATTCCAAGCAATATAAATGGAGTGATCAAAAACATTTAATTAGTCAGGGTCAGCAAATCTGAAGGAACTAATAGTAACAGACAGAAATAACCCTTCCTCCCACTCTCATTTTCATTAACTCTTATAAAACAGCAAACTATTTAATTGCTAGAAAACAGCATATAGCAGAAAAGAACCAGCAGACTTCCCAGCAGTATTCACATTTATTTGATGCTAAAGCAGAATTGTTTAAAAGGTTTTATATTGACAAATAATTCAGACCCTAGCCATATGCCTGTCTTTGACTGAATATTTGAACACAGATCCAGGTTTCCAAAATACACCATAAAAAAGGATTTTCACACATTATTTCTGTATTTGTCATCCTGAAAGTTGATGATTTGGACAATCAGAATGGAAATAGTAACATAAACTGTTTCCTTATGTTATTTCCCCCATTTAACTTCATGTTATTTACAGGTGTTCAAAATGTGAGTTTCACTGTAAAAACCATAAGGGTTTTTGTTATAATATGGTACAAAGCCAGACAGATTTCTAGAATAGAAACAATCAGGGCCAAATTCTGCTCTCAGACTTCCATGTCACTTCACTAGAATTACTCCTGATTTATGCTGGTAGAAGTGAGGTAAATCAGAGCCTGCATTTTAAACAGCACCTTAGATCCAGTGGTGAGAGGGTAAAATGGGGCACCAAAAAGCAGTTTATGGTACCAGCAAGTCATGTTTCAATGTTTTAATGAAAAGAGCAGTGAGATAGTTGCAGGAATGAAAAACAAAATGCATGTAGACAAAGTATAAGCCACCAGGGCTAAGGAAGCAAGTGAGCCCTCTGGTATAGACTTTTAGTCTAACCTGCAGAGATTGAACCAATTTGCAAGTGGATAGACATTCACTTTTGGTTCCAGAAATGCAGGCACATGCCTGCAGTGGCTCAGGCTAGAAGCTGGGGGGGGGGGCACTACAGCGATCCCTCCCTTCCCTTCCACGGGGAAGCTGAGCTGAGGGGGAGCATGGCCAGGCCCCAGCAGGCCTGAGTATAACTGAGGAGGGTTTAAACCCCCATCTTGGCCTGCAGGGTTCAGAGGGTTGGGGAAGAGGAAGCGTGGCTAGACAGGGGCATAGCCAGACACCCATGGTGCGGGAAACACCCTGACAGCCAGAAGCAATCTGCTGCCCAGCCTCAAAGGGGGACTCTCCTTCCTCCTCCTCACTCTCCCCCACCACCATGGGGCAGGGAGTGGGGCTCTGTGTGGTGCTGCCCAGCTGCAGAGGGGGACTCTTCCCACTCCTCTTCCTTCCCTCACTGCCACCACAGAGTAAGGAGGGGGGGTCCCTCCAGCACCGCACAGAGCCCCCCTCCCCACCTGTGATGGAGAGGGGAGGAGGGGAGCTGTTCCACCCTGGATACAGTCCCTTGGCGAGGGGGAGCGGATTAACCCTATCCCTGCCCCCTTAGGCATAATGGGACCATGCCAGGATAATTGCAGTCCCTGCCAGCAGGACAGGGAAGGGAGGTGGGGAATAAACCCCCTCCATGTTTGTGCTCCCTGGGGCACCCTGACAGAGGCTGCTGCCCCTCCCCTTGCTGCTCCAGTGGCGGGGTTGGGGGCACGGTCAGATGCCATCTCCGCATGGGCCCCTTAAGGTAAAGGGGGCAGGAAGGAGGTTAATTCCTCTCTGCCCCCGGGGACCACAGCTGGGGTCTGCCAGCCCCAGCCACTGCTTTTGCTGCTCACCCACAGACAGGCAGACCCTGACTGCAGGGGTGGGGGGAGAGGAAAGAGGGAAGAATTAACCCCCTCCTTGCCCACTTTGCCTTAATGGTGCCATGCCGGGACATGACTGGCCACGTCCCCACCGCTGCTTGGGCTAGAGAACAGAGGGGCAGGGCCAGCCCTGCTCTCTGGAGCAGAGAGCACAGTTCAGCCCAGGACTGCAGAGCATGCTGGGATGCTGGAGGGCTCTGGTTTAACTTAAATCAGGAAGGGGTCTGAGACAGGAGTTCCATAAACCAGTTTGACCCAAATCACTTAAGTCTGATACTATATTTAACCAGGTTTATCTTAAACCAGTTTTAGCCATTTTGAAACTGGTTTATGTGCACAGAACTTATAGTCTGTTACAGGTTTAAACCAGTTTCTGAGCACTTAAACCCGTTTATGTGTAACTTCTGTCCCTAGCTTAACTCTGGATATATCAACAGCTGTAACAAAGACAGCAAAATATGCATCAGGGTGATTTCTAATGTATTTAGAAAACAATGCAATAATCCAGAAGGTAGAGATTCTAACCAAGATTTATTTGGGTCTACTAAATAACAGGGGGGAAAAATATCAGCAAGCTTTGGAAGCAATAATGACAACGTATCTACATCCTTCTATGCATCCATCCATAATTATATCCATATATATTTATTAGGGCTGTGAGAAGCTTCAGTCCCTGATTTGATTCGGTGAAAATTCGGCCCAATTTGGTGGCCAAATCTCTGAATCCGAATTGAACCAGGAGACCCTTTAATCTCCCCAAATCGAATCAGAACCCTCCAAATTGATTCGGAGAGATTCAGAAAGATTTGGCAATTCGGACATAGACACATTTAAATGTTTTTTCTACATACCTCAGAGTACCAGGTAGCTCGTGAATGCTGTGATGCTGGGGTGGATGGAGCATCCCACAGGAGCACAGAGGGCTCCCCAGTGCACTCGGCAGAAGACCTGGAAGTGGACCAGAAGCACTTCCTGGTCCACCAGGGAGTGCACTGGGAGGCCCCCGCATCCCTCCCAGCTCAACAACTGGTGCCTCCTGGGTCTGGGGGGGCACCCAGGGATGCTCCCCAGAGGACCTGGAAGTGTACCAGAAGTACTTCCAGTCCACCAAGCAAGTGGGGGGCCCCTCTGCACTCCTGTGGGATGCTACATCCACCCCAGCATCGCAGCGCTCATGAGTCACACCTGGTACCTCAAGGTATGTAGAAAAAACATTTAAAGCTGTGTCTATCGCCAGATCACTGATTCTCTGAATCAGCATTGAATCTTCAGATTCGGGTTTAGCTGAATCAAATCGGGGACAGTGATCTGAATCAATGAATCGAATCACTGTCCCCGATTCAGGCCAAATCCAAATCCGAACTGAATACGCCTATTTATTTATACATACAGGACCACTACAATAGCTCATAAAGAGATGCAGGCTTTTTCCAAGACGCCAATGGCTTTATAATTATTTCATGAGATTGTGACATCACAGTCACAGAGTTAGTGCATAGATCAAGTGCACAGAGTTTCAACCAGTAATACATGTACTTGTTGCTTTAAAAAGGCTTCCTTCACGATGCTAGAAGTAAATATGACCTGATCAGCTGAGAGAAAGAAATTACAATAATTAGGAACTGTTTAAGAATGACCAGAAAGCTATAATCCCGTGATTAAGAAGGCCTCACTGGATAAAAAGCAATGCTACTTAAAACAAAAGCAAAGGTAGCTATAAAAATAATGTATCAAATGAGAAAAGAGGAAACTGATAGCAATGAACATACATTTGATGTAGAAATTCAAATAAAAAAGGATAAGGGAAGTAAAAGGACATAAGAACTCTATGGACAACAAAGTGAAGAACATAATATATATATATATATATATTAGAGAAACAAGGAATCCTCATAATGGTATTAGTAGCATTATCAATAACAATGCAAAAAGGCAAACATGTTCAGTATATATTTCTGTTCTGTATTTGGGAAATTCCAAGTGATGTATTCCTATTATGCAATGATAAATATTTTCAGTTCTATCAGTAAAACACAAGGACATCGTACAGCAGCTACCAAAAATATTTTAAATCAGCATATGTGATAACTTGCATGCATGAGTTTTAAAAGAGCTGGCTAAGGGACTTTTTGGATCATTAATATGGATCTTTTATAAGTCTTGGAACAGTGGAGAAGTTCCAGAGAATTGAAAGTTAATGTTGTTCAAATATTTTAAAAGGTTAAATGGATTATTATAGACCTGTCACACTGAAATTGATCCCAGAAAAAAATTGTTACAGTTGATACAGGATTAAATTCTTTAAGAATTAAAGGGGTGTAATATAATTAATTCTAATCAACCTGGTTTTATGGAATACAGATTCTGTCAAAAATAAGACTTTTTTTATGAGGTCACAAGTTTGGCTGAAAAAAGGTAATAATGTTTATTTAATGTCCTTAGAAGTCTGTTAGGCATATAACTGGTCACAGTTTATAAGCCTGTGTGACCCTCCCAATGCTTTCAGATACCTTTTCTAGTACTTAAGTGATCAGGTATCTGTCTAATAATGATATCAATTAGATTTTATTCAAACTCTAAGATGGTATAAACATGGCACACATTAAGTGAATTAAAAGCTGGGAAATGGATATGTCTCTTATGCAACTTTAGGGAATCATCACCTAGTCAGTGTGTTTTAGTGGGGTGCAATAAGGATCAATTTTGGCCCTACTCTATTTAATGACATGAGAACAACATAAATTCACTATTGATGAAGTTTGCAGAAGACGAAATTATTGGGAAATTGTTAAAGAATGAAGAAGGGCAGGTCAGTGATACAAAACATTCTGGATTACTTGACAAGCTGGGGGCAAGAAAAAAATAAGTGTTTTGGTACAGTCAGATGTAAATGCATACAAACAGGATCAAAAACTGCAGACCATACACGAGATAAGGAACTCTCTTAGGAAGCAGTCGCTCTGGTACACAGGCAGCTGGACATGAGCTTCCAATACAACACTAAGCCACATGCCTAGTTCATTTCTTGGATGCATAAACATGGGAAGATCAAGTAAAGGGATTATATTACCTCTGTATTTGACGGTTGTCTGACAACTACTAGAACACAGCATCCAGTTTTGATGTCTACAATTCCAGGACAATGCTGAAATAGTGGAGAGTTCAGAAAAGAACCGCGAGTGTGAGTAACAAATTAGAAATATGCACCTTTATAGTGAAAACCTCAATGAACTCAGTTTATTTAGGTTATTGAAGAGGTAGTTAAAGAATGATTTGAGCACCCTATAATACCTACATGGAGTGCATAAATCTGATAACAGAGGGCTCTTCCATGTAGTATGTAATCTTATCACAATGGCAGGAGCTTGAAGCTTTCCAAAAATTAGATCAGAAATTAGGGGAAATTTTTTAACTGCAAGGGTAATAAACCATTGGACTAATTTACCAAGGGTTCTGATAGAGTCTCTCTTTCTGAAAAAAAGTACAATTAAGATTGCATAGTTTTTGTAAAAGGGCATTCTGATTCAAGCAGGAATTAATTTATGGACGTTCCATGGCTTGTGTTATGCAGAAGGTCAGACTAAATGAACACTGGTCCTTCCTGGCCTTACAATCTATCAATCTGTGTAAATGCCTACAAAGCTACCAGATCTTTTATCCAGTGTCTAAAAGAGAACAGGCTATAGATGTAGCTTTATTAGGAAGTGATTATATATCTGTCTGATAATGGAAGCAACTTTCTTTGTCTGATTGAGACCTGGCATCATAGCTGTGATTTATCATTTTTATAACATTCTCTTCCCTCAGGCTTCAGGTCACGGTGGTGGCATTGCAGCAATTTATAATTGAGGCTGTGCAATGGAAACGTAACCCCTTTCTGATTTTTCTTATTTTAAACACCTGGCTCTTCTTGGTTTTGCTCTAGCATCTGTCATATCAAAGGCTGTTTGCCATTCCCTGAATCATAGCAGTCATACCAGTTTATTTGCGTGTGGCCTATTAAAATAGTTTTGGAAATTTTTATTCTTCTGTTTTCATGCAGATTTATATGGCACGTATATGTGGGTACATTTAAGTCTCTGTTGATCATCTTTGCCCATAGCTCTTCTATGCACAAGTGTGATCCTTCTCCACATTCTCCAGAATCCTGAAGGATTTGTCCCACTGCACGAGTCACATAATAGCATTCAAACACTTGAGCAGAAATTATCTCCACTGCAGTCCTATGTTTAGGGTGTTCACAGGGCTGTTTTTTCAGGAGAGCTCATCCAATGGTAAACTAAATAGGTACATTATTTCTGTTTGGGAAACAGTAAACTAGGATGGGTAGAGAGAGCCCGAGTGACACACTGAGTTGGTTTAGAGTTGTGCACATGTGAGCACGAAGGCTGCTCTGACGCACTGTAATTATACACGTTGGAGCAGACTCAGTTAATTGAGTCTGTTGGAGCATGGCAATTGCCACGCTCCAGCTGCCTCCCGCATCTCGTGTATCAGCATCCCTGTCCTTTAAAATGGCAGGGACACTTAAACTAAAGCTTGTCTAATGAGCTTTAGTTCAAGTGCCCCTGCCACCATTTGAAGCACAGGGACACTGATACACAAGACACTGAGGTGCTTTAATTAGAGCAGCTTTTGGAACTGCTGCAATTAAAGTGCTGCCCCTCCCCGTAAGCCCGGAGCACATGTAAAAGTGCCCTAAGACTAAGACTGGCACTTGAACAAATGTCACCAGAGGTCTAACTAGGCAGCTGGGCACCCAGAGCAGCTGAGACACACAGAGGCAACAGCAACTTCCAGCTGCCTCTGTCACCAGTGCAGTCCTATTGCTCCTCTCCTCTCCAATTCAGCACTCGCAGCTTCTGCCAAGTTGTCTCACCTTAGTTGCACTAGCGAATGTCACTCTTGTCAAAGTGTTGCTGGTCTGCTGTATCCCTGATGATCCAGGGAATATGAGACGAGCAACCTGTGTTAGGCAATACCTTTATTTTCTTGAAAGAGATAGTAGACAAGTTTTGGGGCACAAAATACCACTTCTTCAGGTCTGGAAAAGGAGCAGAGAAAGCCTAAACTAAAGGATTATTAAAATGTGTTCAAAAACCACATCCCAAATACTCATGAGACTGGCTTAGCCATAATAACATTTTTAACACTATTATGATCTCTATTCTAGTTATTTGCCTTCTGATTTTTGAGTTTGTTGTGTTTATATTCTCCAGCTTTTTTCTCTTCTTATGAAGGCTAGAAACATACTAGTTTTTGAGGAGGAGCAAGATTAGCACCTAATCACAAAAGAGCAGCAGACAGGGCTGGACAAACAATGTCAACTGTTGGGAAAGTCTCCTTCACAGCTCTGCTAAAGCAACCTCTGCCAGACCATCTTCTGTGGTTGGGCTCCACAGACTGGACCCATGTTTTAAAACTTCCTTTGGTCTAGGTTGGCTCCTGCACTGTCTCTCTGGTCTCTCAGGCCCACTTCCTGCATCTGCCCAGTTCTCTTTTCACCAAAATGTAATCATGTCATCCAGCTCCCCTGTGCTTCAAGAACAAGAGCAAGCACTGACCCCCACGTCACTGCAGTGTCTCAAGCCCACCATCCCCCTCAGAGGTCCAACCTATGGGTGCTCTGGCTTACACACCTACCTGTCTAGAAATACACAGTAGTTAAAGCTCATAAACTGGCTTTCCAAAGAGGAATCTAAGCAATTAGACATTACTTTAGACATTGCACAGGAGACGTAGATATCCAAACAGAACAATAAAGTGCCTACACGCCCTTCCTTGCCACAGTTTCCTCACCACTTTGAAGCACCCAAAAGTCCACTTTTGAAGCACTTCGAAGGTTTTGGTCAGTTCCCAAAGACATCCTGAATTCTCCCCCTTCTCCTCCTGCAGCCTTACCTTCTGTATGCCACCAGGTGAAATGTAGTTGGCTTATGGCTGTAGACCCCTATGTGGTTAGATAGGAATTAGGTGTCCATGACACCTAAAAGTTGGAGTTAGGACCCTAAGTCCCATTGGGGATCTAGCTCTATGCAATTTACAAAGGACAGTGAGTTTGTGATGGAGCTAGAGACTGAACCCAAATCCCCTGAGTGCCATAGCTATCTTTGGGTGAAGCCTGAAGAAAGCATCCCTTTGTGTTGTTGGAGACGAGCTTAATGTACTGGCAAATCATTTTGAGTGTATATTTTATTGTTGACCAATTACTTGTAAATGTAGCCAAAAATCTTTATTCATTTAGAGTTCAGTGTGGACAGAAGCAAAGAAAACTGATCTGTTGAAAAAACAAGCCAACCAACCAACAAAAAAATCTGTGCATATCTTAATTGTTTGGATAATCTGGTTTTGTTTCCTACATTCAGACATAGTAGCTTTTCCCCACTTTATGATGTATGTAGAGATGACTGGAACTAAATAAATAAATTGTAAATCCAATCAATATACAATTTACATTAGATACACCACCTTTCTTCTGGATTACACAGTCTAATTTGTCTCTGTGTAATTAGTCCCATCTGATTCCAGATTTGTACCAGAGAAAAATGACTTGTATCAGGATAAAAATAGAGTTGCCCAATGATAATTCAGGTCCATCATTGTAACCTGTTGTCTCCGTCAGGTTTCTGGCTTTACTCCATTTTGGTTTGGTTATATGACTAGCTTAGTTGTACAATTTAGTTATAAGCTGCTGCTCCTGCTACTAAAATATTCATGTGTTTCACAATTCAGATGCTTGTGCACCATATCATCGTCTCAAAGACATGAACAAGGGATAAGCCCAAATTGCTTCAGTCTCAGGACACAATACCATTTCTGCTGAAATCAGTGGGAATTTTTCTATGGGCTTCATAGAATCATAGAATCATAGAAGTCGGGTCAGAAGGGACCTTGTAGATCTTCAAGTCCGACCCCCCGCCCGAGCGGGAGAAAAGACTGGACTCAAATGAGTCCAGCCAGGTAGTCATCAAGCCTCTTCTTAAAGATCCCCAGGGTAGGAGCCAGCACCACTTCCCTAGGAAGTTGGTTCCAGCTCCTAGCCGCCCTAACTG
>NW_017728995.1:17058598-17065185 GCF_001723915.1 Gavialis gangeticus
ACCTATCCAGGTCTTGTTGCAGTCTTTCCCTCCCCACTAGTGTGCTCACCTCACCCCAGATTTTGGTATCATCAGCGAATTTAAACAGGTTGCTTTTCACCCCGTCGTCCAAATCACTGATGAAGAAATTGAACAGCACAGGCCCCAGGACCGAGCCCTGGGGGACTCTGCTGCCCATTTCCCTTCAGGTTGAATATGACCCGTCCACCACCACCCTCTGAGTACGACCCTTCAATGCAAGTTGGATTGAAGTCTTAGGCTGCAATTCAGGAAAGCGTTAAGTTCCCATTTAACTTTAAATCCATCCCTGGAAATTTTTTAAATCAAGTTAGACAGATCTGTTCCAATGTTTGACTACCCTCATAATAATAAAGTTTTTAGCTTTCATGAGCTTTTGTCATTTCTTGGAAACAGCATCAAAAACACACTTGTCCTTTAATTGATTTTCATTGCTGTATCATCCTGCCTCACCTGTCCTTAAAAAATATGTAAGGTATTCTCTTATGCTTCTCCATCCCTTTCATATATTTGAATGGTGACACTGGCTATCTTAATTACCCATAGCAGTAAAGAGGTAGGTATTATCATCGCCACTTTTAAAGAGGCAGAAACTGTGCTATATTCAGGTTTGGAGCCTCACACAGGGTCCCAGATGAAGAGCTGGGAATGGAATACAGCCCTGTGACTGGGCACACAATCATCCTTTCTTCCTTCTCATGTGTTAAGTTTAAAATAGTGCCTGTTCAGTTTAGAAAAGTTGCTAAAATCTAATCTGTCTTGTCCTTCACGTGTACAAAGATGTTCATATACTAACTAGTGCCTCTCTGTGTTGATTACTATAATGCCTTGTTTACTAGACCACCAAATCATTCATAAGCATGAACACATGGTCCAGCACTCTGCTACCACAGTTCTGTACCAGATTAGGCTGCACTCAAACTATATGCCCTGTTTTAAATCAATTGTACTGGCATCCAGTCAAACGGAACTATTTGTTTTTAAGATGGTTTCACTTTGGCTCCAGCTACATAATTAACCAGAAAAACCTCCACCAAGCCTAGAGTACTTTATGTTTATTTGACAGTAGCCTGTTAGGGATCCCTTGTACTACATGAACAACAACATGTCCTTGGAGAAGAGATTAATCTCCTATTAAGTGAAATTCTGTCTTCTAAGAAGCTACAGTATATCTAGCAGTACTTGCTGTTTTGAAGAATAGAATAGAATAGAATAGAATAGAATAGGTGGATACAAAGCTGGCTGGATTGTCAGGCTCAATGGGTAGTAATCAATGGTTCAATATCTAGCTGGCAGCCAGTATCAAGCAGAGTACACCAGGCGCTGGTCCCGGGGCTGATTTTGTTCAATATCTTCCTTAACAATCTGGAAGATGGGATGGATTGCACCCTCAGCAAGTTTGTGGACAACACCAAACTGGAGGGCTGTAGTAAATACGCTGGAGTGTAGGGCTGGGATTCAATGACCTAGACAAATTGGAGGACTGGGCCAAAAGAAATCTCATGAGGTTCAACAAGGACAAGTGCAAAGTCCTGCACTTAGGATGGAAGAATCCCATACATCGCTACAGGCTGGGGGCTGACTGGCTAAGCGGCAGCTCTGCAGAAAAAGACCTGGGGGTTACAATGGGCAATAAGATGGATATGAGTCAGTAGCATGCCTTTGTTGCCAAGAAGGCTAACAGCATACTGTGCTGCGTCAGTAGGAGCATTGCCAGAAGATCAAGGAAAGGAACTATTCCGCTCTATAGTGCACTGTTAAGGCCACATCTGGAGCACTTTTGTGTTCAATTTTGGGGGGCCCCCACTATTACAAAGGATGTGGACAAGTTGAAGAGAACCCAAGGAAGAGCAACAAAAATGGTTCAGGGGCTGGGGCACACGACTTATCAGGGGAGGCTGTGGGAACTGATTTTATTTAGTCTGCAGAAGATAGCAGTTAACTACCTGAAGGGTGGTTGCAAAGAGGATGGAGCTGGACTGTTCTCAGTGGTGGCAGATGCCAGAACAAGAAGCAACAGTCTCAAGTTGCAGCAAGGGAAATTTAGGTTGGATATTAGGAAAAACTCTCTCACTGGAAAGGTGGTAAAGCACAGGAACAGTTACCTAGAAAGGTGGTAGAATCTCCATCATAGGGGTTTTGGAAGGCCTGGCTCAACAAAGCCCTAGATGGAATGATCTAATTGGGGCTGGTCCTGCTTTGAGCAGGGAGTTGGACTAGATGACCTCCTGAAGTCCCTTCCAACCCAAATTTTATATGATTCTAAGACCTATGTTCAGCTCATCCCAGTATCTGCATATGGATATATGTAAAATAATTTGCAAAAATAGGTTTTTCTATAACAGGCAGTATTACATCATAGGAAAGGCTCTTAAAACAAATTTTGACCAAACAGTAGTAAATACGGTAACAGACTGTAATGCATCCATTGTAAAGAATTTCCACTGGAGACCATGGAAATCTTACATTCATTGAGTTGTGCTGGACTGGAGATGCACTGAAAAGATGTACAAATGGTAAAATATTAAAAATACTATTTTGAAATATTTAACAGTTAAACACTAATACACCATTACTGGTTGACCTTTTCACAGCAATTGTTTCTGTTGTACTTTTGTAAAAGCAGCCAGGAGTTTTTGTTAAAAAAAAAAAAGGCAGCTTATTTTCAGTCTAGCTACCACCCTTGGCCTATGCAATAACATCATAATGGAAGAATAATCATTGTAAACAATACCCACAGGATTTTGTTGGCTACAGCAAGGGACTGGAGCAGCCAATTTCAGTGCTTTTCTTTACTACATCATTGCATTTTTGTCTGCATGTGGATAAGAAGAGACTCCACTCAATGCAGGTTGAGGAAAAGTGCTAATTGTTGACACGTTAGCTAATTGTTATGATTATTTCTTAACAGTTTGTGTCTAGGAGTCCAAATTTCATCCATTAAAGTGTGAAGATTCTTTATTGCAACAAGTGCTATGAAAACATTCACACAATGAGGTCCTAATCTTGCGGATCTCTCAACCCAATGACAGCCTGGCAAGTGTGCTGTCAAAGTACAGACATTCAGAAAAAAAGAAAATCCAGCTCCCTCATCCACCCCATATTTCAGACACATGTCATCTGTTGTTATCATTAATGATCTGCTTTTACAAATAGAGTACCACTATGGAAAGCTGAGACCTGGCCAACCAAAATAAACCAAGCAAAACCATAATTGTCTACTGACAATCGGAGCTGCTAGGGATGTAAGATAATGTGGCTGTTTATAATCCATAAACGTGTAATGTGCCACACTGCAATGGCTCTGTAAACACTATGGCTTTATACAACATTGGAAAAATCAGACAAAAAACTGAGGTTCTGTTGAAACATACCTATGTTCAAGTCCTAAAACTTCCTGGAGTGAAGTCCTGGTATTATTAAAGTCAGTGGCAAAACTTTCACCAACTGAAATAGGAATGAGGTTTCATCCATTACGTTGCTTTAAAAATACTCTTAATAAAAATAGGGAGAAAGAGGGTTCAGATATGTACAACTATAGAACTAAGATTGTCAAATGTTTCCTTTCGTTTGTGAATGCTGGCTGCTCTAACTAGTCCTACAGTTAATTTTCCTTCTATCTAACACATTACAGAATTAGTGCCAAGAAGGGTAAAAAGATTATCCATATCTTTTTCATATTTATACTGTAGTAGCACCTTGAGGCTAGTCTCACTGTGCTAGGGGCTATATGTACATTGTGAAAAGACAGTCCATGTCCCTGTCCGAAATATTCACCATGAAATGAACATATTCTTCTCTGATTTACACCCATTGACCTGCATGGGATCACTTTACCCAGTAGCTGCTCAGTCTGGCCTATGGTTTGTTTGGCCAGTGCCATAGCAATGAAGGTTGGCACCCTGGGAAAAGCCTGCAGCAGCAGCCCACCCTCGCCCTGCACACAGATCCAGGGGGCACACACACCCACCCCATTGCTTGCCCAGGAGAGCACGCAGCAGCAGGAGCCACCCTTCTCCCATCCCCAGGGCCCCCAAACAAGCTGCTTGCAACTCTGTCCCACACCCCACCCGTTGGCACCCTTCACTTTGGTGCCTGGGGTGATCGCCCTGCTCGCTCCCCACCCCTTGCTACAACACTGTGTTTGGCCTCTCATCAAGGTCAAAGGTCTACTTTGGCTATACTAGTTTCTGTAGCAACCAAGCACAATAGGAAGTGATGTGGCATTGCACCTAGAGGTTTTTGACTCCCAAGCCTGATGGCCAAGAACCTGTTTGTGGCTGGGTCCACCTGGGACAGTCCTTGACACAGGCTCCAGAGCTGCAGTGAGACACCTTAACAGCTCTGTCAATACCACCTTGAGATCCGGATTAAACACCAAATTCATCCTGACTATACTAATGCCCTGCCCACCTCTAAATTCTCCCTGTCGGTGTCTGAGAAACTGAAGTTACAAACCTCATACTTCTTTTAGTCTAACACAAGCTATGTATGGCCCTCATTTGGACTGACTGAATCTTTACATCCAAAGGACCTTTCAGTAGATAATCCAAAGGTTAAACTGCAAAATAGTCTGCACACCTGTACAAACTAGTAAGATCCCTCTTTTTCCCCTCTACATTTGCTTACATGCTTCTGGACCCTGAGGTCTGGCAGACAGGGGAAACAGGAATACTTGTCCACCTCCTCTCAGCAGGTAAGCCAGAAGTGGGAAAGGGATGGATGAAGTCTTGTCTCACCTTCTCCCACTCAACTGACTAGATTAACTGAAATAGCCCAGCAGAGAATGGCATAGTAGGATGATATAGGATAGCAGTAAATTCTTGCCCCTTTCTCAGTCAGAAGCAAGGAAGTAATGGGGCAACTGCAATTCTGAGGCTAGGAACAGAAGTTACATTTGTCCCAGGACAAGTTGTGAGTGTTTTTTCTAGAACAGAAAAGTCCCAGGTTCGGTAAATAACTCTTGGTCAGGATTGTACCTAAGTCAAGATCTAACCCCAATAAGGGAGCTAAGCCTGAAGTCAGATGTGAAGCTCAGGAGATTCTCCATGTGAAAAGGGCTTTATTTACCTGGGAAAGAGTTTACAAAAGCCTTTTGACATGATTCTTTTCACATCAAATTGTGAAGCAATTTTAACGCTAAATTTGTGTCAACTTGCTTAATTAAAGCAATAAATACCAGACATTGCACATGTAGACTTTGCAGACAGGAAAAAAAAACCCTAAGTTATCTAACATGCATTGGAGCAAAATAGATTTACAGCACTCAGTGTTGGAAAACAACCAACAATGTGGAAGATGGAAAAATTAATTTGATTTGAATAATTTTACAACTTCTAATCTAAAAGAACATCCAGGCAATTTTTTTAATGTAGCCATAAATACTATAATTTCATGTAGGAATCTGTGACTTCATGATTTCCCTTTATAATCTTTCTTTGTATTTCAAACAAAGCTTTGGTGTGGGGTGAATGTTTTCAGGCTTTTCTGATAGACTTCCTAAGAAAAAAAGTATACAATTATATAAGAAGAATGGGCGGAACTGGCTAACAAGTCAGTGACTAGGACATGCAGGAGCTAATAATTTCCCATTAGATCCACTGCCTCTAAGATTGCTAATGTATCCCCATATAAAAAAAAACAAAATCAACCTTCTGAATGCAAATCATATATATCCCTTGGGATCTAGAAACAGACACTTGGTTCTTCAGCTCCAATAACACAGGCCCCACACTTATCTTCCCTGTGGACCAGTAATCAGCCTTCTCTCTCACCTGCACACTTCATTACTCCAGACGAGAAACTAATGCTGCCTTCTCCTAGCAGAAATCCCAGGGGAAGGAAGGCAACATTCCCCTCACCTGTCCTTCCTGGGGTGAACCCTTCCTTGGCACACGGCAGCCCATACAGATAAGTGCAAAACTAACCCACAGCTACAATAGACTCCTTCCTCGCTCTTTCCACCTCTGCAACACATGGATTCATTATGCAGCGGGAATAAATGAAATCAATACAAAGTCATATTTGAGTGACAGATCAACGTAGTCAGCAAACTATGGGCACAACCCTCATCAAAACCCATCCAAAAAGGCAAAGTGACTATACTGCAAAGCACAGATCTTTATTTTATGCCAAGAAGAGACTACAACCTCCTGCAACAGGACATCCAGGGCCATCCACAGCTTCTCTTTTGGCAGGAGGATGCAGTTCTGAATAATTCAGCCTCACATAATCCTGTGAGGTATGCAAATGCAAGTTTTCATCCATCTTTTACAAATGGGGGGGATCCGAGGCAGTGAGGTTAGGTGACTTTCCCCAGGTTACAAAGGGAGTCTATGTCAAAGGCAGAAAAAGAGTTCAGGAACTCAACTCCAAATCCTATATTCAGACAACTCCTCTTTCTCTTCCTGACATATTGCACAGGTTCAAAAAAAACCCCACATGCCAGTGACTCCATTTAATATTTTCAAACTAGAGACACCTTTTAACAAAATCCACCTTCCCAAGCCAGTATGAATTAATGTTGAGGTAGGGGTAAAATGGAAGAATACAAAAAAAAAAAAAAAAAA
>NW_017728995.1:17065244-17075835 GCF_001723915.1 Gavialis gangeticus
GGGGGGGGGGGGAAAAAAGAAAAAAAAAAAAAAAAAAAAAAAAAAAAATCCCAGGTTTATGGCTGCTCTTCCATCTTGTATGCATCACACTGTGCCCAGGCACTGCAGAAACCTCCAGCTGGTGTTTCATCCCATCTGTGATACCATACCATACCTAGACATGGTAGGGTAATCCAAGGACTATGTGTCAATCTTCAGTCTGAATTTCCTGACATTAGTTAGTCTGGGTCATAGTTTTCCCATTACTTAAATACAGACTTTTGTATGTTCATCTGAAATGTCAAGTAGGTGCCAGTCATTGCTGTGGTTCAAATGCTAACAAAAACATCACAGTGAGACCACTGCTCCACAGGACGATTGACTAATGCATGAGCCATGACACTATCTGACTCAGGAACAACAAATAAGGTGAATGAGGTAAGAGAGGTCATTCTTCATAGCAATAATCTCAGGAGAATGAGAGAATCCAAAAATAAGACATTTGTTGACTTGATGCCCTTGAACTGGCAACCAACCTCGCTGAGTAGCAGAGCCAGCCTTAGACATGAGTCTAAACTCGCAGTTGCTGAGCAGGCCAAGTAAAGGGTGAAAGTTAGTGAGAAAGGGCAAAAGATGCAGCGTGGTTTAATGGATTGAGTGAGGCCTGGGCTGAGAGCCAGGCGCTCCTGAATTCTAATCCTGACTCCAAGAGCAGTTCACAGTTTGGTTTTGACCAGCACAAGTAATCCAAACTTTTTAAATGTGGGTACACAACCATTGCAGCTAAATGAGAAATTCATTTTCAGAGGTGCCAACCAGCCACAAATCCTAATAAGTCAATCTGTCTCAGCATCCTGATCTGTAAAATGGGAACAGTAGCCAGATTCTCAAATGGCTTCAATCATCCAAGCCATGGATTTAAAAGGAGCCATTCTAGTTTATACCATGTTGGGAAATTGGCCCAATGGACTTACCTACCCCATTGATTAATAACGGCTAATAAACATTTAGGTTACCCAGCAAAGGATTAACCAAGGCTGGTACTTTGCTGTGGATAATGAGACTCTGATAACTATGACTTATTAAAGAAACACTGACTTCAACTTTTGAAAATTAATTTTTTTAAATGTCCCTTTCGGATACGCCAGCATTTTCCTTGACTTACTTTAAAAAGTTAAATTAAAAAGTATAAAGACTTTTCTGCTTCATGAGTGATCTCTCTAAGGGTCTTTTCAGCAAGGGAAAATTTAAGTAGAACAAGAGTTAGAAAAACTGACTTCCATCCACTGGGCTAGTAATCTTACATTGAACTTGTAACTATATAACAGGCATGGGTTTCTCAAACAGAAGTATGATTTTTGAAATTGATAATGTTCCTTTAACTCAAATGTCATGTCTCCTCACCCCTTGCTGTATTTGTTTGGCTTCAGTCATTGCAGTAATTAAAATAACTATGCAGATTAATTTTAGATCTTTATGAAAGGATAATGCTTCTTCCATGATACAAAACATAGTACCAGGAATAGAAAAGAAAATTCCAGCACCCTCTGCTGTCTGTATATAATCTGATTGTCTGTTAATGTGAAGCAGCACACCAGCCTGGCTTAAGAAGAAGTTGTACCTGCTTCTACCATAGTTGAATCTGGCAGAAAAAGCAATCAGGTAAGCTTTACTCTGAGAAAGCCTATATGCTGTTCTTGCACTCTTGGAAGTCTAAAGACCAACATGAAATTACAGGGAACAAGTGTAATGTAATGGAGCCAGATATTGTAATCCACTACTGTGCTGAATAATTTTAGCAATTTGCTGTTATCTCCGTGCTCTGCAAGTATTTTTCCCACTCAAAACCACTCTTATATCAGCTCTACTAACTGAATTGCAAGAACTATATTTTTGCCATAATGAGCCACTGATCTCCAGCTCCCAGGATATGGAGAACAAGATGACTGGACAACATACTTTAAATAGTTGTCATTTCCTGCTCCAGTACCCTTCTAAACCATAATTTGTGCTATGAGGTAACCAGTCGAGTTAAAGTAATCTAGCATAAGGAGGCCTGGAGAAAAACCATTCAGACTAATTCATGTCTCAGAGAAGGAGGCAAGGTTTTCATGACACACAGTGGTACGTGCCTACACGATTGAGGTCCAGCTCAGGCACATTTCCATAAGCATCAAATATTGATGTTGTGAACATAAATTATACAAACCATAAAAGCAGGAAGACAAACCAGGAGGATAACCAAAGTCAGGACTATTTCAGTTACTGAAAAATTATAACTCAAGCATCATTGCACTACTCTGACTGTTAAAGATGAAAGCAAATGCATTCCTGTAACTGTTTGAGCTTGGGAATCAACCGATAGTCAAAGAAATTGCAGAGATGTTCTTAAATCTGACCAGGTACGAAGGAAAGTCATAAACTGGTCCTAGAAGAGCACATTTGAAAAAGCAGGTAAAGAAAACATGTATTTTTTTAAACAACCAAATTACACCTGTGTTTATTCCAAGCATGCCAGTAGCAATTTCACTTCAAAAAATGGTGCCATGATTCTACCTGCTATGATTCACCGCTGTGAAGGATTCTGCCACTTGTGACAAAGCAGGAAGTGAATATGAATGGCTTATTTTTCTGCTCCAATAAACTGTGACTAGTCACTTAGTGGATTTTTCTCTGTTACTTATTAATTCTCCATATAAAAATAATTTGAAGCATTGGAAAAACTAAGTGGGCTGGTGATCTCAAAACTTATATAGTCTTTTACATTTGTTTCAGAGCACCCATAGCTCACTTCCTACCAGTTGTTTCTCCTCTATATTTTTCCATATTCAAGTACACTCTACTTCTTCTCCTGTTATTGAAACACAGTAGTATTTAAATGCCTAACCGAGGTCTTGTAAAAAGTTTTTGTACAAGCCTCTTTTGGACAAATTCTGAAATGTTTTGTCAAAACGGGAGTGTATGAAACATATGAGAGTTCATGTTTTTTCTAGCTTAATGAGAATCAGTATATTTGAACAACCACTTGGCACATCTGGGATTTGACCCAAACTTAATCTTTATATGAAACATAAAGCAGGCCAGATAGACTGATGGTACGTACATTGGGCCTGATTTGTGGGAACACAGACCAGCCACAGCTCCAATTGTTTTCAAATGGAGTTTTGGCTTCTTAGCACCTTTGAAAATCAGGCCACATCATTTTGATTTAATTTTCAAAGTTACCATATCCCATAGTACAAGTGTCCAAAAAGCTCACAGCTGGAGATTCAAAAACAGCAGCATGAACTGTGCATTTTAACCTCTCTTTCTTTTGCACATATGTCAAAGGCTTATTAGAGCTACCTACATGCAACAAAAAGGAAAAAATCCTTAGAAACATTGAGGGTCAGACTTACATGATCAGCTTCCAAAACCATGCACGCAATTTTCTTTGGATGCAGAACATTGTGAGCACACACAAGGAATCTGAGCATTCAAGTAACTGCAAGAATAAAATCGTACTTATAGATACCATGGCTCATTTGAGGAGTCTTTGTCAATTCAGTTCTGCGTCGGGAGTTTAGATTGCATTACTAATGTAAAACACTCATTTTGTCTGCTGAAGAATATATGTAGATGTACAGTGTGTGTCACTACACCTCTCTCAGATTGGCAATAGCTGGACTTACCAGGTACAATCTTGCTGTAATTAGATCAAAAACAGCCATAGAGTTCTGAAAATGCTCTCTTAAATGGTTTCTTTTTCTGTACCCAATACAAGTGAACATCTTTGTCAATGACTCATGAAGTACAATTCATAGGATTACTCCCAACAGATAAAACCACCTTTTCTGGCGGACACATTTTAAAGTAATCCCTATCTTCTGTAACATATTTTCTATACTTCTATAGCCAAAGCCTAGACCCAAGGTTCAAAGGATACCAATGAGGCTGAACTATAGCCATCAAGCTGTGCCCCTAGACCTCACCGTCAGTCTTTAGATAACAGAGTGGTCCTTTCATATGGCTTGTTGTATTTGATCATCACTGCACACCAGAGGGTTGTGAACAGGTGGTACTGACCAGATTTTGGACTCCCTGGTACCATGCTATGTCATTGTCTCTTCTTCATTATCTTCATTGCAGACTAACTTTTAATACAAAAGACTCTTATAATTAACTTGAGTACCCATTTTATTATCTACAACCAGTTCCTGGCCAGAAAAATGACTTTCACAGGACATACAACAACCTGCAAATATCCATGTATCCTCCTCCATGTAAAGCTCAACTCCACTCTAATTGTTCTATGGGGATGACAAACACATTCACTTGTCCCCTGTAATAGTCTGACATACTTTAAATGCACGATTACTTTTTTCATCTTTTCTCCCATGACCATGTAGGTAACTGCTTAAAGGGAACCCTGCTTCTGTACCTTTAAAAGGGCCAAAATTACCACAGCTAAGTCTTCTCCAAACAGAAATGATTATCCCTTTGTTCCCACAGAGGGTGCTCCTTGGCAGACAGCCCAGACTCCACAGGTGATGGTCATAATAGGAGGTACCACAAACAAATTGGCATTTCAATGGAGGGAAAGAAGAGGTAAATGGTGCTCTTTGTGATCACAACACAAACCTTTCAGTGTAAATGAATCACTGGTTTGTCA
This sequence comes from Gavialis gangeticus, assembly GCF_001723915.1. Taxonomy (NCBI): domain Eukaryota; kingdom Metazoa; phylum Chordata; order Crocodylia; family Gavialidae; genus Gavialis; species Gavialis gangeticus. Next base: position 17,069,875 of record NW_017728995.1, read on the forward strand.
GAGTGGCAAGTGACCTTTTCTGTTCACCTGTGATTAAAGTACCAGATTTGTTCATTAAAGCTAATAAACCAAATGGAAGACGGCTGGCTACAGGGGATTCAAATGGCTTTTGCCATCCCACTCCTTGAACTCATCTTATTAGGATAGCACGGGAGGGGGGAAACAAGTAACCCAGGGCAGGTCAGGGCAAATCAGTTCTAAATCTGTGTCTCTAGCCCTGCTGTTAATCAGCTATTCTCTTTCTGTAAGTGAATTTGGAATGTGGAGCAAATCATACTAAAAGATTTCTCCTCGTTGCTGAATACTTCAGGAGCTTTAAGGAATTCAACTTGCGAGCAATGCTTCATTCAAGGCAGTTGATTAGTTCCACTGTGGAGTGCACTAGACAGGACAATAAGTGGACGACAGACACAGTGATTCATAGATTACTCTGCTGAGAGTTGCAGGTGTTTTTAGGATAGAATGAAAGGGAAGGAGGTTGGGTCAATTCTCAAAACTGCCTTCCTGTCAGAGGATTAACATGAATAAAGTCTGAGTTATCAAAATGTCTCTCATAAATGTAAAAGTCGAGCATTTCTGAAAGCTTCGCATAGATTTGTTTTTCCACCTCCCACCCCCCTCCATTGCTGACAGGAATGGAGACCATACCACATTCGCTGAAACTAGTCCCTACACTGAATTAAAAGCAATTCCACCACAGAGAAGGGGTGAAATCCTCAGTGAATGTAAACTGGCAAAGCTCAGCTGTAATCAGTGAATCTACCCCTATTTACATCCACTGATGAACTGTCCCCAGCTTTGTCTCTTAAGAGACTTTCATAGAGTTTCCGAACATCATCAGGTGCCTAAGAGAAAAAACTTGTAAGGTGAGGGTGGCTCTCCCATAGCCTGATGGCTCAGACATAACAAAAAGAAACCTAAGCTTTAATCAAGAACAGTTAGTGGACTCCTAGAGTCCTTATAATTTAACTCACCTGTTGGGGAGCTCAAGAGGAGGCAACTGTCAAGGCTGCTGTACTAACCCCCCCCCGTGGAAGGCTGGCTGGGATGGTGGACACACGCTAGCTCTGAGGTTAGTAAAGACTAGGTCTGTGCGAAGCTTCAGTCCCTGATTCAATTTGGTGGAGATTGGGCCCGATTTGGTGGCCGAATCTCCGGATCCAAATCAAATCAAGAGACCCTTAAATCCCTCCAAATCGAATTGGAACCCTCCAGATGGATTTGGGGACATTCAGAAAGATTCGGCGATTCAGATATAGACACAGCTTTAAATGTTTTTTCTACATACCTCGAGGTACCAGGTGGCTCGTCAATGCTGTGATGGTGAGGCAGATGGAGCATCCCACAGGAGCACGGGGGGCTCCCTGGTGTGCTTGGCAGCAGACTCAGAAGTGGACCAGAAGCACTTATGTGTCCACAAGGGAGTGCGCAGGGGGGGGCCCCCCACTTCCCCTAGCTCAGTAACTGGTACCTCCTGGGTCTGGGGGAGCCAGATCCTGCGCGCCCCCCCACGGGATCCCCCGTGACCAATCACTGAGTGGGGGGGAACCCCCCACGCACTCGGCAGCGACCCGGAAGTGGACCAGAAGTACTTCCAGTCCACTTCTGGGCTCACTGTCAAGCATGCGGGGGGCCCCCACGCTCATGTGGGGCACTCCATCTGCCCCAGCATCACAGCATTCACAAGCCTGGTACCTCAAGGTATGGAGAAAAAACATTTAAAGGTGTGTCTATGGCCGAATCACTGATTCTCTGAATCAGCATCAAATCTTCAGATTCAGATTTGGCCGAATTGAATCGGGGATAGTGATCTGAATCAATTAATCGAATCACTGTCCCCAATTTGGGCCAAATCCGGATCTACATTGAATACGGCCCATTTTTCACACCCCTAGTAAAGACATGGCAATGGATGCTCACCATGGGTTCCCTCTGTGCTCCAGATGGCATCATGTCTTATTCATACACACCACTGCAACCTCGTAGGTTGGGCCATAATGAATAACCTATAACCAAATGTCTAAAGCGGGTGTGCAAATACCACCTCTCCTGAGCACAAGGGGGTGTTTTGTACACACAAAACAAACAGTTGAACCTACAAGCAGAACCCCAGATTATACCAATAAGCACAAAACAAATGTACACCCAAAAATGTATGTAATCTATGTGTCCAGTCTGGAACAGTTTCTCTACAACACAGTGTGCACGCGACATGCAAATACCACACAAAAATGACTTTTTCAGTGACATCTTTCCAGTGTCTGAATGGTGGCAACAAGCAGAAAGCTCAGTGATTAAATGAGATCTTGTGCATTTTTCAGTTAACAAATGTTTTACAGATGTCTGTCTATTAATAAAAAACAACAACTACGGACCTGGCACTAAAATGGGCCAATGAATCTGAAAATTTGAAAACATGACATACAGCATATGTACTTAAAAGGGTTTTATTAAAGAAACTACTTTTGTTCCTAAATTATTCCAACTTCATTCTGTATGGTTTCGCAATCAGGTGGTAATTAGGAATGAAGAAAGACGCCTTATTTGTAAACATCTCTGATTACGTCGTTTCTCTTTTTTTTTCAGCAAGGTCCTATTCCTGTGCCACTGAAGTCAGTGGGAAATTTTCCACTGACTTCAATGAGAGAAAGAGTAGGCCCTTGGTGAATCGACTTCAGTGGAAGCCAGATGGCCAGCCTGGAGGCTGAAGTCTGCTCTCCACAAACCAGGAAACAGCATGGGCAAGGGCCACCAAGATGTCCCACACTGTGTCCCAACCTTCTTCACATGCCTTGTCCCATTGATTTCTGTGGGAATATTTGTGTGCTTTAGATTAGCAGGTTTTGGCTTATAATTTGGCATAAAGTGGCTAGTAAAATCAGTAAAGTAAAGGAGAGAGCTGTGACATTAGGAAGGCTGGAGTAACAGCAAGGTAAAAAAGACCTTTGTAAGGTGTCGGAGAAAATGTATCCAGGTATTGGGCCTGAGCCAGCAGGACTGATCAGGCACTGTTGCTCCCAAGACCAGGACTGATTCCCAGCATGGGTTAGAGCAGCTTCAGGAGCTACCTTGACTAGTAACAACCCCTGCGTGCCACTACAGCAGTTAGGAATAATTAAAGCGTAAAAAAATCCTGGTCATGCCCTCTGCAGTAAGGGTTTCACACTTTGTGGGAAGATGTAAGTATTCCCTGGGATGCTGTGTGGCTGCTTCATAGCCCCTTTAGGCCAGTGTAAAGAAGCTAGAGGTCAGAAATGAATTACCCCCATTGTGTTACCCCCAACAGCTGCAGTCTCTTACCCCCAAGGCTACAGAGCTGTGTTTCTGTGGTGGGTTGGATGAAAGTTGCCTAGAGTCTGCAAGGCACTTTGGGGTCTTTGGGGAAAAAAATTCTACACTATATATGTATAATGTGAGCTATTATTACTAGAAAAGTAGTAAAATATAATGAGGTATAATATACTATTTTAATAAGATTATTTTTTTACTGAAGTTATTTCAGGCTGGCACAGTAAATTAAGTCAGCTGCCAAACCAAGGACTTAAGTAAAAGTGCCTCACTCCCAAGTTCCCCAAGCCAGCAAGCAACTGGAGCTTTGCAGACATACCCTTGACTGACCTCTTACAGCTTTTGCTTAGGGCAGCACTGGAATGAAGCTTTCTCTGCCTACTATAGGGTCACCGCGGTGCTGGCCTTTCAACAGCTATATCCAAAAGACGGAGTCCAGTAGATCGTCAGCCCTTTTTATCCTCCACACCCTGCCTCTATCCCAAAAATATCCCTGTTAAATCACACGTTGGTATTAATCACACTTTTTCACAAAATGTACTGTTAAGTAACATGCAGCATTTCCACATACTTTATATATCCAAGTGCCGTACAATCTCTAGGTAATTAATCTAACATTTTTCCAGCTATGTTTCGGTAAATTGATACTGGTTAGGGTTAGGAAGGCAAGGACACTGCGCAAATGCACTACTGAGGAAGTCCTATATTGTTGCACTTTCTTGTTAGTCAAAGAGTGAATTATCCAGCACAGGTGTAAGGATATTTCATCTAATCCTATTAACCTACAAGATCTTGGGCATATGGACTAATCATTTATAAACATTACAGGGGCTAATCAGGGTCTCTGATAAATACAACAATGGAAGTCAGCAATAAGAATAAAAATAAAATTCTACTGCATACGCTGAGAGAAACAAAAAATAAAACTTCACGTATTCAAATAGTTTAACACAATCTCAGGAAGGAAGCAACCATTGAAACAAATCACAAAACACATTTCAGGACATGAGGATGAGCACAGCCATCCCAAGATTTTCACCAGCACAACTATTGCTTTCAAAGGAATTATTCCGGATTTATAAATGTATGAAAGGAGAATCTGACCTAGTTGTTCTTCTTCAGCCTAACAATACGTACAGACATACAAGCTGGGATCACTAAGCAACATAAAATCCTTTGGAACTCGTAACAAACGTGGCAGAAAAGCTGTACTGACAAAGCGTGCATGCGCTCTGTGATGCGGCACAGGCTCAGAGTAGCACTTGCACCCACGCCAAGTTTCCCTTTGACAAGCAGTCTCTTTACCTGTACCCCTCCCATTTTGAAATAGTTATTCTGCAGGGAAACGGAGCTCAGGTGAGTGAAGGCCTGGCAGCTTCTGGGCCAGGCTCAACTGGAGGAGTGTATGAACAACAACAACATTAGGAGTGTGCCTGAAGCCCCCTTGTGGAATGATGCTTTAAAAACTATTCAGAAGTGTGAGACATTGTTTTAATTTAACTGCACTAAGGACTTACGTTTAGCTCTTTAAAGGCTTGATCCTGCATGGCTCCCGGTTATCTTAAACTCCAGGTGAAAGTTATGGGAAATGAAGGCACTCAGCACCTTGCAGGACTGTACTCAGAATGACTGATTGCTGAGAGAAGAAAATAGCCCTGTATCATACTTAAACCCTGGCAAAATGCCTGCCTAACCTCTTGATGTAGTTTAGCCTGGGCTCCTCATCAGTTCTCTTTGTTTTTCCTTTTTTCTGTCTGCAAAGAAAAAACCACCTAATTTTGAGCCACTCTTTACAGCCCTTGGATTTGCTTTTCTACTGCATTCTGCAAGGCTAGAAGCACTTTCCAGTGAGCTCCTGGAGAAAATGTGGGTTTGTCCAAGCACTATTTACAACCACTGGTCTTCTATCAGAAAAAGGAAATTACAAGGTATAAAGTTGCTTATTGGCTTTTTTTTAACTGAAAAAAATGCCATTATATTTTTCAAGATGCCATGCTCTTGAAAAATAAGGAAAGCAATACAAGATCTCCAAAGGGATGCACTTTCTGCTCCTGAAGAAGAGGTTCTGGTTTGTAATGTATTTCAGAACACGCTGAAATTAACCAGTAGCCCCCTTTTCCCGTATACTGCGCAGAGCACATAAAAATGCAACGTTTGTAAAATAAACTAAAAGGAAAACTTTTCTGATTTTCATGATGTACATATGGTCGTTAATTTCAATGTCATATTATGATGTTTGGCTGAACCAACAGTATGTATGTATGTACAGAAGCAAACAAAACAAATGCATTTTGTATTCAAATTTATACAACTCCATACATTTTTATGTTGTTTATTTGAAAATTAATTTTGGCTTAGGCCTTAGAGACAGCAAATGTTGTCAAGATTTGAGGGCTACCTGAAAAAGCCTTAGGGACAGCATTACCCTTATGCATAAGAAACAGCAAAATAAAATAAAAATAAATGAATTTCCAAATACGTCATGGCTAATCCCTTGAGCTGACCTACAAATGAATTATGGAGGGTTTGCTACAGGACTGAGTAGATCTTGTGATTTCACTGAGAGATTTATCTTATTTTCCAACTTATTTTCATATCTTATTTCCTTTTCTTTTAGAATTAGACTGTAAATAAAAGAGCTAAGACTGAATGAAGCTCCCTTTCACTGCACTC
>NW_017728995.1:17080835-17129876 GCF_001723915.1 Gavialis gangeticus
TGCAACATAAAAGTTCCCTTTGAAGTTAATGATTGAACTGCTGTTTGGATTCGACCCTAAAGAGTAAGAGGACATGCATACACTGAATATAAATAATTATTTAAAAAACAGCATGTTTTTTTCCAGTTTTTCATGTCAAACTTTAAAAACCATAACAGACGTGTTGATGCCTGGTTATCTCCTCTTCAAGGACATTAACCTACAATACTGGGTTTGGGAAATTTAGCCGATGCAAAACAAGGCATTAATTTGGAGAGGCCTAGCTACTTACAATGCTTAGTATTCTGACAATGATGAATGGCATCATTCCAAGCAAATGGTAATTTCACTTTTTGTGACAGTACTTTAGAGCAAAACCGACTTTCTTCACACAAAGAATTTGCAATCCTATTGAACAGAGGCTGTACCTGAATATCAGAAATCCTTCATTGTTTAAGTATCATCTGATATTCTTGATTGGCTCCAGACTGAAGGTTGCAGTTGAATTAGGGAGAACGGAGGTTAAGTCCTAACCTTGAAAGATTTAGCAGCCATTGAAACACTGCCTTTGGGCACTTATTGGCCTGTATTTATCAAAAAACTTTTCAATTCAATGAGGGGAGGGAGAAAACACAAAACTTGTCACATTCATCAAGTGAAGCCACTGGAAAGACATCTACAGAAGAACACCCAAAAAGCATAATCTTTCAGAAGAGCTGATAGAAATGGTAATTGGATGGGATGAGGAATAATACTTCCAAAGCAGGGGTAGTAGAGAATATAGCTAAAAATCAAGGTCACAAGAAGAGAATGTATCCTTTTTAACTTAATAAAACTTACACTTGGCTTTTGTATTAGGAAAAATAAACCAGTTACCAGCCACAGCTTATTCCCCTGCACAGAACTTTTAAGTGAAAGCAGAATTCTCAGCAGGCTTGAAGCAAGTTTTGTTTTAACGTACGTGCAATAAAAAGAAACGTATTGTTAACAGATACAATTAAAAGAAAATAACTACAGGACTTCCCTCTTCTTTCACAACGTGGCTCAGCCCTCAGAAAGAGAGAGAGCATCTTTTAAAAAAGTATATCCCTAAGGTACTCAAAAAGCCTCTTCTACGATTGGCAAGGAGCATGAACATTGTCTCCAAAATAGGGAACAGAAATGATGAATCATAAAAACTTGATTGCAGTCTTCCTGCCTCCTTACTAACAAGCTCATCAGAGACTGAGAAGCAAGTGACATGTGTAAACAGATGAGTTGTTCCTGAATGCTAGATTGTCCCGTTTTTATCTTACACAAACACCTCTGGCCTGAACTCTGAAGACTTTTGGCACATTTCTGTACCATGGGTCCTATCCAGCTGGAGAAGAAAGGGAAATACTGAAGCTCTGTGTCGCTCTGCTCGACTGAATTGCACGGATGCAGGTGTCTCCTTACTGACGAAGACATCAGCAAAGGGGAAAAAAATCTGCAAAAGGTCAGTATCTGCAGATACAAAGAACACATCAGACTCCCTAAACAGTTAACAGAACCAGCACCTACTATCAAAGATTTCCTTATAAATAATATGTAATTACTGGCATGAAAGAGAAGATGAAGGCATTTGTTAATTTTCCGTATTCTAAGGAATTTGGCTATCAGTGCCTATTAATCCAAGAAGTACAGCATTATGTTTGTCAAGAGTTTCACAGGATATAAGGCTGAAGGAATAAGTTATAATTTGTGCTGACAACATTTCTTTCCCAGACCATATTATAGAGTTATGGCACTTCAAGTGATAGCATTGACTAATCTGTTTAAAGCACTCTCGCTCATCATTATGGCTTTCCTTTCCCTGAGGTGCCTGAAAAACAACCTTTGTCAACCAAAATTTTAGGTGATTCCCATTTCAAAAACACTGTATGCAACATGCAATGACAACAGATCAATAAAGACATGTTTGCACGTTGAAAACTGCAAGGCGGGGGGGCAGGGGAAAGACTGAAAACTAGAGCAGCAGCCTAGAAATCCAGGGGTCAGGGTGAAATGTGCCATTTGTCCTTCAACACCTTGACAAAATTTGGCACATCAAGAAAACAGTTATTGGGATGCCCCGTCATGCCTAGGTGTTTGTGGACATACGGTATGTTTTACCATTAACTGCAAATTTCCTTGCTTTTATCCTTTTCTGTCACAGGCATAATGTCTTTATTGTGGATTTGTGGCATGTATTTATTATTTGTTTCATGTTTCCCCATCCCCACTGCACCTTGGCTTGCTGGTGCTGTTCCTGCACACCTGGGCAAGGCAGTGCTATGGTAACGTGTGGGGGCAAAGAGGCCTAAAAACCCCAACTACTTAATGGAAGCAGGTTTGGGCCCATATCTACAGCTCCTACCCAGGACTTTGCACCTCCTTTTGCATCACCCCCCTGTACTTATAAGAGTCTCTAACTCTGTCTAGCAAGTCCCTTTCTTCTCCCTTTGAGCCCCATGCTTAACACCTTCTTTCTTTGCCCATCTCCCCATGCTGATCCCTTCCCAGCAGTTGGCCCTGAATTGCTTTCTTGAGTGTTCCTGTTTTTCTACAGGAGTAGGACTGCAAAATCCCAAAGCAATATTCAGGTCTGGCGTAAGTGGAGTCAATGCTGCCCCCTGCTTATACCAAAGTTGGATTTCTTGGTAACCCCTGAAAAGGGGGAGGAGGGGAGCAAGGAAATTCAAAATGAAAAGGCTGTGATACATCTGGACAAACCTTAACAACGCTTCTTCTCATACTGACTTCAGTGCCTCAGGGAGTATTACGTAAGGCATTCAGGATTTGGCCCGTTAACTGCAGTGGCATTAACAGCACTGCCCAACTTAAGGTAGTAATGCTGAGCCTCTGCAAAGGTTACAGTGATCGTGACGAAAGAGATGGCCATTTATGAGATCAGTGTTTTTAGGCAGAATCCAGTTGCAGGACAGAAAGCAACTGAACATGTTTAAAATACAAAGAAAGAGAGCTGAACTTGCTTCCACAAAAGAAACATGAGAAAATTTCCCAGACTTTTCTTTATTTATTCAGGGCCAAATTCCTATGATCCCCAAGGCTCCCTTTGATAGCAACATAATATACTTTTTGACTAAGGAAAAGCTAAGTTAAGGACCTCTGGATTTGGCCCATAGGCTTTTAGTAATCAATGTTGATTTATAATAGGGACTTTCCAAAATACACCAAAGAATAGCTAAAATCTTGCCTTTAACATGTAGCATGTAAAGTAAACGGGTCATTATTCGTGGTAACTTTGGTGCATATGATTTTCCAAAAAATGTTAGTTTTGTGGGGAACCATTGAATTCATTACTATAGAGCATAAAAGGGGCATATTCTACAATGATTTCAGCAGGCTACTGTGAAATTATTCATCTGCCAAATACCCACCTGTCTAGTTAGTCACTCATCTAACTACGTATTAAGGCATCATTGGATTTGGAGCAAAACCACTGAGATTCCTGAAGACTATGTGCTTAATAATAACCACAAACTGATATTTTCATCTATGCATATCAGCTCTGGCTGCACGACAGTGTATGTTAACAACCATTATTTAATTAACAGATGAAGAAGCCCTGAAAGCTGCACTGCCAGATTTTGAACTTGATCTTCTATCATTTGATGTCATGCAAGACCAGATAAATGACAAGTATTTCGAGAGTCTGCAAAGACCCTTTAGAACAGCTGCATAGTCTTCACCCCTCTTTGCAGCAGGTTTCTCACTTAAGAAAAAAACACGCTTCATTACATCGCCTCTTACTTGAGCTGCAAGGGTCTATTCAAGGAAGATAAGCCTCTTAGAAATGAAGTAGCGTTGAATTTAGGTTTTGAGTGACAGCAGGAAGGTTTATCCATTCAACAGACAATACTGCTTTCTCTGCATTAATCTAGGAGGCGGACAATGATCTGTTTTTTAGGCCGCATCTCATCTCTTTCCCACAGCAGAAGGTGATTAGAGTTAGGAAGCAGGGACTGTGAAAGAAAACTGAGCGCTATCTCTCCAGCCCTCCTGTTTCCTGAATGGGTAGGAGGGAAGTTCTAGGCCAAGTGCATCAATCACAGATTCACAATCAGGATGTACTGGTTTATCAGTTGCTGACCAACGGGCTGGCAGGTGAGGGTACAGACAGCATGACCCTGGCAAAGTAAATCATTATTATCTTTGAAGATAAAGACATGAACATGATGGAGAGAGTTGTATAATTATGCGTATCTCCTATTAATTATAAGCTTGGTGGGAGGGGGAAACGACTCTCTGGTATGAACCCAAGGTAGGTAATACATGTTAGATAAAACTTTTCATGAAGCAGGAGTGCAGGAGGATATGGTATCAAGCAAGAGTCTTGAGGTTTCTGGTTATAGCATCTGCTTATTCACAATAATACAACTGTGCGTCTAAGCTGCAGTTTTCACCATAGGATGTCAAAGCGTTTACAGCAAAGGACAACATCACCCTATTTTATATAAAAGGAAACAAAAGGCAAAGAGAGGTAAACTTGTCCAAGATCTAATAGGGGGCCAACAACAGAATCAAGAATAGAAACCAGGACACTTGACCCTTTTTATCCTCCCCTCATCTCATCCTAGGCAGCCTCTTTGCCTTGTAAAAGCAATTGTGAAGGCAAACCGCATTTTCAGGTAGTGTGTCCATTTGATGAATAGGTAAAGAGATTAGAAATGTTGTTGTTTTATTCCATCTATGAAATCTGAAAACAGGTTGGGTGAGTCCCAACAAAAAACATTTGAAATCATCATCTCTCTCATTACATCTGTTTTCTTTGCTCAAGAGACAAAATGCAAACATACATTCAGCAAATGTATCTAGGGGGAAGAGTAAGCAACCAGTATACCCAGGAGCAGGGTATCTATCTCAAAAGAAAAAAAACAAATTTCATTTTATTTCTTTTCTCTGAAATCTTTACCTAGTGAAAAAAAAATCATATTCACATTTCACATGCACGTACAGACGCACACACAAGGAATGAATGTGAGGGGCAAACATATGGAAATATGATTAATTAATTACACTAAATGAAAATCTCAGACATAGTTTGCATCCATTTAGGACAGAAAAGAGCTACTGTTCAAACCTTCTAGCCTGACCTGTAACAGTCCACAAATTACGTTTTGAAATAATCACCAAATAACTAATGCATTTTGGTATTTTCTTTTGGTGCTCCTCACAGTACTTACATCTTCACAGTGCTTTGCAGCATGAATTAATTCCACACAACAGTAAGGACTATTATCCTCATTTTATGAAAGGGCAGAGACACAGAAGGTAAATTATTTGGCCATAGAGGGAATTGGCCTCAGAGTCAGAGTTCGAATTCAGGAGTTCCTGGCTCCTGCATCTGCACTCAGACCACACATCTGTCTCAGCAAACGTATAGAATACTCTACTGACAGCCACATGGAACATGAGACATATATCCCACTTGTTTTTAGCTCCATTGGTACAAAGTTTTTAAATCTTTCAAGTCTCCACTTTTTAGTACGGCAATATTTAGTCCCACCTTTTCCACACACTGGTAAATAGTTCTGAGATTATATTCAATATGGAAAACACAGCTAACTAAATAGGTAATATGTGATATGCCAACTCAGGACTATAAAACCTATCAAGGCAGAGTGGGTGAAAAATAAACTCCCCCAAAAACCATGGAAACAGAAAGCTTTAAAATGATTTGTGTCAGCCTCGAAGTCAAAAGCAGTCGTCAAATTTACTCCTTCAAGACAAGCTGATGGAAGACGTGGGGAGCACAGAGAGCAAGCAGAGGTTAAAACGAGCAGATCAGTATAAAACTGCCTAAAAGAATTGTCTGAACCCTTCTGCAGCACCCTCTGCACGCTCAGTCTGAACAAGTGCGTTCCTCTGTAAGATCCCAACGTTGTCTCTGTCGTGAGGATGCAGTTATACCCTGATGTGAACGAGACTGAGAGGAATCCCTTCTCATTTCCAGGACAGGCTGAATAACTTAAGAAACAAAATAGCAGCCCACATTTCTGCTAGCAAAAGTTCAGAGACCAAACTGAACCGTATTCCTGGGAATACAGAAAAAGTTACCCAAATAAGAGGCATATTGACAGTTTTTCTCTTCCCCCCTTTTGTGTAACTGCACTTCGGTGAATGGCTGTTTTGTTATTCTGATCTCTGTGCCTCAAATTCCTAAAAAAAAAATCTGCCACAGAACAGCATGATGACCAAGTCCTGTCTCACCCGAACCTCCCAGGTAGGAAGAAGCTAGCACAAACACTTCTTTTGCCCACCAGCCCCTGTCTAGTTTGCCTAGTCAGCACCTACCCAGTTAGACATTACTTTTGCCACTGCACAGTCCAAAGCATATCCCTTTTCCTAAGTAAAAAAAAGGCTCTAATTGCTTCATTTCAAGATGTTATGTTTAACCTCAGGAAATGGTACTATAGACATGGCAAACAACTTTCTGGTTGTTTCAATCAGTACCATATTATAAAGTACAGCCAGTTAAGAATCCTATTCATTTTCTTGCCCTGTCATCTTGATCTTATTTGAATGTCTGGGGAGCAGGAGGTGCTTAGCTGGCCCTGGATTTCAGAAGTGGGGGCAGGCGAGTCTGTGTTAGAGACACTGAAAGTTTTCATTTTGACTCCTTAATGAGACTGACCTTTGACATGAGCTGATGAGTTCCATACCTGTCCTGGTGTGTTTTCTGAAAACATTTGACACTGGTTGCAAGTTTGACGGGGATATGACTAATGAAGTCTTGGTATAAAAATAATGGGCTGCAATTGCAAGTCATTTGTGTGAAACCAAACTCCTTAAAAACTTGTCTCTGCTCACTTTCTGTTTTCTAAATGAGTCAATAATCTGAATCAGATGGCTTGAAGGAATAGACCCCCAAATATTTCCTCTCTACCTTCTATAAATTAGCTGCCATTTTGTGCAATTTTTGTTGCCTCCAGGCATGGTTTAAATTGGACTGTAGTTACTAAATTGCTGGAGCTATTGCAAAATGTGTAGGCTAATACATAATACCTTGTTTTTGTTAAATGTATAGTAACAGCTCTTCTTGTGAGGTCAAGAGGCCCAAGCTGCTACTATTCAGAATGCATAACAATTTTATGTAAAGTAATGGGTGCGAGACAGGAGTATTTGTTTCTGCTGCAAGTTTTCAGTAATCAAAAAAATTACGTATGGTTTTCACCATCTCCTTCTGTTTGGGGGTTGGGGGAGGGCGGTGGCTTTCCTACTCCTATACTTCTCTGGGTTAACCCTGTCACTGCTTCAGGGAACTGAATATACCTTAGGGAACTCCCCCGCACAATGGTCATTTATTTTAATGGAACATCAAAAGCACCTGGTACTCTGAGTCACATTAAAGGAACCATTTTTCTAGACATGCCAACTGGACTCATCCTCCACCATTAAAGAGGTAAATTCTCTTCACAATTAATCGGGCACAAGACAAATTTAATGTCCTGAATCGCCATCTATAAAGTTATTAAAATGTCATTCTTAGAAAAAAATCCTGCAACTTGAAGGTCTTAGTGCTACTAACTCTTGCAATGTTATTAAGAGTCTCTTGATAGTTGGTATTGTTCGTAAAGCTGCAGCTCCAGGAGTCATGTGACTATAAGAGAACACAAGCCTATATTTTTAAAAAATAGTAAGTTTATAGCCTTCAGAGTTGCACAGAAGAATTTGAATATATGATCCACATTACCACACAGTTTCACAAATCAGAGGGCAAATATAATGAGCCCCAAAGTATTTTTTTCATCTGCATAAATTTGGGGTGCCAGTCTCAAGAGTTTTGATTGCCAGGGGCTGGTAGTACTGTGGCAATGGCTAAGCAACTTTCAGATCTCCATGTGCCACCAACATGCTTCAGCCTGTCCTGGCTGCTGCCATAGGGTGCTGCAGTCCCCATCTGCCTTCTCTACATAAATCCATAAGCAAAACCCTTCAACTACACACAGTTGTGGAGAGGGTCAAAGAACAAATATGTGACAGATGTATAATCATATCACTTAATGCACTTACATCACAGCTACTATGCAGTGACAAGAACCGTATTTAGCCCTCTACAGAACAGAGTAGCACACTATCTCAGTGGAGACTGCCACAAGAACGCTAAAAAGAGAGTGCCTTTGCCTAAAATGTAAATACACAATCAAAAGAAAACTGGATGAAGACAACAGTCATTTCACCTAGGATGCCATTTTAGTCATATACAGCAGTGGTAAGGCAAAAGGTCAACATTGTTTTCATTTTCAAAACTTCAAATTCCTTTTTGGACATATGTATATATAAAAGGAAGTGGCTGTAGATCTAGATATAGATAAATGTATGCGCACACACACAAAGTAGTAACAACTATTTGTTCTTGTAGCTGCACAGACCACTGCATGTTTAACATTACAAACTATAAGTAGTTTCATTAATGCCAATGAAGTGCGTAGGTAAGAGCAGGTAGGACCAGGACCAAAGTCAATGTTTCAGTTTAGGCATCCAGGTTTGAACATGTTGCTCTTAGTCCTTTGGATATATGTAAACCTTAATATGATATGGTTAAATTTAAACAGTATATAAGAGAAAAAAATGTTTTTGTTTAGCTGCTCCTCTGTGACCTGTGAGAAGCTACAAATCAAACCATGCCTGTAAAAGAATCTTTATTCACTGTTTATTGAAGTTACCTCACCCAGGGCATATTTGCAAAACAGTCTTCTATAGAATAAAAAAAGAAATGACACTTTCTATGGCAAGCAGCATTGCGGATTAGTGTAAGTCAAACAGAAAGGCCATTATCCATCAAGTGTATACTGCTTCTTCAGTCCAGAGATGTTCTTGGACTCAGATGAAGGTAGATATTCTTGTAAACTGTACTACTATGAGGATGTCACAATGTTTTGTTGTTGTTGCTCAGAGACAAGATAGTTAGTTACCATGCATGAAAGTTTCCTTGTGATTATAAATCTTCTAGCACTTACAGACTTACAACTTCTGCCCCTAAACAAGCAGCATGACAGGACACACCTGTACAAAACCCAAATAGCTGGTTTGGGCTCTGTGGCACCCCACACAAAGCATCCCCCCAGACTGGGGCATTGAGGTCATTGTTTCAGCTGTAAATTGCTTTTCTTTTTTTTTTAATTTCTCATGTTGAGCCTTCTATTCAGCATGAAAGCGCTGGAGGTATTAACTACAAGATCCAGGGGGTGGCAGTCCAACCAGCCCTGTCCCTACTTCTTCCACTTCCCAAATCAATATAGCAGGAGCCCTGCAAGAAATGGGCTATAGCTTATTAGCAATCTGTACTCACTGTAGCCATTTCCCAATCAGCCTGTGGCCTAATTCATCACAAGAAGAGTCCATTTTCATAAAGTACCTTCGTCTACGGTGACAACCTGAGCCCAATCATTTAAATTACACGAACATATTTGAGCATCTGCACCTCTCACTGACAGTGGCTACATGCAAACGTTACACTTAGATTGACCTAACCAAGGGTAGGTTGATCTAAATGCCTTGACATGTAGATGTCCATGGGGCTGCGAACATCAAATCGCTCAAAAAATAGCATACCCAAAGTGCGTTCACCTCAGGAGGTGAACTAATTGTAGATTGACCTAGGTTAACCCAATTTGAACTGGGTTAACCCAGTCTAGTGAATGCCTGCACATATTCACAGCATAGCCCCATGGCTGGGAAAGCTCAGCCACTCACCCCAGTCCTGGTGCCATGCTGTTCCAACTCTCCCTGCTCTGGCCGGGCTATTTTAATTCCCCCAACTATGCCCCCCAGATCAGGCAACCCTCCTCCCCACATGCCCAGATCCACCACCCCCACAGACCCACCAGTCCCACCCCCCCCAGGGGGACCCGCCAGCCCTCCTGTTTCTGCCAGTCCCTCCCCAACCCTCACCCAGCGACTGCCATGGCTCCAGGAGCCATAGCAATTAACACTGTCACCACCAAATTCCAGCCCCATGGTACAGGTGACACAGTCCCATGAATTAGACACCACTGGACTAAATGGTTATAACCTTATATCTTTGGCCTCTTTTTCTACTTGCTCAATTTCCTGCAAGTAAATGTGCCCACATTTTTTCACCAACAATACACCACATAAGACTTAGGCTGTTGCCTATGAAAGCTTATGCCTTTCTGAACCTGGTAATCTCGAAGATGCTGTTCTGCCCTGCCTTCTGCCAACTTACCACAGTTTAAGTTACATTTAGTTGTTGCCTACACTTTGGGCACAAATGGGTAATAAGATATTCTTCTAATTGTGCCAGTAATTGATAGTGGCTACAAAACTTCTGGTAAAAAACTGACTTAAGAAATAAGATAGTATTTCTGAAATGGCAGCCTCAGTGCATTGAATTAGGTACAGGTTTCCCTCCCTTTATGCGGGTTCTGTATGTGCGAATTCACTCTTATGCAATGACCTTGTTTACACAAAAATTTGGTATATGCAAGGTAAATTCACCCCCATGCGATCAGTGTGGTCAGCTGCTTTGTGCGGTGCATGGTGGGAGTGACACGCACCAAATTATAGTCTCCTGTGTGGATCCGTGCTTCTCACTCATTGTCTGCAGCACTTGTTTCTGTAGTTACCATCCCCATTATGGCTTCTAAGAGTCCCGCTAGCTTATCCAAAACAAATCTCCAGTGATACGGAGTCTGACACCAAAGACCCTTCACCACCCTCTCTTCACACCAACTAAACATTCACCACCACCCTGTGCTTGTGTGCACTGTCTCCTGTTGGTGAGTACCAAAATTGTCTTGTAAGTAGTAGAAATGGGTCTGGGAGTCAGTGCAGCCAAGGTCCTGAAACGTATCCCTATTTGTACATTGGAAAGTGGGTTCCCTTTATGCAAATTAGAGTTATGCACCGTTTTCCAGGAACGCATGTACACCATGAAGTGAGGGAAACCTGTATAAGGATATAAGTATGTACAGCAGGGAAGTTCAAGCACTACGGGATTTTTTAGGTATCTCTTTGGTTCAAGGGGCCCATTATATATAATATCCAGTGGTAAAAAGGGAAGACTTATACCAACATATACGTGTGTGGTTTATGGTTTAGGTAGCAACTTCCCTTTTCCTCATACAAGGGCAGATTCATAGGTTAAGTAAAGAATTACGTCTGATAAAAATGTACTAGCTATTTTTTCTCTCCCACCCTTTAATTTAAGTAAATAAAAGTTCTCCTTCACCTATAAAAGAAACATATGGAGAGTTGCTTAGCTTTTTGTAGCTTTATGAAATAAGTTATCATTTGCCTCACTTTGCTACTCCTTTTTCTTATCCCTTTGAACCACTCCCAGAGAATCTTATTGTGAAGACTAATATAAAGCCTCACTAGGTGAAGTCAGTATGTCTTCATACTTTTGTGTCTTCATATTTATTAAGCCAGTGTGTCTTCAAAAATATGTCTTCATGGATTTCCCAGAATGGCTTTCCTTAACAAACATCTTAGATTGTAGCCTGCTACAAACTTGGTCCCACTGGCTAGGTACAGACATTACACTTTTACTAGTAGAAGTGATCAGAAACTTGTCTACACCATAACCAAACAGAAGTTCAGCACACAAAACCAACCTATACCCGTAACAGAACAGAACAGAACAAAACTTTGACACAGAGACTGGTTTAAAAATGGTGAAAATCGGTACCACTCCCACCAAAGGATGAATGTGCATTCTGTTCACAATTGCTCTAAGCTACGCTGCTGACAGAAAACCACATAACTTAAATCAATTCCACCTTGGGTTTTTCGAATGGCTGGCTAACAGTGGGGGGTTTTGCTGTGGACTGCAGTGTAATCCAGGCCCTAGTAGAAACCGGCTTCTTCCTCACTGGTTTGGGTAGTGCTCCTTTACATAACTGGGTCTCTTGAAAAGCATCTTATAAGCTGCCATCCCAACACTTAGCCAAGTCAGTAGGCAGCTTTATCCATTTCCTTCAGACAAAACAAAATGGTACTACCAAATTCAAGAACAGCTCAAATATATTCCAGCTATTCCAGGAACCCGTCAGCATTCCAGCCGAGACCAACCATTCAGTTTTCAGTGTCTTTCCTATACAATTGTTCATCTTGAGTTGGCAAAAAAAGAAATGTCTATCAAATGAATTCTCTTAAAAAATGAAACACACTTGTTACAAGTTAAGGCCAGAATGCTGCAAACATTTACGCAAAATAACAGTATTATGCACGTGAGAACTCAGGCCCCTGAGACCTTTCATAAGTTCAAAGTTCCTGATATAATTAATATTGAAAGGAAAGGTGTTTTTTTGGTCTGAAAACATAGCCAAAGGTACTAAAAGGCCCATTATGTATGTGTGTGTCTGTGGAATCTCTTAGAGATAATATATACATGCTGCATATTGCTGCACTTTCCATAGTAAGTGCTCATATTTTATCAAGTAGCAGAATATATAATACTACAAAATAAAACCCACATAAGTATGTAAATTGTTAGCATGAAAATTAAGGCTTCCTCTAGTTTTCCAGCAACTTAAACACATTCCTTTGATAATTTCCTTTTCATTTGTTTCAGTTTTGTTTGTTCCAGTCAAATCCTTGGAATTTTAGTACAGGAACTGCAAGAAGTCGTTTTTTTTCTTGACTCCTCCCTATTATAAATGGTGTCTCCCCCAGAGTGCCCAACAAAAGTATGGGGTTTTTTTGGTGTTGGGGGGGCAGAAATTAATTTGAAAAATGTAGGTTACGTGTAGGAGAAAAGCACATTCTGCACTTATTTCTCTGTATGACAAATGGGAATCTTGCATAAAAGGAGCTTTCTATGGTTTTCAATGACTGAAGGGGGAACCAAAAAAAATCTTTTTTATGAAAAAAATAATCTAGGCTCATCTATCCTTGTTTGTCATGTATTTTATATGGAAACATTGCTGGAACTCACAGTTTCCACCTTAGGTACATTTTCCATAGTTAATTAAACTCTCTTTTCCCCACTTGACAAATGGACCCTTCTCAGGAAAGGACATGATTGCAAACAAGGAGCAAGTCAAAAGAGGGCTCTGTGATTGTACATAAAATACGGACTTTTAAAAATATAGATTATGAATGAAAGGAGTGCAACACCTTATTGCATCCTCAGGCTAAAAATAATGTATGCAACCTCTAGCTAAGTGTTTACTCTGGTTTTCAAAAAATATGTCTATTTATCTGGTGGTTACGGTTTTTGTTTTGTTTTGTTTTTTAAATAAATGCACTTCCTCTATCCCTTCCCTTCTGAATAAAGTCCATATGTCTTTCAGAATCGCTGGGCAAATTCATTAAAAAGAAGTGCCTTGGCAGTTTATGTGAACTTTCAAATATTTTAAGCCTTTGTGCACATAAAAAAAATCCAGGAACATGAAAATACCAAGGTCTAATATATTGGAGCTGGGGACTTTGTGTCAGGATTGATACTAATTCACCACAGGATCTTAAATTATTCTAGTTTTGCCAACAAGAAGAATACAAAAACCTGGAGTTGGCCCTCAAAAAACCATGTGATTGTCTTAATATCATGACTTGCTGGGTTTTTTTAATCATAATAAATGTAATGAATTGCAAGTATGATGGCTAGAAAGGTATGGCTCTCATGCAGAAATTTAACTAAACAGCTAAGGATCCAAAAATGCTCACTGCATCATAGTTGGCAATTCTACAAATCTCTCTACCCTGCCTAATCATGAATTTTTAAACATCTTAAAGAGCAGCCAGTTCCTAAGCAATCCCTAAGAATGAGTAGGAGGTGATATGGTGGAAGGAGTTGTCTTTGTTAAGGATGCAGGACCAAATAGACCCTGGCCTGGAACAAGCAACAGCTGGGCCCGCATGGAAGTCCTGGTCTACTCAGACTTGTTTTTATCCCCTCACCCTGGACACTCTCCCACCATTGGCTTCTCTCCAAAAATGGCTCCAGGAAAACAGGTGCTGGTAATGAGAAGTTGTCAGCCTGCTGAGAAGACTACGAGGTGCTCTGCCTATCTTTTGGGAAGCCAAATGACTGGCAGGGAACTGAAAGAAGCCAAGTTCTGGATCGGTGATGGATCAGGAATTGAGAGAACCACAGAGCTACTGCAGGAAAGAAGAAA
Source organism: Gavialis gangeticus (assembly GCF_001723915.1). Taxonomy (NCBI): domain Eukaryota; kingdom Metazoa; phylum Chordata; order Crocodylia; family Gavialidae; genus Gavialis; species Gavialis gangeticus. The sequence goes on from NW_017728995.1 coordinate 17,094,923, forward strand.
TAAAGATTCACATCAAATTAATTCAACCCCCCTTTCATCGTGGAAAGTCTAATGACAAATAGATTTGTGCTTTTTTCTTCGCTGAGATAGTACGGATGCCACTAATTACATTTTGGCTTACATTGGTTTTAGGTTTATTTTCCCATCATTTCTACTGATATATTAGCATAATATTCCATGGAGACCATTCATGGAAGAAACAGGACTCAGGAGGCCTTGTTTGTACTCCTGTCTATGCCACTGCCTAGTGTCCCCAGGCAAGACTAAGCACCTCAGTTTTTCCATCTTGTAAAATGGGGGTCATGATAAAAAAGTTACCTTTATGATGCACTTTGAAAGATATGCTTGAAAGTACTGCATAAGTGTGAGAAACTTTTAGTTGCCTTCAAGAAATAAAACTTCCAAGACCAGCATTTTAAAGAATCTGCCTCAATATTTAAAGAATAATTAAACAGTCATCGATTCAGGTGCTGCTCCTAATGAAATCACAGGAAATATTCCCACAGTAGCAGAATATTTCCATTTATCTGAGAAACCATCTTCCTCTTTTATATTGGAATAATACATACAAAAAAACTACCCTAAAAGAAAATAAACATAGCAAAGGCAAGCCTTCAAAAGTTAGGAAACACCATATTAAGATTGCCTCTGCAACGTTAATGGGGCATTGTTGCAGTATGGGTTGTGATATATAGTCTTTAATTATATAATCACATACTATTTTTTCCATAGGAACCCTGCCACAGTCAATGCATACACAATGCAAACATATGCATGGAAAATATCAGTGTGAACGGTTAACATTTGACAAAGTTACAAGCAATTGAAAACAGGGTCTTATGAGGAAATGCATTAGGCAATCTTAATAACAGTGGTCACTGCCAGCTCTACCTATCACTGAACGGCCTTGTATACAAATAATCATCTGATTATTTGTGCTGGTGATTTTACCATTTTATATATTACATATTACTATTGTACATATTTTGCACTGCTTTGGCAACTCTGCCTTTTTCACCCCTGCTAAATTCATTTAAAAGGAATATGCTGTTGTTGTTGTTGTTGTTGTTGTTACTGTTACTGCTGTGAGAAATGAGAACTGTTCACTTGGCTCACACCAGTGATAATTCATGTCATGGTAAAAGATGAAAAAGAACCAGGCCCTGTGTGCCAAATTACAGTCAGATAAGTATACACATCCACCCTTCCAGTAGGATCTCTATCTGCCCTCTCCGGGCAGAATCTGGGCTTGCAATTTGGAAATACACTGCCTTTCTGCTGAGGTATAAATTGAGGAAACTTAATTTCTTAGGAGAAATCCACTGTATGTGCCAGAAAGATTTAAAACAAAACAATAACACAGAGAATTAATAGAAGAAATGGACGGCAGGGCTGTGCTATAATGCAAATTTACTTATACAAGTTACTTCTTTCCATTTACACGGAGACCTATAAACCCCTGTGTAATAGGATAGGACACAAAGGCAGGAAAATCTAATTGAAATCACAGAGCAAGGAAAAACTACTCATTTATGATACCAACAAGAAGATCTAAAGTAGTGTTGCAATACATACACAGAAAACAGGGCTTGGGAAGTTTTGTATAGAGGACATACACAGGCTTTGAGCCCTATCCTGCATTCATTCTGCAACCAAAATAGCACGCAACATAGGGCACAGGGGCAAGATGAAGTGTGCTGGGAGGTCTGATCCTGTCTTTAGATTTAAAAAAGGACTCTTTTTAGAGGCCTCAGGACCAGGTCCCTTCCATATGACTTCTGATGATCAATCAGACATTCTTGTAGAGAAAAAGCAGTTCCACTTGCTATGCTCTGAATTCCCTTATTTGTAATTTAGCCCCTTTCAGTCCAGAGCTGCCTCACCAGGTATAGCAAGGCAAGCAGAACAAGCTGGAGGACACAGGTGGACAATTGTCATGGCCCAAGAATATTTATTCTGCATATAGGGCTCTCATTTGGGCTGCAAGACAGTCAGTACTTTTGTCCGGCTTTCCAGAGACATCTCCCCAGCCCATCACAATATACATTTACTTTGAATAATGCTGTGAAGGCAGGGAATGTAAGGCACCTACAAAGGTATTTGGCAGCTGGAGGCTCAGCAGGTCTCTATCCCACCTACAGGATGGGTGTTTGTTACAAGAGATGTTATTCCAGGTAGAAATTCCATAGCAGATCTCCTGTCTGATTATCATTCCTTACCAAATGCTAAGAGAGGAAAAAAATCCAAAATGTAACAGCCAAGAACAATAACAAAATGACCACATAAATGCAATTCTTTTCACCTGGACCCTTGGATGAAATGAAAACATACATATAAAATTAGAGTCTGTGTCTGCATGTCTTACTCATGTGACAATAAGGCTACTTGAATAAGTCAGGACTGCTTGATCAAGAGAGGGATCACAGGATTGGGCCCTTCATCACTAAAAATATACTACCCACCAATAGTTACCTAATTTAGCAGAATATATTACCTCTCTGCTTCATAAATCTTAATTAGAGCTGTTAGTTTTCCTATTATATGATCAAGAAATGCCCCATTAAAGTTAAACAGTTTCTACAAGTAATTATATACATAATATATGTGTGTGTGAAGATGTATATACACCACACTCGCAATTAGTTTGCATACTCTGAAATCGCTATCTATTAAATAAAAAACTTGCAGAATTTCATTAATGCAAGATTTTTTAATCTCCCAAAAGTCAAAGCTGTCCCACAGGAGCCTATATACTCAATGTTGGCTCCTTATAATACAATTTAATGCTCACAAAACACAACTAAAGTATTTAAGCATTTACAGAGGTTGTCATAAATGCTTTTCTTATTTTTGATCAAATTCAACCCTACACTTAATACAGTTAACTGTAGTTATTTAATTTCAAAACTCAAGAATCCAACCTCAAAAATTTATAACAATATAAATTTAGTTACTTTGATATAGGATATGTATGCTACTGGGAAACCATTTTCAGTAAGAAGTATAGAATTCTGAGACCTAAGAGGAGTTATTTTTAAAAGTAAGCATTATTTCAAATAAACCGTGTCAGTTTTCAAATATTTTCCTATTCAGTAGAAAAATGGTTTTATAATTTTTTTGGTGCTGATGCTAAATCCTACCAAAACTAAATGTACCTTTATTACATTTTTCTCTTTTGATGAGAATTTCATGTAAACACTGAACAAGTATTAAACTGATACATTCCAAATATATTAAATACATAATAAGCTAAATAATTTTGTTCCCTAGCAATTGGCTAAAAGAATTAAATTTGAAAATTGTTCTTAGCTTCCCTAACATGCTAAATGTATTATTCAGTATGCTGACAATTAAAAGTTGTAAACACAATGTTATATGTTAAGCGTAATGGGGAAACATTAAATTCTTCTCAAATAAGGCATTTGGCCAACTTTCCCTTCAACAATAACAATTGTCTTTCGAGAACATGCTATTTTACTTTAACCTAAAATATTTTTCTCTCACAAACTGTAAAGACTCAGTCTGGTCCACTAAAAAAATAGAAGAAAAAAGAAAAAGCAGAAGCCCAGGTTAACTCTGATAATCTTTGATCCACTGGAGTTTAATATCATCCCTCAGAGCTGACAGTACATTATTAATTGAAACATTGGGGCTGAACTATGTCCTTTTCCATGGTGATCACAATATAATTATATATCCTACACAGAAGGACTATTCCCTCTGTAAAAGTAATCTACAAACTGATGTAAAAATGTGTACAACCAAACAATATTTTAACCTACTATTTATGATACTCCAGCCCTGCATCTATGAATCATAATGCCTACTATACAGAAACAGATAGAAAAATGAAAATATCAGACAGAGTATTTGCACACAGTGTATTATAAAAGTATTTTACATGGCCTGGTTTTCAAACGAAGTGGCTGGGTTTTCTTTATGCGTTATTATTTATTTTTCTGCTTTTAATTTTTCTATAGATGTAGCTGTATAAATAATAGTATTTCCTGGAATCCCTAAAACATTGAACCAAACATATTTTCCCATATTAAACTATCGCATTCCATTATATCATTACCATTTAAAACAGGCTATAAATTCATTGACTGAACAGCTTAATAGCAATGCATGATCTTTTATATACTGTACTTTTATTAATAGAAAATCTGCCTCTTCTGAAACATTAGCACATTTCCTATTCTAGTAAAGCATATCAAATCACATTAGTAAGGAAGTTGCCAAGTCAACTGGAAGTTTTGATGCCAGTTTTTTTTGTTTGTTTGTTTGTTTGTTTGTTTTTTGCAGGGGGGTAGAAAGAAGGGAAAGGGCAAGGGGGAAGATTTTTTTTTTTTTTTGAGAGGGATTAAATTTCTTACTAAACTTGTGGCAATGCACATAAAATCCAATAAAAATCCTTTAATCTTCCTATCATGATTTTGGTCCTAGAACTTAAAGCAGCTAAAGGCTGAAAGAGTTAAATTGTTTAAACTGTGCAGTAATTCAGGTGATATCAAGCAATTTTCAAACATACATTTTTTTAAAGATAGACCGGAGCAGACAGATGAACTTAACTAAAAGAAAAAAAAATAACGTGCTTCTACAACCAATCAGACCGAATGCCAAAGCAGAGGGCAAAGGGATATGGAAACTGAGAAGATAGACTTCCAAGTCCTTTCCTGAAAGTGCTTGGATTTTGAGGAGAGTCCAACATCGGCTGACAAAAGTGTCTTTGTGCTGCGACACCGGGGAGAATGAAGGAGAGCTCGGGAAACCTAATGAAAACAGGCCAAGCCTTGTACATTAGACCCCATGGAGAACTTTGAATCATATGAGCTGCAGACAAGCACTGTGTATGTAATGCCAAATTAAAGACCACCAAATATGGGCAGTATCAGAGCAATACCAGGTCAAATATACTTGCAGCACTTAGGACATTGTTATAGCCTACAATTTAAATTGCATTAGTTCTTTAAAACACTGTGGTTTACAAAATCTTTAAAAGGGCCAGCTGGTGTAAATTAACATCAGTCTAATAGCTTCAGGGAAGCCACAGCACTTTTCACCAACAGAGAAGATCTGACCCTAAATTGCACATATTAAAATGCACTTTTTAGAACCCTTTGCCATGCATTTCAACTCACACATGAGCGGCTTCGAAACATGTGCAGTAGCTTGGGGCCCTGACACTACAGCTCACACAGAGCCCCAGCAAAGTCAATCAGGAGCCCATCCTCAGACTGGAAATTACAAATCTAGGGGCAAAACACGCATGCTTTCCAAAGCAGATGCTTGCTTTCTTAGCACTTGTTCACTATTGTTTCTTCTCATCTCAGAATATGCAATATATTTTATTTTGCCTTCACAAGAAGCCAGGCTCAAAAACGTAATCATGAAACTCTTTTGTAACATCATTCTGCGGTCAACCTTTAGATCATGCCTCTCCTCACTCTGACCCCACTTTTAAAGCCTGCTTCTCTATGGTACCCACAATTAACACATCAGTAAAAAACAACTTTTCCTTGATCCATCAGGATGCTTTAACTGAGCGGCTGGGCAGTTTTGTTTCTACCCTCATCCTCAGTCACTTCCTCTCTCTGCTACTGCTTGTTATCTTTATTGACTGCCCATGCATTGCTAAAATTAGATAGCAAGCAATGCAATGCAATGCAGGAATCTGTTTGCTCTCCTCTTGCCCCATGTCTCTCACAATCTTGGCTGTCCACTGTCCCAGCTTTGACAGGAGGAGTGAACGGTACCTCCCAATGGGCCCATTCTATAGCCTGTGATTAGGGTACACCCCTCGGAAATGGGCTATGCAAGGTCACTCCCCTCCGGCTGAGGAGGGCCTAGACTCCAGCCCCGCATTTCCTGCATGCAAGCTCTAAACACAAAGCTACTGGGCAAAAGCTAGACGCCCCTCCCCTCTGTGCCTCCCCTCAGACGGGGAGCTACATGTTCTGAACATGAACAGCATCAGAGCAGCACAACTCAAAGTGCAGCCTCAGATGAATCCCTGAGTTCAGCATTTTCTCTCGCCTGCCTTGGGGCTTTCGGGATCACCTTATGGAGATGCCCACTTCTCCCCTTGCTCTTTAGAGAGTGCCAAGGTGCCGCTGACTTTAGCCACGGTGGCTAGATGTGGTCAAACTGGATCACTCAGCTGAAGCACCTAAATCTCCTAATTAAATGTCTAGCAATCTAAACTCATACCTCTGGACTAAGACACTGAGTTTTTAGGCATCTCAATTCCTAAATGTAGGTGCCTCTCTCCAGCACATGGTCACAAAAGAAACATAAGCTTTTCCATGCCTCATAAAAAGCCCCATTATTCAAGCTTGCTGCAGGAAAATATTAATTTTGCCCTAAGAACATTGAAAAGTCCAGTTTAAATTAGCATGGAATGCCCTGTCTTAGAAAAAACTCTCAGGGACAACAGTGGGTGCTTTGCCCCAGGAAACGTGGCTACGTCAGGCCCAGGGTACTCCATTTTAAGATCACGCTGTTTAAAATACAGATATCATCTTGTACCAATAAGACAGGAGAGAGCACAAGCCAAAAAAGAAACTGAAACAAAAGAAAGCAACAGAAAAGAAAATCAATGGAGTAATTTGCACTTACAGTTGTCTTCATTATAAGCAAGTAAGATTTAAAAATACTAAGCCATTTTATCTACTGGTGTAAAATGACATGGCTCCACTTGTGGTCAATGGTGTTATACTGATTTACACCCACTCAGAAGAGAGGTCCATGACATTTGGAAAGGTAGGATTGTAGAAAATAATTCACACTCAGATTTGCCACTTCACTGGTGTACATACACAAGCACATTCTGGTAAGATCCAGAGGGCCATCTCTGATTTCAAACATTAGCAAACATAAATTGCCCAGAGTTCATGATTAACATGTCATCTCCCTATAAAGGGAAAAGTGCTACAGAATGTATAATATACCAGTGCTGGGCTGGCCTACTGTAGCTAAGAGTCTGTCAGCATTTCCATTAAAAACCACATTTTTTAGGTTTTACTACTTGGATGTGTTTAAATCCCGCTGGATTCAGGCAGAGCACACAGGTTCTTACAATGGATACTGAATTTTTTCTCCCCTTTAATCAATTTGACTGTTTTTGTGCAAAGCCCATAAAGATCACCAGATTCAAGATGATTTTTATTTTCCATTTTTCTTATGGTTCCAGAAATGAAAGTGGCTGAATTTGGAAAGCGGGGTGGGGGGGAGGGATTTTTTTCTTTTTTGCAGTAGTTAGCTACCATTTTACTCTCAATAAAAGAAAACCCCTTATATGTAAAGTAACAGTTGAGAAATTTCATTGCGGAAAATGGTAGATAAGCCAAATTGTAGTTTCAATTACATCAACCAGTACAGTAATATTGACTATGGTGGGGTCACAATAATGTGACCAATCTCTTTCGACCAAATCTAAACTTCTGTTACATCAGTATAAGTGAGGGGTAACCCACTGACTTTACCCTGGCTTTATATCAGCATAACTGAGGGAAGCATTTGGCCCAATATTTCTTTGAATACACAATTTTTTTCACTGACTGTAAAACCTCAGTGAAGTCAGTGGAGTTGCATGGACTATAAATTAGTGCAGAATTTGGTATTTTGTTTGATGCCAAATATTTTCTGGCATTGTATATTTTTGGCAAAAGTCTACCCTCATTTATACCACTGCAGCCCCATTAATGTTAATAGAGTTGAACTGGTGTGACTGAGGGTACCATGCATCCAAAGTGCGGATACTACCGGAATCCCAGTGATTTCAGTGAGAAGTTACATTTTGAGATGTACCAGTCAGGCCTATTTTAGGTTTGCCATGGTAACACTATCCCCACATTCATGCTTGCATCAGGAAATAAGGGGAGGAAGAAAAGTGGCTGGTTAATGAGCAAGTCCATACAGTGGGGTTCTCTGTCTTTTCAAACCAAGGGGAAATGAACTCCGTACATGGAACCAACAGGTCCTTTCTTTCTCCCTCGCCCAGGAAAGTCTCCCCACAGCTCCTCTTCCTTCCCCCACGTGTACAGTGGCTCCCTACACAGGAATTCTGGCTCCTCCCTTCTGTGGCAACATGTCAGGGGTGCATGGGGGGGTCTCATGCCCCCCCCATTTCTGCACCAACAGAAGGGCAGGGGGATGCACCCTGGTTGGGGCCAGGGCCCTGCAGCAGTGAGGGTGGCAGTAGCAGCATGATTTCTGCACCAATGATGTGCTGTGGGGATGCAACCCAGCCAAACGCAATGCCCAGCAGCAGCGGAGGCAGTGGCATGGAGTTGTGCCCCCCTCACCACTGTGGTGGTGGCAATGCAGAGCTATGCCTCTCCACTGGCAGCACTTACAGATCACCTATGCTCTGCATGATGTCCACAAAACCCAGAGTAGAAAAAGTGGAGTCACATCCCTCTCCATACATTATACAATATGTTTATAATCATAAAGCTGATGGGTTGCTTCATAAGAAGCTACATTCACTCACTTACAAAGGCAAACTTTTGAACCCTTAGAGACTGATTACTCCCTAGAGTTCTCCAGAGTGTAACAGAGAGGCAGAATTTAAGCTACCCACTAGATTGTGGGGGGATACTAGTCTCCAGAATTCGGTATGCACAGTGATCTTTTCCAACCTCCTCAGTGAATTCAGAGCATGCTCAGCTGAATGGGGAATGTCAACAGTAACATGCCTCACACCAGTTCACAATCTTATCATTCTAGGAGGGTGCATAGGGCCCATCCCACCAAGCTAAAACAACTTAAATATCAGGCCTAGCAAACATTTAAGACATTGGAGACCACCAACAGGTACATCTGATCTAATGCTCTGTAATGGACTAGGGTGCACCGATAAAGATTTTGGAGGCCGATACTGATACTCAATTTTTAAGGAGGCATATCATGTGATACCGATCCAATTTCTGGTACAGCTGCATGAAGCTGGTAAGTCTGTTGTGATGGACAGGGATAGGGGAGAGAAGGGTTGGCGAGGGGGAGCTCAACGCCCCCCCATGGTGAGGGAGGGAGTGGGGCTGGGGTAGGTGCTGCCCAGCCAAGGTGGGGCAGGTGCAGGACAGAGCCATTGCTCATCTGGGAGGTCTGAGGGGGAGCAGTTCCTGCCACTGCGCACACCCTGGGAGGGCACAGTGGGGGGGTGCCCCCAGTTCTGCATGGGGCAGGGGATGGGCTGCAGCTGCAGGCTGGGGCAGGGGGCCGTGCTGGGCTCTTCCCAGTGTGGGGGAAGCTGGGCTGCACTGAGGACAGGTAGCAGTGGCACCGGGAGGGGGACTGTGGGGGGGCTACAGCAAAATTTGGGGGGCTGCAGCCCCCCATAGCTCCCTCTCGCAGCACCATAGCCACCTGCCCCGATCACAGCATGGCCCAGCCCTGCCTTCCCCCCCACCACAGCCGGGAAGAGCATGGCCCCAGCCCCAGTCCCAGCCCCACTCCAGCCCTCAGCTGCAGCCCGCCCCACCCCATGCAGATCCAGAGGCATATGCCCCCCCCGTGCCCTCCCAGGGTTCACACAGTGGCAGGAGCCACTCCCCCCCATACACCCCTCTGTCTCGCACTCACCCCACCCCGGCTGGGTGGTGCTTGCCCCAGCCCCAGCCCCACTCCCTCCCTCACCACGGGGAGCATAGATCTGCCTCCACCATGCCCCTTCCCTCCCCCACCCTTCCACCACAACAGACTTACCAGCTGCATGCAGCTCTCCAAGCTGCCGGGCTGTGCTCCTTACTGCCTACGTGCTGCTCTGCGGCTGTGCGCATTGCACAGGCATTTATCGGCCAAATTATCAGCCACATCAGGCCACTTTCTGAGATAGTCAATTTTCTTTAAGTATTCACACTTCTGAAGACAATGCCTCAACTCTCCACCCCCAAGCTTTTTAGGCTAGGTACAGACATTCAAAAAACCCAAGGCAGAATCTGTCTAAGTTACACAGTTTTCTATAAGCGACATAGATTAGATCAGTAGTGAACAGAAGACACGTTCTCCCCTTGATTCAGGGGGACAAATCTTAGACTGGGCTCCACCATTTTTAAACCACTCTATGTGCCAAACTTCTGCTCTGTTACAGGTATAGACAGGTTTCCATTCACTTATAGCTTTAAAAGTGTAATGTCTATACCTGGCCTTAGGCCATGTTAGTAAAGAGTTTCTTTTCAGTGTCAAACTGGATTTTTTTCCACTGTTATAGAAAATATGTATATATCCCTTTCACCTTGTTTCTTCACCCTTGTTTTCCACTTTTCCTTTACTCCTCATTCGTTCTTCCTGCCATGCAATTAGGTGTATCATTTTCTCTCATTTTTCCATCATATTTAAAATAAATTCCAGGTTATTTTTCTCACAGACAAAATATTTTTCCATCACCTCTCTTTTTGTCTCTGGTCTCCATCTTTTCAGTTCCTTTCTATATTTTCTTTCCAATACTTTCACAAATGGAGGAATAGAAATGTTTCACGTTGCCACTTTTCCCAGTCAAACACACTTATCCCCTCTTCTTTTTCCTTATCTTCCTATATTCCTCTCCCCACATTTTCAGTTTCTCCTTCAATCTCTATGTTTATTTAATATCTGTTTTTCTTCCTCTACCACTCACTTCTTCATCACTCTTGTCTCTCCCTAGCTACTCCTCATCCTCTCATTTTTACAATCGCCATCCCATGGAATGGACAGATAAGTTTAGGGGGCAGGGTGAGAAAAAGAAGGTAGAAGATTCATGTATCTCTTTGCACTCCAAACAAAATTTGCCCTCCACAAAGATTTCTTCCTACCATTGCCTAGTTCCAGTGCTCCTTTAGGTAACCTAATGTGCAGAGGAAAAATGAGAGAAAGTTCATTAGGAATGCTTCTTACACCTGTACAAACTTCTTGGAAGTTCATTCACCGCAGCAGAGTTGTTCCAGATTCAGAGTAACAGATGAAAATCTGGCTCTCACTTCCCATGGTTTCTGAACATAGTTTGTAACACTGAAATCGGGACCCAAACAAAGTCATTGGTGTATCTGAAGAGTATAGATAATATATATATATATTATAAATGTGGTTGCAAGCTGTTGTGTAAACAGAATGCTAGACGCCCACTCCAGCTCCTATTGAAGTCAATGGGACCATTCAAATTAATATCAGAAGTCAATGCAGAATTCTTTGTGTTGTAATCCCTTAAATCCCTTTTGAAATAATCAGATGTAAATGCATTGTTAACTAATCTGTTCACAATGAGCACATCTTTATCACTGAAAACTAATATAAAGAGTGGGCCAAATTTAGCCTACTTAATTGTTTAATCAAATATTAAATATAATTGATACTAATGGCTCTGTAAACATGTTACAATTTAAAACTGGCTTTACTTTTACTCAAAAAATATTCTTAAACACAGTGAACCAGCTTATTTAAAGTGCTTGGTTTCATTAAAGGAGCAAAAATAATAACAAAACCCTATTTTCCAGTATCTTATTTGGGGAAGTGACTAGATTTAATGGTCTCATCAAATACAGCAAATCATGTACTCCTGATGTTAGTGTGTTCTCATTTTATATGGATGCTCAGATAGCTATTTCCCCAAAACATACCCTCCCATTACAGTTAGCATCTCTGCTTCTTACATAGGAAGCCCTCTATGATTGAAATGAATACAATATTTAGAGAGAGGCCCGAATCAAAATTATGAACCTGACTAACCCCAAACTGTGAAGAGCTTTGATCTGTCCTTGAACCTGTTGACCAATTCAAAGGTAATTGATTTTGATTCAGCCTTTTCTCTTAGTTTATTTGCAGCTCCTTTCCATCTCTAACAAAAAAGTCTGTTTGCTTCCACTGCAAAATAGTAGATCATTTTCTAAAAGGTATAAACATAACTGAAATCTAACCAAGGATTAGAGAAATATGCTTCTGGATTAGCAGAGGAGTTCATCTTTTCACTTCATAGAGGGCAAGTTCTTAGGGCAGGAACTTCTTTACCTCTTTTGGTTGTGATACACACAGGGAAGAACAGATCACACTCTGGACTCCTGCGCATTACTACCAAATAAATAACAAGGTCTGTGCATCCCCATTCATGTGTTTTATGAGCTGTGCCTTTAGTCTTTTAAAAGTATAAAGCATAGTCAGCACTTATACAACAAATGTCTTTGAGGTGGGACCCTCAGATGATGCAGCCAAAGAGGACTTAAAAAATAATCAGGAGGATATCATTTTTAAAACAGAGTGTGCTCACTTCAACTGAAGAAACAGAGAACTTCTGTTATTAACTTTACTACAGCTTCATCAAATTCATTAATTTGTCATTAATATAGTTTCCTATGTATTGATTAGAAGGTAAATTCAGTAATGTGGCTCGATCATACCCCATGCAAAGGATTTTTCAATCTGATTTCTCAAGCAAAGGGGACTTGTGTCCTAATGCAAGATGTGCTGCTTTACACATCTAATGCCATATGTCTATTTTTTCAGTCATTGAGCCAGTGACACAACTCTGACTGTTAGATTTGATGCAGCAAAGAATGCTAGAAACTGTCTTTGAAGGAAAACAAGCACACACAAAAAACCTAGCTGGATGAGATCAATTAAATTAAACAATGAATTTTTCCTACTGCAGCAAAAGAAATCTATTATGTCAGATTCAGTCATAAATAGTCATGTTGACACAGAAAGGGGAAGAATCTCATACGGAAAGACTTTGTTATATCGAACATCCATGATCTGCAATCATCAGGGAATCTAAACCAGCAGTGGCTCTATTTTGGTACAGAACGTGTGTATATCTTTATAAAATAGCATCTCCAGTTTCTGTTAATACTAAATTCCTAAACACCTGGATGCTCCTATGTCATGAAATAAATGCTTGTAGAATAAAAATTTACAGTCCACCACATGCATTAAATTTGTTTAAACACTTTTTCAAAGCAAGGCACTTTTTTAATCGGGAGCTGTATTTTATAATGTACAGCTAGCTCTCTGGCAAATCTCCATTCTTTTAGACCTGACAGACTGTTTGTCAGTTAAACTCCCCTTGTCATGTATCCCTACCACTGCCAACTCATGCACGGAGACCTTCACTTTTACTGCTACCACTTGCACCCTGTGCAACCTTTGTCATTGATCACTGATCCAATCCAGTGCCCACATGTTCTTCAAGTGCCTACACAAGTAATGAGGTACTTGTGGTGTAAAATTAAACTGTCAACTGTCAGCGATTGATAACCACAGTGAGAGCTGACCTAGAACACCTGCACTAGTGGCCAAGACAGGTGTGACACGTTTGATCGCTGAGGCCTACTAGTCAGTCTGACCCAACAGTGTCCCTTCATGGATTTTGCTTATGACAGAGCCATCGTATTTCAGCACCAGATTTCAAAAGCACCACAGCAATTGTCACTAGCTTGGAAAGACCACTCTCCTGATCAAGATCCACTGTGGTCAGCTGTGGCGAAAATTCGTTTATGATCTCGTGTTAATCTATGAAAGGCAAGCAAGTTAGTTTGAAACATGAGCTGTGCTCAGGAATTGTAAATGATGGACATTTTGTGGCAATCACGTGTCTTTACGCCTCCTAAATAAAATTCCAACCTCCCCCCCTTGGCATCGGTCTGCACATTTATCAACATTGTCACCCCCTTTATCAGTGTTTTTGTGAGTGTGCCAGCTCTCAGCTGGGGCCTCCGTTCCCTTATGCACATTGATTTAGAAACAACACTGAGTATCATTTATGGTTGTTTTTGTAACATAAAGCCTCCAGTTCTGCTCCTGTGTTACACTATGTGGCAGAAGCACAGAGCTGAACATTTCCTTGGCATCATTTAAGTAAACTCACTCTCGTTTTGTTGAAAGCACTGAATAGGAAATCTCTTTATTTTCCCTTCTTGTATATTCTAAAACCGCCATAGAGGAGAACTGCATTCTTCCTCACCTAGCTATAATTATTTTAGCTCTGGTTGCTACACAGTGTTTAGCCTTAAGTTCATATTTGAGAGTTTTATTATTATTTAAGTTTGAATTATTGATTTTCACTTTAAGCAAAAAAGGTGCTTTAAAGGCATAAACTACCTTTAAAAACCCCCAAAACATATTAGAAAATAATGGCAAGAGAGTTTTTTCTTTCCCTCAAACAGTTGCACTATATTAAGTTCATGTGATGAGAAGATAAAAATCTATTAACTTGCTGCTGACCTTATCGACACAAGAATCTCTGCAGACATTACAGGAGCCATATCTCTTCTGACTTTTACATCCAGAACCTCATGCACCAGAGTCCCAAACCAAATGTAAAATCTTCATGATGAGTGAAACAGTGACACCAATTCAGATTCTGGTCTTGCTGGCTGGCAGCAGACAGAGGGTCCTGTGGGGCCAGAGACTGGCCTTTACTTTCAATTTGACTTCGGGGGCGTTTTTTTGCCATATGCTACTGGGGGCTCTGAATCAAAACTGTTTCCGTAGGACCATATGCTATGAGGCATATGTGCTGGAAACTGAAAGGTTTTATGCTCCCCCATATCACCATGATGTATTGCAAACATAATTAAATCTGAGTAATGTGTGCAGTCCTGTTTCGGTTAATCGTTCCTTTTTTCAACTGAAGCCAGTATAAAACAAGCCAATTTTCAAATTATACCTAGGGTCCATCTAAATACGCCACACACACACAAACACACGCACACGCACACTGTATTGTTGCACTACTGTACACAGCAGGAACCTGGAAGTAGCTTTGGAGGGGAGCTTTTTAAATACAAGTTAATAAGAGGTGTTTTTTACACCTGTTCCCCCAACTCATATCCAAAGTCAGGGAAAAGGTGAGCTATATTGAAAGAATCTCCACTGTCTTCATATTCAAAGCCATGGACTGGCCACCAGAAGATGGCAAATAATGCACTGATAGGTCACAGCAACATACTGCACTAGCCCCCTCCACTTCCTTTGTGGTGGTAAATGTTCATACATAGCGAAGTAAGGCTGTACCCCAAATAGACTCTGGTATGGTCATATAAAATCCACACGTGATAGTTTAGCAATACTATGCCCCTAAGGCAAGACTTGAGGGGGTTGTTAATGGCACCTGAGCTTCTAGGTGCAATTCATTGAATGGTATATTTTAGTAGGATATTCTGAAACT
This sequence comes from Gavialis gangeticus, assembly GCF_001723915.1. Taxonomy (NCBI): domain Eukaryota; kingdom Metazoa; phylum Chordata; order Crocodylia; family Gavialidae; genus Gavialis; species Gavialis gangeticus. The sequence continues at coordinate 17,110,059 of NW_017728995.1, forward strand.
CAGCCAGTCCATAGAGCAGTTCAGCTATTGACTCACAGCTGCTGGTTCAATTTTTAATAATAAGGCATAACCTGAGAACACACCAGCCATACAGGTAGGGCCATCATGGCTGCCACCCCATCTCCTTCCATCCAGACCTTCCATTAAGAGGTAAATTTGATTTAAAACCCAACTAGGTCTTTAAAACATTTTAAATTTTGCCATTTTGTTGGCATATTAATAACTTTGTAACCTGGAGATAGCAATATCAGAAGCAAACAAATAGATCAGTCTACAGCTGTGGAGTTTGTTGATCTACAATACAATTATCTCATAAACAGGATGTGCTCATGAGTTACTATGTGATTGTACATGGAAAATTCACAGATGCACTGCTACTGAACGGTCATTAGAAATGCCAATATCCATTTGAAGCTACTGAATTGCTGAACTGCCAATGAAGACTGCTGGAGGAACTCAGAGTTGAGCATGCCAGAACCATTTATCTACATCCCACTACCTATTCTACCTATGAACTCCGAAGTTTTTCATGTACAATAACATGATCTGACAAATGATCTCTCTCTAAGTCTGCCCTAGACATCTTCTGTGACCTTGGAATTAAAAAAAACTCTTCGCCTTTGTGTGCCTCAATTTGCCCCACCAGTAATACAGAAGTAATCCCGCCCCTCTCTCTCTCTCTCTCTCTCTCTCTCTCTCTCTCTCTCTCTCTCTCCCTCAGAAGTGTTCCAAGGCTTAATATTTCCAGTGGGTTATGTGATGAATGCAATAGAAATTCCTAAAAGGAATGAAAGAAAAAAAATTTTTGATCTAAACTACGACTGGTTGTGATTTTGGTCTTGCAAAACAAAAGCTTACTGATGCAGCAAATATTGCTGGGTTTTCCCTTTTTAAAGAATGCTATATATTTTTAAACAAATGTAATAGTTTGGTCAGTAAATTTCACCATATACCAAGGATGGGTCTGAGCTGAAAAATTCAGATCCTTATGCAAACTGTTTCAAAGTTCAGAGGTATAATTTACAGCTCCCTGTGCCAAACCCAATGAACCTGGCTTTAGGACTGCAAACAGCTATTGTTAATCAGCTGATCCTGGTGATCCAATCTATACTACTAAACCTGCAGATTTTCCACTGTTTTTGATGCAAACAAAGCCCATGCATTTTTAATCCATGTGCATCCTTTCTGTTCCCCAGAAATTAGATTTGGTTTACCTAAGACAAGTCCTGAAATTCTAATACTTGGCAGAAAGTAGATATATTGCTTCTCAACCTTGTTCCCTGCTGTGAGTAAGACACATTGAGGCCTGTGAATACAAACCAAGTGAAATAGAGATCAGTATGTAAAATATGTCTGAAGCCTCATATAGTCTACATACTCCAGCATGCTCCATCAAGAATAAATTAATGATACATGGAAAGCTCATTCCAAATGATTGCAGTAACCAAAACTCTCAGATCTTGTCTCTCTGTCTGTCTGTGTCTCTTTAAATCCAGAGAGAATCTCTCTTGTTTTTATTCTAATCACAGAGTTGACTAGAAAACCAGAACTTCCTCACCCACCCCAGTGGAAGTGGAATAGCAGATCTCAGTGCACGAAAAGGCCAAAACAGAAACAAGATTGTATGATTCCCATCCCTGGAATTTGGAAACCCAAAGCAGTGCACACCTATGGGCATCAAAGGATGAGATACATAAAAGGAAAATCAAGCAGTTAAACTCTTGGGCTTTCCCTGGGACAAAACAGCCAGCAAGATATGACATCAAAGATAAGTTGTTTACATATTAGATGACCTGTCCGTTTGTCTTTTATCATTGATTTCTACGGTACAAAAATATTATTTCAGTGATGAGGATGTAAACCTTATTCAAAACAGGATTTAAACCATATCCTGAGAGCGAGGCATCTCTTCAGATAGCTTGCCTGCATTTACAGTATATTGAAGGCATGCTGATTTGAGTTTTCAGTGTTTGTTAAGAGGGTCACAATATCAGGAAGCAGGAGATGGCTCATCAAAGACTCGTTGCTTGCCTCCACCGCTCATCAACTAGACAGTACCTTGTTTTTGAAAATTGAACGGAAATGCATCTCCAGTGACCCATTGTTAGGCACTTCCTCTTGTCTTTAAGTTTGTTGGAAGGAGTATCAGGGCCCCTTTAACTCTTTTCCAATAGGTAATTTCCCCTAATTAGGGCTCTCATTACAAGTGAGAATTTATCATACATGATTAAAGGAGAATCTTGTCTCTTTCCTATTGCCTCATTAAGGACATATCTTGGTCTCCCAGCCTGTGTTACAAACACCTCTCCCAGATAAGCATGAGCACAGAGTACACGGGTCACAGCCCAGAAACTGAGTTTGGAGCCAAACAGCCCAATTTACTAGGGTACAAAAACCATCCCATGATTGGTGTGTATGTGCAGAGCCTAGGGAAGAAAAGGTGCACATATGTAATCAACAGATTCAATTTGGGCTTCCACTTGGAACCCCAGCTGATCCCGAGAAGGATTGGTTTTTTCCTCTTAGAGGTCTGGTGCAGAATTCAGTCAAATCAAGAGAGCTGTATAAGGAGCAAGCAACAGCAGAGTCTGAACGCACCTCCTTGTTTTGAAATGCATGCGGCTGATATTCTGTGCCCTCTGCTTCTTCAGGGGGATTTTACGTCACAATCTAACTAAACCAGCAAGGTGCTGAGTGCCACTGGCTTCTCCTTTCAGGAGGTGGTCAGCATCTTGCAAGGGCAGCCTTTCCTGAATGTCTTTGAAGAAAAGGTAAGTCCATGACTCACGGGTGCAAGAGTAAGTCTTGCTCAGGCATTTCAGCATGCAGATCAAAGATAGCATGTGGCTAGCATGTGCTATCATTACCATTTCTGCTGCATGGATGTGTTCAGGTGGAAGTAGGAAGTGCTTGTTCACTGGAGCAAGTTCCCCCTGCAACTTTACCACCTTCCTAACCATCCCTTTCAGACGTGTCATGTCTGCAGTGTGAAATATCACCAATATCAGTGGGAGTTTGTGCAAGGATCAAGGATAGAATATGGCAGCACCCATAAGTCTGGCTGGATGTGACTCACCCCCCTTCAGAAAATGCTAGACTGTTATAAATTTGAGAGGTCTGATTGATACAATGCTCTTGCCAACCTAAAAACCTTGGATCATACAGCAAATGTGATCTCCAGGTGCCACCCCTTTGCCATCAATATATTACACATGGGTGCATGTATATGGCAGGTAGATACAGCAGACAGCTCATGCCTGTTTAATCCTAATGCAACTCCACTCCCTGAGTTATTCCTGGTTGACATCAGAAAAGAATCCCCCTCCCCACAAAAAAGCTTTTAATTCCCTCGGCCACTCTCTTCTGAAAATTGTTCCATATAGCACATTTTCTACAGTTTTGTCCAATTTAGTTGAAAACAAAACATTCCAAGCGATGGAGCTTCCACCACTTTCCTTAGGAAACCAATTCTCCAGCCTGTCAGAAATATTTTTCCTGCTATTCATGATCATTTTTCCTTCTCTTAATTTCATCCCATTAGTGCCATACTTGATTGTTGAGCATGCTTTGAACTCCCTTGGGTCTGCCCCACCTCCAAATCTTCGGGCTCAGAGGGGCAAAAGGAAGAGGGAGCACAAAAGTCACATTTGTGGAACTAGGCTGCCCTGCAGGAAGGGAAAAAGATGAACTAAATGAGAAGGGTGTGGGGGGAAAGAGGACAATCAAAGGAATTTTCCCAAATGCTGTTAGAGCTGAAATTTTCTAAGGGACACCAGAGTGCTCTCAGTGACAGAAAAATCAAGGCAAGACCACTCCACTGACTTCAGTGGAGTTGCTGTAGATTCACCACTCTGCAACAGAGATCAGAATCCGAACTCTCCTTTCCTCAATATAACTCTCCTATGGAAAAAAATATAAAATTTCTCCAAATATTTGTGCATGTGAAGCAATGTTATCAGCTAAATTATAGTATCATGAATTCAGAAACCCGCCTGTTTTCATCTTAAATGCTTTTCTTTTCGACCTTCTTTATTTTTTACTTTCTATATCAAAGTGCAATTGACTGTGATCTCCAAATATGAAGTATTTGTGTGAATCGCATTTCTGCAAAAGGCATTTATTCTTGCAACCAAAACTATAAACACCTACAAAGGGATCCCATAATGAACTCTGATTCAAGAAGTTCTGTGAGCGTGAAGAATCAGACCCAAAAGGAGTAACTGAATAATCTGAGAAAAGATGGAGCAGCAGGCATAATATTATTTATACTAAAGACTAGTCTACCAATTCTTTGATTTTACTCTGTAACAACAGGCCCTGTCCAGTGAGCCTTCTACGCATAGCATTCCCAATGAGAGTGTCTCCTGCAGAGAGGTTGCTGGTTCAAATGCAGTATTTATATGTATTATAATCAATCATGAGTATGCCTAAAACCTGTTGTATTCTTGTCTCTCATATATGACACCCTCTCTTTCAGGGTCTGACCCAGTTGCCTTTGATGGCAATGGAAACACATCCATTGACTTCAATGGAAATTGGAGAGCACTTTTCATTATCCACAGTACAGGAATCTTGAGGGAGTGTGGGCATGTATCAAGCATGACTTCTGATGTTGAATAAATTCCTTCAGCCATCAACAATTTTGTCTGCCTTAATAAACATTAGTAATAAAGCTATGAATATTTATGCTATTCTATGTGCCTTCCTAACAGATATAAATTGGTCTTGTTTATTACTCTAAACTAAGCAGAAATACCAAAATATAATAGAAGTAAAATGAATTCACCTAAAAATCTAAAACCACTGCCAACATTTTGTTTTCCCATCTGCAAAAGATTCTACAGAAAAAATACTATGCATGTGCCCTAGTTAATTATCTGGTATGTATTAGAGTCATACTAACAACAAGTAACTTATTCAAATAATAATAACAATGAAGAGATGAGGACTATTAGGACTATTCCACACATTAAACAAAGCTTTAACCTTAATACCATCTGAAAACTGAACCCAGTCGCAGATATTTAGCTATATATTTGTCATTATTACCATCCAGCCCTTTTTCTCCCCTCTCCATATACAAGTATTCCATTTTAGGACAGATGTAATCAAACTTTAATTTTATTTTTTTCACATAATGTTAATCAAGAAGTAAAAGATAATTTCCTTCTCCCACAAAGCAATTCCACAGAGGTGGAACAAACTGTTATCTTAAGTTTCACAGAGCAATTGTTCAATAATTCCTGTTTGTGGCTCTTTTCCAAATCCTTGAGAATAGCTCAGACTGCCAACCCTTTGGAAAAAAAAATCACAACAGTAGCCGAAAAGCATTTGCTGTCACTCGGTAGTTCAGCTGTGGCACTCTTGACTATTTGTCTCAGAACAAACTCCAGCTTTGTAACTCTGACATGCAGAAATGCACTGTCTGTTTGAAGACAATTGTCTGGAAAGATATAAGCAGCAAGATTGTAAATATGTCAAAGCACAGTCCCTTCGAGATGGTGTTATCTTGGGCTAGTGCTTTGAGTGAATTGGAAGCTCAGGAGGAAAAATAAGAACACTTGGCATTTATGCAGTGCTTTCTGTGTCCAAAGTGCAGTACAAACCTGAGATAATTAATGTTTATTATAGAAGAATAGAAGGGTGTTTTTGTTGTATGAAAGGAAACTGATAACATGGATTCCTTCAATGACAGTAATAAAATGTTCTGTTTTGATGGAAAAAAATAATAAATAATAATACCAGCTCCTCATTACGAACCCCTCTTATTTAAATATCACCATTAATCTTAGGTTGTGAGATGATTGCAGCAGGGACTGACTTTGCATTTTGGGGCTCTGCCCTCGTTGGCCTGTAGGGGCTGCCACAATAAAAACATTAAGAGTAGTAATAATCACAAGCCACGGTGAAGCACCAAAGGGCCACTTCATTTCTGGGTCTGGCTTGAGCCTGGTACGAGGCCAAGGGGAAGGTGTAAAGTCTTTTCCACTGTAACCGCCCAAGGCTGAGCAGCCAACCTGAATCTGACCCTTATCGGTTCTTCCAACAGCCACAGGACCTAGAAAGCTTCAAATCTCCTTTTTGCCTGAAATGCTCAAGCCTACTCCTTGAGCTGAGGGCTCCTATGGAAGATGGCATACAGCAGTCATGCCAGTTCCATGCTTGCTGGTGATTTTCCTACAGGAAAATTCTCTGAAAGGAAGAAAGATGCCTTCTGGAAGGTGTGAGGCCATCTTTTGGCAGGAGGGAGGCAGAGCTGACAAAGCAAAGAAGAATTATGTTGACTTTTCTGGATATGGAGGCTAGATACAGAGAGTCAAAAAACAGATTGAATCTTCACAGGTTAGTCTAAACTGTGTAGATTGAACTGATAAGTGAACAGACATTCACTTTTGATTCGCATGCCTGCAGTGGCCCAGGCCAGATGCCAGGAGGTGCTACAGCATGCCTCCTTGCTTGGCTGAAGCAGACAGCTTGGACCAAGGTTAGCCTGCCCTGCCTGGGATGCTGGGAGACTAAGAGTTAACTTGAATCTAGAGGGGATCTGGGACAGAAGTTCAATAAACTGATTCAACCTAAATCAGTTAAGTCTGATACTACATCTGTTCAGGTTCTTCTTAATCTGGTTTTGACCATTTTGAAAGTGGTTTATGTGCACTGAACGTCTGTTGTGTTACAGATCTGAACCGGTTTCCAATCACTTATACCCATTTATGTGTAACTTCTGCCCCTACCTGCAAAGTTTCAACCAGCTCTAGCATTTGGTAGTTTATGCCAAGAAAAGACATTGTGGGACTGCAGCAGCCCATGGCAGAGCTATGCAGGCAGGTTGGTCACAATTAAACCACACACTGCAGATCATCTAATTCTTCCATCCACCACATAGTTCCTGTTGATATCAAGAAAGGGAAGTGCCTAAGGGCAGAGCCATATGTTGAATAAAGCTGCTGGCACCCCCTGGCAATGTTTCAATTTCAATAAATACAACCCCAACATTAGCAAAAAGAGAGAGGCTGCATTTGGTAGCCTAAACATCCACCACTCTCCAGTAAAGATAATCACAGGGGTGAAAATTAATCAGAGCCTTGGTCTGGATTATGGATCTTGCAAACAAAAAGTTTCACACCGATGTAACTGCATTCGTTTCAGCGGAGCCCCTCTTGCTTCACACCCCTGTGGGTAAGATCAGAATGAAGGCCTAACTTTCTTTTTTGATGGTTAGAAAAAAGACAGGAGGCTTTCAGGGCTAGAAATGTACAGTCTTACCCAGCATACAAATCCTTTCTACCCAACCCCAGCATAATTAAGGTCAATTTGTCAATTCTGAAAAGCTGCTATCCAGGCAGGTGAAAGAAAATAATGGAATTTTTCAGCCGTATATCACTAGACTGTCTCTTGTGTCAGTGCCCGGCATCCCACACCAAGAACAGAATTAGAAAAACAAAAGGTACAACAAAGAGGAGCAAGCCAAACTTAAACCAAACAGGACAAGGCAGCTTCCACAGATAAATATGCTGTTGCTTCTTTCCCAGCCAACAGATAGCTGTGCAAATACAGGGTAAGCTCAGCAGAAGCATCTCTGAGCAGCCCTGCTAACTACTGTAAGCTGTGCAGCTCCATACACTTAGGGATCAGATCCCAAGTTCCTGTTAACTGTCACAGGTTCACGGACATATGGGTCAGGATCTGGGCCAGTGTAAATCAGTCTAGGTCCGGTGGGCCATATCTCCAACTGGTGTAAATCAGCATAGCTCTACTAAAGTCACTGAAGTTGTGCCAGTGCCCACTGGCTCAGGAACTGGCCCTTCCATGCAGGTGGGCGGAGAAGGAGGGAGAAAAGGATTGCACGGTTTTGCTGATACATGAATCAAATATTACACTCCACACAGCTCTGTACTCAGCAAATGAGATACCGTGCTGAAATGACACAATTTGATGTTGTCATCAGGAATCGAGGTACTTGACAAGCCTTTATTCTTTACCCGGAACTGAGCTGATTTGTCAAGAAAACAACATGGATAAAGCCCTCACATACCTATGTGTGGATGCCACTGAAAGCAACTGGAGACACATAGGAATTAACAAGGCCAGAGTGGAAGGTAAGGCAGGGTGGCACCTCAGAAACTAACTGGTTCAGAAAGGCATGAGCTTTCATAGGCAGCAGCCTACTTTGTCAGATGCTGTGAATGGACTGGCAGGAAGCCAGAATCTGGACCCCAAAGCCAGAGTCTAAACCCAGCAGCGCTTTAGGTATTTCCTGCCAAACTTTAGTTTCCCACCTTAATAATGTACAATCTACATTTCACCCATCCTGCCTCTCTGAGTATCTCTGAGTGAGTCCCCTAGGCTTAATCCGGTAAAGCCTCACTGGGAGCACTCTTTTCAGTGTCCTATGACAACTTGTAGGGCATACTGTTCAGTCAGACAGACGGACAGGATTGCTCCTCTCCTGACAGGGTTAAAAAAACACTGACACTTCTCCCTGTGCTGCTCAGGGCTTTATGTTACGAGACAGTAAATTATCATGCTTGCAGAAAACAATAGCTACCTCTTGTTTAAATGGAACTGCACCTGTCCAATGAACATACCAACAAACAATCGCTTTATTTTTGCTAAGCATCCAAGCTGCGGCAACGCAGCTTCCGGACCTGTACTGTAAGGCTTATTCTTATAAGGGTACAGAATTTTCATTAGCACAATGATGCTTAGTGGTGGTCATCTTCCTTCCTCCCTTTGTGCTTTGTCAGTTTGCATCATTTTTAGCTTTCCATTGCAATCCTCTGGCTTCCAAAATGTCTCCTAGCCCTTATTTGGCAAACATTGCTTCGTTTTTGTTTCCTATCTCAGAACATCGCAAGCTCTTAATTGCAATTTGGACCATTTCAAACTTTTTCAAAAGATCCCTCTCCCATTGAACTAGTTTGTGCAAAGCTGGAGCCAGCTGGAAATCTCTTTGCCAAACGTTCAATCATCGCTAAATCATTTTGTTCTTGCAGGAGTAGGTTAATTATGATGTCTGTTTCAAGTTTATTTATCTCTGCCCAATGCTTGTTTATTGATTGAGCTGGGACCCTTTTCTAAAGGAGTTATTTTGCTCAAATAAGGTGCTCAAGAGTGATTGAAAAATGGAGTATTTTAAGAGGTTGGGTCATGGGTATAAGAAGCAATAAAAGTTTAGTAGGACGAGTGTGCAGGGGATATTGATGACATAACTTTTATTGGTTCATGTGAGAAATACGCTCACAAATATTTGGAGAGCTATAGCACTATTAAGCCAATATGTTCCTTTTACCCTGGGACTCAGGTCAGATGGCGTAAGCAAAACCCAACCTAATACCAGACAACATAGGTTCCCTTCTTAGACGTGCATATCCTATGATGTTTCAAGCACAGGGGGCAGCAATCTCCCACTTCATGTTCCTTTTGCTTCCTGAAACATTTCCTTAAAGCCAGCTTTCCAGGAATCCATTCTACCAATATCCTCTTCTCTTCACATGTCCTCTCCTCCTCTGAAATACCAGGACTTGTGCTCATCTCACGTCTCTGAACCAGACCCTGTCTCATGTGAGGAGTCCCACTGAAGACAATTTGAAGTCAATAGCACTTCTCACATGAGTAAGCATTACAGAAGAAAAGGATTATAAATTCTCCATATTCTAAGAGCCAGTTCAGAACTGGTGTATGCAGCTTCAGCTCCACTGAGTCTCACAAAGCAGCATCCATTTACACCAGGGTTGAACTTGTAAGCGCTAAGTGAATGTAGTTTCTCTGTAAAATTAATTTAACAACAGCTGTAATCCTACTATTACTGTCTGGAAGAAAGGACATTGCTTCTGCAGCAGGTAAGTTTTAATGTAACAGCTCAGAATTAAAGCATAAGACATCTGTATTTCAAAATACAGGCGTTCTTCAGTGAATCCTGGCTACCCCTGGGAGAAGGCATTCTTCAAAGGGACTCTAAATAGAGATGAATTAACAAATAGATTATAGCAGGGATTTCTTCCCTGGCTCTCTCAGATGGGCAAGACATAGTTTGCCCCTCATCTGCAGTGTTTATGTGCAGTTCATTCTAGTGATTGCTCCTATATAATCAATAGAGCAAATTACTTTAGAAAGCTGTAATAATCAGGGCAGCCACACGGGTGCCTGTGTCTAATTTTCACTAGCAAGGGAAGGAAAATCTAGACATACTCCAAGACCCTGAAGGCCGGTGTAACCATCTCCCTGCAGTGTGCACCATACAATGGCAAATGGCCGTGAGATTTCTAGCTAGAGCAGGAAACAATACAGAGCTTCTGGCAGACTCAATCTCTCCAGCACCCACTGCCTTCTAAACAGTTGTGCCATGCATCACAAATACCTCCATTCAACTGTAAGGGCATCAGGGCAGATACTGCATCTTCTTTGAATGTTCTGTAAAATACCTTGGGCATTTTAGCTGAAATCTGAACTTCAGTAGGGGCTGCTGGTTTGGACACCAAAAGCTTGGGAGCCCAGTCTGGGACACTGTGCCTGCTTTGCAGAGGTGTTAAGCTCCCCTATATCAGCTGGAATCAGCAGGGACTGTAGGGCTCAGCACCCCTGAACAGTCTCTGAACAGAGGCACTCAGAGTTAGAAGCCACTTAGTAAATGTGGCTGTTACTGTACTACAGTAATAAAGCAGACCTTAGCTAAAGTGAAACATCTTGAGCTTTGGGGTCTTTGAAATCTGGGTACCTGTTGTGCAAGTAGACCCTATCATTATAACCAAAACAAGTAGAACCAAAATTCTGGATTTGGTCATCTCCAAACTTTGCACCATTTGAAATTTGGAACCAGATACAAGGTTTGCTGCTTGAGCCAATCTAGTAAAGAATAGTCCTCTGAATTCAAAATTACAAAAGCAAGTTCAGAAGCTGAATTCACAAACAGGTTAACATTCCATAGTGATCTCATGTGCCATTTCCATGTGAGACATTCAACCTTTTTAAATAGATTTAAGAGATTCAAAGTCCTTCTACCTTAGGTACTTATCTGGCACCCCTTGCTGTTAGATCTAGGTGCCAGACTCTTTCAGCTATCCTGCAGAGAATATCTCCCTGTTGACATCAGGTTAGTTAAAATTTTCTTGTACTGGCACTGATCACCCCAAGTGCATGAATGTTTTGCAGACCAGGGAAGAAGTTAATTTCTTAAACAGCTTTCCCTGTCTAGTCTGCTTAACCCCACTCTGGAGATCTCCTTCATTTTGTTGTCTTCAAGGGACTTCTCTTTCCCTCCCACTCCATTCCTAAGGCCAGGCAGCACTTCACCATACATTGCAGGAGGTAGTTCCCTGATGTACCTGCTGCCTCTTTCAACACTTCTAAGGTTTTTGTACCAAGCAGGAGAATGCTCCCACCTCTGTAGGATTTGAGAGGCAGGAGTGTACTCCCACGATCACTCCAGACTGTTCTCTGCTGAGCGCAGGCAGAGAAATACCCCCACTTGCTGCCACTATGCTCAATAGGCTATTGGCAAGCAGCTGTTATAGGAATCTTCTCTCCGCCTTCTACTCTGTGGATGGGGAAGGAAGTGGACAAAGACATCTTTACCTGAGACTTCCCAGAAAGACCAGGGGTTGCAGTTGCCATACCATGCACCCCTGGAACATCTTCTAGGGTACAGTGATCACCTCGTGCTTCTGAAGAACAAAGAGAAGAGCTGAAGGGGTCAAGTCACCAGCCCCAGAGATAACAAGGGAGAGCTACTTACAGTTCCCCCACCAAAAATAGGGGAGATTAAGGCAGGAGGACTGGAGACACCTTTCTTGCAGCACTAGCCCCCCACTCCCGTGCCCTGCTCTAACCACTAGAGAGCATACCCTCCCTCTCTTTTATCAGTCAGGCTCGCAGATTGAATGTTATCAATTGACAGCTTTAAAGCTAAGGAATTGTATAAATTAAATACAGGCTGCAGTGAATATACTGAGAAGCTAGAATTTATATACACACTAGATATGGGAGCCCTTAGTTATTACCCACTTAAGGCTATGGCACTGATGAATGATAAGGCCACCCTATCCCTGAAGGCACTTTTCATTATCCACAGTATAGGAATATTGAGGGAGTGTGGGCATGTATCGAGCATGACTGCTCATTTCCATAGTTCTCCATCAGGTTTGCATTCAGTTTATAAAATAAAAAATTACTCCAGGGACATATTTCACTCATTCCAGAACCCTTTCTCTCGCTCTCTTTCTCTCTCACTCTCTGCCTATACCCAGCCACTTTCATTCCTCTACCAAGCCCTGCTACTGTAACAATGCCTTTAAATCCAATGACGCTTATAAACAAGACTACTTAATTACTATCAATATATAATGTTGTGCACTTCAGCCTCAGTGGAGACATCTGATCCCATTCTGCTCGTGACCTTTAATGGCCATCAAATCAAAGTAATTTTGGTCAGCTCAGTATGGATCTGACATGTGCCCAGGTCATGAAGATGAAGGGCCAGGACACTAATCTACCATGTTACCCTGTCCATTGTTTAATACCATTTTCAATAGAACCTAATAACTGGAAAAATGCCAATTTTCTGTCTAGTTTGGGTTAAAATCGCTTTCGTTGGAAATAAATAATTATAGAAGGTTCTGAATAGCCCAGGGTTTACATAATTGGTGCCTCTTAGGCAGTGCAATATACTTCCCTTTGATGTTTACAAGGAGAGGAATTTAGGAATTCAAATCAGTGGCAATGGTCCTGAGTGCACTCTGCTCTCCACTTTGGAGGAGCAGTCGCCAAAGGAGGCTTAATTAAGGGAAGTGAAAAACAACTTTAGATTCTCCAAGGTAACACAACAAGTGCATTGGTGCCTCTGAATGAAAGGGAAATCACAGGAATGCTGCAACTGTACAGCAGCTGTTTTGCAGGCTGGGATTCATGTTCTTTTAAAAGTGAAACAATCATTATAGTGATGCCTAATACATAAAGAGATCTGGAGTGTTTAGGTCTGGTCACTACTGTTTATGTATATTGTTTCTCTAGTGGTAAGCAAAACCATTTTTCCCCAATTCCAAAGGCAGGGACCTTCCCAAGATTGCTAGACACTCTGTCTGGACTGGACAAACATTTTGACCTATTAACAGCAGCTGAACATGGCTATATTTTATATCTGGCTTTCCTTGCTAATGCACTTGTATTAGACCACATGGAAAGCAGCTCTACAATCCAGAAAACTGTCTGCAGCTGGGAATGTCATGGTATTGGTGGCTACCCTGAAAACTACTCTCTGCGGCCTACAGTGCAAAGGCAGGAGATGGGGGAAATGAATTTGAACGGGAGTGCCTTTTCACTTGTAATACAGGAAGGCAGCAAAGCACATTTGCCTAACAAGTAACTCAGAAGTGGAGCAAAAAAAAGTGGTACAGTACCGTGTTTCTATTAACTACTAGCATTTTTTTGCTTTTGTCTCGATTCCAAGGTATAAAATATAAAACATACTATCCAATACTTGTATAGTATCTTTAATCCTGAAGGATCTCAAAGTGCTTTACAGACTGGGGACTATGTTGGGCCAGGGATTTTTAAACAGAGATTCCCCATGAGCAGTAAGTCAAAGGCTGAAGCATCAGAACCTGGGTCCTCTTCCTACTATGCATAGCACATACCACTATATGTACTCCCCTTAACATCAATATCCAATTTTAAACACTGAAGGTCTGACTCTACAGGAGCCTGTAGCCTACAGGAGCACTCTCTTGTCACACTGAAGTGAACAGAAACTAAGCGTGCTTAGCACCTTCCAGGATCAGTCCCTACACAAGATGGTGAAGAGTGGAAAGAATACAGAGTAACTCGGTTTGCATCAGCGCAGTTATTCCAGTGTAACTTGGAGCACTTCAGAATTAGGCCCCTAATTTTTAATTAGTCTTTACTCGGTCACTTACTTAAGATAGAAATTCAGAATTTGACTCAATATACACAAAAATCACATGACAAGTACAGAGAAGATTTTTTGTGCATGAGATCCGTCAGTGATTTTTTTTCTTGAAAGGATACTTCACACATGTAGGGTCAACTATGTATCACTAAAAGCAATCGCAGTTTTGCTATGCACTTCAGCAAGAGCGAGACTAAGGCCATAACAAACTACAGTAGAACACAGTGGTTGTGTCTACATGGGAGCTTAACTGCAGAGTAGCCTAATTAGCTGCAGGATAAAGCATCACTGTCTACACGTGCAACACTATTAGGCCACAGTAAACTAATTAATGCCACTATAAGATAGTACTTCGGGGACAGATGAGGGTGAAAATTGCACCTGATCAGCCCAGCTAGCAGTGGGCCAGGCTCCTACCTGCCACCTAGCCACACAGCTCTGTGCTTTCAGCACCCCCATGCCTGAGCCAGCCCTTCCACTGCCTGACACCTCCACCTGAAGCCTGGGACTGACCATCCCTCAGGCCCCCTGCCAGCAGGACAGGAGCAACCCCCCACAAATTGCTGCTGTCCCAGGCGCACATGTAGACACTGCACCCGGGAATAGTTTACTCTAGCTCAAACTGCTCCAGAGTTTATTGCTTCAAATTAATTGCACATGTAGATGCACCCAGTGGGGGCAGCAATAAACTGCAAAGTGGTAAGTACTTATTGCTCTGCAGTTTATTGCTCCCAGAAAGTTTGGGTTAATGTACCTGTTAGGGGGCAGCAATAAACTGCAGAGTGGTAAGTGCTTATTACTCTGCAGTTTATTGCTCCCAGAAAGTTCCCTGGCTTGAGTCTGCATGGGCATCTGGACTGCAGCACATTAAGCCAGGTCACAGCAGCCCCAGCTGACTGGGGATTGGGGGGGTAGGGGGCAGGTCAGCCTGCCAGCCCGGGGTTGCTTCAACAGGCAGGGCTCAGTGTGCTGTGGAGGGGCAAGCTGGCACGTAGCCCTGGCACTGAAGAACCCTTGTGCCCCAGTCAGTGTCTACACATGCAAAGCTGCACACAAAAAAACTCTGCAGCAAAGTAGTTCTTGTAAATACAAGTACTACCCTGCTGCAGAATTTATTAGTTTCATGCACCCTAATAGGGGCACATGTGTACACACTGAGAGGTTTATCACACAGTTAGTCAACTACATAGCAAACATCTCATGTAGATGTGCTTATCATGAAGGACACTGATTGTGCCTTTGGATAGCAACATATATATGAAACAGAAACTCACATTTTTGTGTAAATTAGGGAAAGTTTTCCCACTGACTTAAGTGGAGCAGGACGGATCCCTGTTGAGGCTTGTGACAATATTCTACTCTCCTTTACACTGATGTAAATCTAGAGTTTGTCCATTGAAACCTACTACAGGCTGAACCCAGCTCTTGGACTTATCAGTACTAAAAAATGAAGCTCTTATTATGTGTTCCCAAGCCAGCTTCACTGAAAAGCTTGCTTCTGCTACTGTACAAACTCCTCGCTATCCACTTGCAGCCAAGTTGACTCACTCTTTCAGAGATGAAATGCAAAACATCCATTAGACAAAAATGCTGTGGAAACTTATCACCAAATAAATTTATCACAGAAATTTTCATGAGAGGATCTTCGCATAAAGCCTTAGCCTCTGATGGTTGGTTACCTCAAGCAGAAAATAGTAGTGACACTGAAGTACCTGAGCTGATTTCGGTGACTGATGCTACCACCAGGTCACTATTTTAAGACCCTTTCATAAAAAGTCCAAAAGATTAAAGTTTTGTTCACATCATGTCCCATACTGCAACATCTATGTCCTAGTGTATTGCTTAGTACAGTAAATAGCCCACTGACTTCAGTGGGACTCTTCTTAGTGGTGTTTGCAGCATCAAGTTCATATATTTCTCCATATCCTGGCCACTGGTACACACACACACACACACACACACACACACACACTACCAGTTTTGTGTTTAGCATATTTTAAAGTTGCTGGTTTGTGCTTACCTTTAGTCTAATCACTTAACCCCTTTACGTTCTGCTTATACTGTTACAGCAATCAAAAAAGTGATAGCCAACCTTTAAACTAAACACTTGGCACAAAAATACATTTAATGAAATATGAGTAATAGAGCAGGAAAATTCAAAGAATATTTATTTTTTACTGAATTGAATGGACAGGTTATAGTAAAAAGACATGTCGTGCCAAAGGTTGAAAGAAGAAAGGCTATTACACTTTAAAAATCCCACTGTCAAGGAATTTCTTTTGCCATATTCTATCCATTTAGAACATAATATTTGGATATGAAAAATATGCACTCTAGAAACACAGACATTTTGCTTCTTTTCAGTTCTCACTTACAACTGCATTATATCAGTGTAAGTCGATGGATTCAGACTCTGAGACAGTGAAGTATAAAGCATATGCTTAACTTTAAGTGCACAAGTAGTTCCACTGAAGTCAAGCTAAGCACATATTTATGTGCTATGCTGGATTGGGGCCATGCTACAAATTTACACAGATGTAAGTGAGATCAGATGAGCTCAAACCACTACGCCTGTGTCCAGATTCAAATCCAACTGGCAAATGCTTCTGAGCTTTAGAGGTATTTGGGGTTTCAGTCCAAGCCAATCTGTAATTTTAATACCTGAATCCACATTTCTTGCACACCCAAAACTCCCATTGGCTTTAGTGGGAATTTGGATGCACAAGAAGTACAAGATTAAGTCATTAGAGACAAAAGATCCAATTTATATAAACCCAAATATAATATTTTTAACCTTTAGATTAAGCTAAACTCTGAGCACAGTTCCACTGCAGCTCCAGAATACTTCTTGCCCAGCATTAGGATTCTCTGTTTATCACTTTGCTATTGCTTTTGGCTAGCATTTGGCTTATTATGTAATATTAACCTAGGAAAAACTAATGCATGCCTTCTAATAGCTGTTAATGCAAAGCACTTATAAACAAGTGTCATTAGTGAACCAGTAAAGAGCACGGGAATTAATTTACATTACATGAGGTAGTATTAAATAAACACAGATTTACAATTTCAATTTCAAATGACACCACAGGCTGGTCAGAGGTTAAGTAACATGTTTTTAACATACTTTGCCTGTACAGCAAATGGACTCCATGGGCTGAATCCATCGCTGCAAAAAAGCTGAGCATTACAGCAGTTAAAAAAAAGATAAGGCAAATGTGTTTTCATGTTACCTTTGTGCATGTGAGTACACACATACAAATATATCCACACACCAATCCTGGCTGTGGCACTTGAGCCCTCAGCACAACACAGAGCAGCCTCAGGGCACTCTAAGTTCCCCTGGCTTGTAATAAATGCACCATCCCACCAGTTAAGGATAAAGCACAACATCTATCCAGCCCCAACCCCCACTTTTTTTAGATGCATATTCTATGCCAGGGTCTTCTTCAGGCTGGCATGTCTGTTTATTTGCCTAAACTTCTCTTACTCTAAAATCCCTTGTTTTCCAAAACTAGATTCTGTTCCCCACTGAGTCTAATTTCCATTTAAATGTTCCTCAAATTATCCTTTGCTGTTTATTATATAAATACCACTCACATCTTTGCTCAATATGGCTAACTGGGAGTCTACTGTAGTTATTAACTGTACAGTATCACAGATAACTACAGCCAGCCTCTGGTTGCCGGTCCCCCTTAAGCTATAGAAACTTAGAGGAGTGCTTCTTGCAAAAATATACTCCTGCTAGCACAACTGGAAGGAGCAAAACCACTTTGCTTTAGTACAGATTAATACCAGGCATGTGCTCTTTATTTCAGCAAAATCTCACCTTCCTACAGATTACTTCCATTAGCCACTAGACTCTGATGCTGTCATTGGCCACTAGACTGTGACAAAACTCAAGTCTCGAAGGCAATTGATAGAATGAAGGTTTTGTATAAAGACGAAGCGTGCCACTGATGTTCTTGTGCATCCCACACAAACAGGACTTGCGCATCTTTCAGGTTCACTCATCAAAGCAGAATTAGATGGCCATGCTCCACCACTTCTGCTGCTGCAACTGCTACTGTTATGTCCACCACAATTGAGAAACCATCTATCAAAACAATGTGTCCAAAGCATAGCACAGTGCCAGCTGTGGCTAGTCCCCTTAGGCAGACAGCTCCACCTACTGAATATCCATATCATCCTTCCTCTTCTATTACTACCCAAACTGCAGAAGCTCCAAAATGAATTGACCTGTAGATGTTCTATGAGAACACACTACTGCCAGTGTCACAGTCCTAGATCTGTCTAGACAACCGCTGAAAACAAATAAACTGTTGCCCCTTGTCAGGGCAGTGCAGAAAACCTGAGAACATAAAAGGGTCAGAAACAAAACATGAGAATCCAAACATTGTCACTCAAACCTGTGGCATAAAGTGGAAAGAGAGATAGGAAAACTACTTGCTAAAAACAGCCAGCAAGACCTTAGTCATTCAAGGAGTGAGCCAAGATCTAATATCACCTGAAAAGCACATAGAAGAAGCTCCACTTCTGTCCTTTTCATATATTGTAATGGCCTTTACAGAACTACTGGAGCAACCAAATACATCACTAAGCAAGTCAAAAGACTGACATGTTTAAAGAAATAATCAAGGGCAAGGCATTTGTCTCATCCGCTATCAAAGCCTTGGGGGAAACAATATTTTGGAGATACTGGTGCTTAGATACCATGGTAAAATAGGTTAGAGATGGGTATATGAGTACTGAAATATCACTGAGGGACATGCTTCCTCTCATTTGTTCTAAATTTACCTTCTATAAAAATGAAGGACCAATCCTTTTATATTGCACCCTCCTGCAACAGTATGGCAAGCTCCTTCTGCTGACTGGCACCAAGAGCAGGCACAGGGGCTTGCAGGAAGCTGGTGACTGGTCCCTGCTGACTCATTATGGCAGCTGTGATCCTAGATACTGAAGCAGGTAAGGAGTCTGTAGTAATGGAAGTTGTAAGATGCTCCCTAACTCAGAAGACTGAGGAAGTTAATAATTGGGAGATGGTCCCTCAATTAGGCGACTAGTTTCTCAGTCAAACTAAGGGACTATACAGGCTTGTCTACAGCTCCATAAATAATTGACAGAATCTCTGATCAAAGATAGGTTTATTTGTGGCATTACAGATACTGCATTACAAGAAGGGCTGTTGTATCATGGAGGCTTGTCTCTGGAAAATATTATCTAAATATGCAAAGTAACAGAAACTGTGAAGGCCCAGGTTACAGAGCTGAATGCACTAAAAGGCTAGGGACAGACATTACACATAAACCAGTTTAAGTGATCAGAAACTGGTTTAAACTTGTAACAGAACAGATGTTTAGTGCACATAAACCATTTTGAAAATAGCTGGAACTGGTTTAAGATAAACCTGGCTGAATATAGTATCAGACTTAACTGATTTGGCTCAAACTGGTTTATGCAATGTCTGTCCCAGACCCCTTGCTGGTTTAAGATAAACCAGACTCCCCCAGCATCCTAGCATGCCCTCTGGGCTGGAGTGGGCTGGGCTGGGCTCTCTGCTCCACAGCAGAGCTGACCCCTCCCCTCTGCTCCCTGGCTGGAGCTCCAGCAGAGACTGGAGACACAGCAGGGTCTGCCTGGCTTCCCCCTGCCCTGCCCTCTTCCCACCTTGCTGCTCAAGCAAGAATCCCTCCCATCTCCCATAGCACAGACCCCAGCCCCATGGGCCCTAGGTATGTGGTATGCTACCTTATGCTGAGAGGCAACTCTGTGTGTCTTCAATTTCACTGAGACAGGCAGACAAAACTGTGACCACTTAGGGCTTTTTGGAGCTACTCAACAGGTCACCTGGTAAGCTATTTAAGAAGAGTTTGAACTAAGGACCTAGACAGGTTACAGGGGTGGGCAGATGAGAATAG
>NW_017728995.1:17130494-17131435 GCF_001723915.1 Gavialis gangeticus
TCCCTTCCGACCCTAGAAACTGTGAAACTATGAAACTATAAGGGAGAGAGGGTATTGTTTTGCTGATGGTAATAAACACTTATCATCCTACTGTTGGCTTGCTTGCCTGTCAATTTGCTGCAGACACTATAAAGAAGTAGGGAGGGAGACTGAAAAGCTTCCTATCATCAGCAGATGCATGCACTGCACACCTCTCCTTGCCTCAGAGTGCTGGCTGGGATCTGGCAACACTTCCACCCCTTGAGCAGCCAGTGGGGAAAAGCCTGCGATGGTACAGGCAGACCTCCCTAATCAGAGGTACTGCTGGGGTCTGGCCCCTCTCAGCTCAGCTCCTTGCAGAAGGGAAGAGAGGGCTGCTCTAGCACCCCCCGGCTTCTAGCCCAAGCCACTGCAGATGTGCCTGAATTTCCTCAGTCCAGACAGAATGTCTGTCCAGTTACAAACCGGTTCAGCCTAGCCAGGTTAGACCAGCCTGCAAAGATTGAATCAATTCAGGCTCAGGCTTTTTGAATGTCTGTCCCTAGCCAATGGGATTATCCACTCAAGAGGCCATGAAAGCATGTAGCCAGAAGAAGCCATTACACAGGTTGGAATTGTCCATTGGCAAGCAAAAGAGTGAGCACAGCCACTTAATGCAGCAAGTGTGGAAGACAACACAGCCCCAAATGTTGTGCTGCATTGGAAAAGCTTTGTTTTAACTATAACAAAAGGATAACTATAACCGTTTTGCCAGACGCAGATCCCAAACATGTAACACTTAAGTGCCCACAGTTGACCATCCACTGGAAGAGTTTTATATAGCTATGGTTGAATCAAACAAACTCTGAATTTTGCCAATAGAAATGCAAGGAATGATGGTTTCATTTAATGCAACATTGAAGTTCATATTAGTATTTTACTAGGGCACAAATATAGAAAATTAACATTAACAATAACAAAAG
>NW_017728995.1:17136435-17149941 GCF_001723915.1 Gavialis gangeticus
AAACAAACTCTGAATTTTGCCAATAGAAATGCAAGGAATGATGGTTTCATTTAATGCAACATTGAAGTTCATATTAGTATTTTACTAGGGCACAAATATAGAAAATTAACATTAACAATAACAAAAGTGAGTCCAACAAACATCAAAATAACTGGCTATTCAGGAACAAATATACCAGTGACAGAGAGATGCATTGCTACCATCCAAAAACAGAGTATACAGACTTCCATTCATTGTGGTACCTAGGGAGGGTCTGGAAGCTTGTGAGAAACTGAATCTAATTAACTATGTGCTTGCAGTTCAAGAAGACACAACATTCATGCCCCCTGATGAAAATCTTGGCCATCATGGCCCAAATCTGGACATTCTTCTAAGGAAGAAACCAAGTGTTCCAGAATACAAGAAGCAAACATGTCCTTATGGGAAGAAACGTTCCTATGAACACAAATGCAAATACTACGCAGAAAGAGGTCTGTAGCTAATGAACTTTGTGCTCTGTGTGAAAGCCAAAAGTGCAAGTCAACCAGATTCCAGTATCACAACAGTATGAGAAGATAGTGAAACCGCCTGAAGGACTCCTGGAGATATGTTAAAAAAGCTGCAGAAAAAAGGGAATATGAAAGTGAGTAATAAAGATGCTCCAGAGTGAAGTGCTAGTAACCTCTCCTCTACAGGTGGGTATTAATCGATTTGTGATTAATTGATTTTTATACTTACTGTTAAGAGGGAAGATGTAGTGATAGAAGTTGTAAGTTAAAGATGCTCCCTAACTAAGGAGACTGAGACAGTTAGTAATTGGGAGATGGCCCTCAGCTGCCCAGCTAGTTAAAGAAAACAGAGGGACTGCAGAGCTTACCTATGGTTCCATAAATAAAGGATATTATTAGTTCTTTTGATTCATGTATGCCTATCCTAACTGAACCCAATGATCATTACAAAGTTCTGGCTGCATACAGACATTCAAATGATCTGGGAAAATTCTCCCAGGTTTGCTTTCCTGATAGAAAATCTTACCTGGAGACCCCTGAGCAGACAATCAAATGCTGAGCCCCTAAAGAGCAGAGAGCTTGCAGTGCTGACTCTTTGTACAAAGGGAGGGCCCTGTGCACACATCTCAGTGTGCTCTGCAGACTCCCTAAATCTGTCCAGAGCCAGAATGGCAGCGATACACAGCAGTACACAGGGGGGTGGTAGCAAAGCATGCTGGGATGCTGGAGAACTGTGCTGTGGCTTCTCTCAGAAGAGAATCAGTAGGCATCAATAGGCGATGCATAGGGGGTGCACACGGGTACACACACACCGCCTGAGATTGGCCATGCACCCCCTGGAAATGCAAGCAGCAAAACCAGAAATGCCAGAGGAAGTGCACTTCCGGTTTTGCTGCTAGTAATTTTGGGCTCAGCAATCAGCTGCTGGGGGAACCCCCTGTTGGTGATCTGGTGCCCTCCCAGACTTGGGAGGCACCAGTCGCCCATGTAGACATCCACTCTCCCAAAAGAAACTGTCCCAAGAATGATTTAACCCTGGTTGTTCCTAGGTTATTTTTCTCCCAGAGTGGCCATTTTTGGTGTGAGAAAAAAAATCCTGAACATCTGTACGCTTAGGGTTTCTCCTGGGAGAGCAGCAGTTCTCCCAGAGAATGTCTATACGTGGTCTGCTTTGGTAGAGTGCGTTTCTGAGACAGGCAGGTCTCTGCATGAAAATCCTAGGAAAACCAAGCTTAGGAAGAAATCTGGGCCTGAATTTTACATGCTCAATGCTGTTGCTGTTATTTTAAATTACCAATAAACCAAGCCCCAAGAAAGGATTAAGTCTGGCTTAAATGCATTGGGCCAAGGTCTCAGCAGGTGTAAACAGACATGGTTCCATTGACTTCAATGTAGCTACACTGACAGCTGAGGATCTGGCCTTTTCTGTGTAGATGCTGTTCAGAAAAGGTGGGGAGCACCTTGAAATCTCTCCCTCCCCCCCTTCCCCTCCAAGTTCTTCCCTCCACTCCATGCTGAGTAAGCCTCATGTTTGTATCTCTTGTCACAAGCAAGTCCTACCATGCCTCAGACCATCTGGCATGTGAGATTTGTGAACACCATGACCATTCTCTGAATAAAAGAAAAAATCCTAGTGCACCTGCAGGAAGAAAGCAGCTGAAACAGGAAGTTCCAACTTACTGACACTCCACAGTCTGTGTACTTGAAAGGCTTCAGGGTAACACAAAGTAGTACACAATCATCATACTATTGTGAAAGCAGATGTTTTGCTCTCTTCCCCACATACTACAGCCTTGCTGCCAGCTCAGTTGAACAGCCCTTTCTCATTTGAACAGGTCTCTTAGAAAGTCAGCAATGATATAACTCAAGCATGAGCCTGCTGTTTCTCTGCATCCAGAGCCTGCACATCTAGGTAGACCATTTTATTTTTTCATTAACAATTTAGAAAGTAAAAGCAAGGTGAGTGCAGCTGAAAAGGTAGGGAAGAGATCTTAAAAGTAGTCCCCAAATTTCATAGTGGGTTACAAAGGGAAGCGTGGCTGCTAGTAACTTTGATCATTCCATGCATCATGATCAAAAGAGACAAGATGCATATCACCCTATAGAGGTCCACTGAAAAATGTTCTCATAAATAAAATACTAAAGGCTATTCCACAATGCTCCCAAGGTTTAAAGTAGTACATCTCATGAAACAAAATTCCCTCCATAAATCTAAAAGGAAATAAAAACATGTATTTCATGGACTAATCCAACCTCTATTTGGAAACAGAGTGAGATCTTCCTGGAGTAGAGTTCTCTCTATATACTATTTGTTTGGTGCTTACTACATTGTCCCTTGAAGCATCAGAGGCTGTTAGGGAAAGAGCACTGGAGTAGATGGACCATGGGTCTGAGCCAATAGGATGATTTCTAGGTTTCTCTGTTCCTTGTGGGGTGGCATCATCATATACTATGACTCATATCAGCGATAAACCTACTTAAACTAATGTACCTTCACTGATTCCAAATAGTTGCTCCAGATTTTAAGCACTGTGACAGAAAATCAGGTCCAGTGTGGATGTATAAGGTTCATGAGGACTATACAATAATACATAGTTTGGATCTTTTCCAGCCTGAGTGAAAAGGTGTGTCCACAGAAACGCTTCTGTCGTTCAGTAGAAGGGTATTTGGGGGATGAAGGGGATAAAAGAAGATTCCCAAGGACAGGGAAGTAGGAAGTTTGAAAAACCCACCTATAGTAATAAAACACTTTCTCTGCGTGATGTTCCCATTATCTTCCCAGAGTTCAGAATACATCTTCAGTGTCATTGGTGCATTTTAACAGATTAGAAATTTCAGTTTACTGCATCCAGTGAGGATTACCTCCCCTGTACCAAAATGAATATAGGCAATTTGCTAGGTTACCTCTCTCTTCTAGATACAAATGTTGCAAGCACAAGGAAACATGATTAGTGAAATTAGGGTGTCTTTTTAAAAGCCTTTTTTCCTGCTTACTACTTTTCTCTCTCCTCGCTATGCTTCCTAATGTTCCCTGTTCTCCTTCATGCTATGTAAATGGTATTGGTCCTGCTTTGTGCAGGGGGTTGGACTAGATGACCTCCTGAGGTACCTTCCAACTCTTAACTTTCTGTGATTCTGTTTAGCACTGATGACTTTCTGTTCAACCCCAACTAGACATTTTTGGGCCACAGCTTGGGCACCATAAACAAATCAGCTCTAGTCTACTCTGTCTCCTAAAACATAGCTATCTGTTGATACTAAGAGATGAACATCCAAATACACAGGTGAGTGTCATTACTTTTGAAGTAAAGTATTTGAGTCCTTAAGCAAATTAAAGTTTGAGGAAATTAAACTATTTTATTATGAGCTAAATTCACACACTCAGGGTCATGATGGAAGCTTCTGTGAGCTCCAAGTACAACAGAAAGTTAGTACCACTCAGTTCGAGAGAAAAATGATGAACACCAAAATAACTTTCGTTGCGTGGTCAGCAATCTAAGAGCAGGGTACTGTTCACTGAGCAAGCTTTTCAAAGCACATAAACCAGAAGTATGCATTTCAATACCCAGGCACCTTTAACTCTTCCATAAATGGCTTTCCCCAGCACATGGCAGTGTGTGCTGTATTCTAAAATACATTAAAAAGATGTTCTCAGGTCAGTGCCGGATCAGTGTAACTCAGGCTAATCACATGAGCTCCAAACACTCAAAGAGTTAATCTTGTATTATCTTATAATGTTATAAAAGTATTTTTGAACATACACACACACACACACACACACACACACACACGCATGAACCCATGCACCTCCACACATGCATACACACACATTTCAGCCAACATTTTCATACGTTTCATAACGTTGCTATTGACTGCAGCAGTCTCAATGTTTACAGGATAATTTTCAGAAAGTGCTGAGCATCCAGCCTATCAAAAACAAACTTAGATCTAAGGTATTTCTGGTTAGGAAAAGAAACAACAAACAAATAAAAAGCCTCATCCTTTGCCACCAAATCTAACACAAACTCTTCATTTGGCTTTGAAATGTTATTCAGCAACACTTGAATTCAATGGAGTATTTTAAATCACACAGATGTGAACCACTGGAAAGGCCTGCCAAGCAATTGGGTCTCAAATCAAACATTTTACATGTGGGTGCAAATCACTTGAATTAATGCAGAACTTTGCTTTTGAAACACTGAACATTTTGTACAAAGCCTTATCTCCTGTTTTCCCAGATTCTCCATTTTTATCAGGAAATCGTATCTGAAAACATTGCACTGGTAACAAAATCACAGTCCAAACGAAGGAAATTACCACATGAAGCCAATTTTACTGCCTAGCTCCGTGGAAAGCCATAAAATTATCAGTCCTCTCGTTCTTCAGTATATTTCATTCACACTATGCGATGCTCCGTGGGGGTATTTCTCTACATGAAATCTGTGACGGTTTGGCTCCAAATTATCCGAACATAAAACTGAGCTTATAGAACCTCAGTCAGAGGTTGCATGTACCCTTTTTATTGGCACAGACTTAAAAAGAACCTTAATAGGGCTTGTAGGCTTGGGGGATTCTTTGGTTGCTGGCACTTCCCAGCCACACTGCTTCAGTCTCCCTTGCAGCACACTGACAGAAAGCATGATGGAACCGCAACCTGTGGATTTTATAGCACTGGATTATCTGGCTGTATTGCCCTCTTCCTTTCATGCAAGTCTCCATGAAAATCTATTTTCTTTGAAAGTAAGTAGGCAGTGCTGCAAAGATACCAGTGGCTTAAAGTGGTTTTGGTCACCCAGGGTTGCAGACCCAGCCAAAAATAATAGAGGCATCAGAGGTGGTGCTGACTGGAGCCAGCTGCTGACAAGGGTAGAGGTGCAACGTGGCTGAATTTGAAACAACATTTACCAGTCAGCAAGAAGAGAGCCCAGCACCATACAGCCCTTCTCCAGGAGATTTTCCTGTAAGCATGTCTCACCAGACCTGGACACTTATATGGCAAGTGCTGCAGTGGCACGTGCAAGGCAGTGGCATGGAGTTAGTTTACTCTGTGTTTCTTAGATTGTACACCACTGGGCACAGTATGGCCTTGATGCTGTAGCTGCTGCTCCAATTCAAATAACTGTAAGTTGTAATGTCATGTTGGAAATAAACTCCCAGGTGTTTTGGCTTGTGTCTGATTTGTGGTGGGATCACTAACTGGGGAGCACAGTGAGGAGCACTGTGTAACCCCCTGGGAGAGCCCTGGACTCTCCCAGAGCTGAGGCATTGGTGCTGTGATCCCTGACTCACCAGTTCAGACAATGTCACACTGCTCCCTTACTCCAAATCCATTCCCTAATATTAAAAAACATATTTTATTTACAGGGCATGCATTTTTTTAATTTGTCAGCCATAAAACTTCCCTCATCCCTCCCTGGAAAGGTATGCTTCATTTTACATGTGGCCTAGCTTTGCAACTCTGAATTCTGATTCTGGTACTGTTACAATTTAGGGTAGCACCTAACTTCACAAATTGTTGAGTAACGTATATACATCTTATACACATGACTGAAAGGGACTTACTATCATTGAGCCATCTGATATTACTCAGCCTGGGTAAAGGTAGTAGAATCAGGGCCTTAATTTTAGTCCACCCTGGTAACATTATAAATTCACTCCTTTGTAATAACATTCCATTTACAATGGCTAACCATTAAATAGTATTATTAAAATACCATCATCATCATTATATCCTCTAATAACACAGCCAGCAAAACTCTCAATAGTACAAAGCAGTGCAGCTAATTCAAGGAGAACTGTGATATCCTCTAGGTTTTTAAGCATTGTGTATTCCTGGTCTGACACTCCATGCTGGTCCTTATATCCAAGAATACATCAGTGGCTCAAAAAGTAAAAGAGAAACACAACTTCAATCTCTTTGCAAGCAATTTCTTTCTTTTGTCCCTTCACAAGCTGCTACAAAGAGAGTGGGGAAGATTAAAACACAAAAGTGATTGCTTAATTCCTCAAAAAGGTGCAATTAAGTGAAATGTGGTTGAAAAGTGACCACATCAAGATGAAACAGCAAAGGGAATTCAGTTGGGGAAAGTTAATCATTTTAAAATACAATTAAAACTTGAAATGATTTTAAGAAATCAAAAATAAAAGCACAACAGGTGCCAAAAGCCAAACATGTTTTAGATGCATTTTGGGTGACTTTTCCTGTGAGTCAGTCCTCATCTCTGCCTCTACCTTCTTTTTGTCCTGTTGAATTGAATCATAAATCATGAAATGTTAGGAAGTAGCAGGCAGACAAGGTTCTTTGGGTAGATGTGATATCTTTTATTAGACCAACTAAATAGTTGGAAAAATTGTTCTTTGCAAGCTTTCGGGCACAAACATTCTTCTTCAGGCATATAAAGAGTCTGCAGCTCTCCTGGGTAGAAAGAAGCCAAAATGCAAAATGCAGGTCTGTGAAAATGCAAATGCTTGAAAGTGAGGATAAGAGGGGTGGAAGACAATAGGTGTGAAACAGGTGTGGAGGGGGGGTGGGGGAAGAAGGAATGTTGAACTGGTGATAGAAGAATATAGCTGGTAAAATGTAGACAGGTTACTTGGGGTTATCAGACAGCAGGCAGGTTATAATGTGAATTACATATGCCTGAAGATGGGTGTTTGCGCCTGAAAGCTAGCAAAGAACAATATTTCCAACTATTTAGTTGGTCTAATAAAAGATATCACATCTACCCAAAGAATCTTGTCTGCCTATGTCCTTAGACCAAGACGGCTAGAACCAGCAAGCCGGGAAGTAGTGGGAACGTTCAGTGGCAGAGAAAGTATGTACTGGATGCTCCCAGTACTGTCAGGAGCAGCTATCAGGGGTATGTAGAGAGCTGCAGGGTTCCTGAAAGTGAGAGAGTGATAGCCTTGATTAAAACTAGCCAGACATAACGGGAGCTACACTAAGCAAGATTCCCTACAACACTCTGCCAATGGACCTCAGCAAGGATCCCCAGCACCTGGGTATTGCAATCCCAGACACCTTCAAAGCAGAGACAGACAATACCGGCAAGACTAGTCAATGAAGGGATGAGATGAAATATAAAACAAATATGTGAATTCAGTGTGGCCCCTCTTCAATAATGTTCACATTTCACTTCAGTGCTAAAATGGCCCATAAATGAGGCCAGATTATAAAGCCAAATTCTGCTGTAATTTATGCTGATGTAAATCCAGGTATCTATTACAACATCACAAGTTAGGTCTCACCGCAGAAGAAAAGCTGCTGATAAAAAAAAAGTCTAAGGAACAAAGGAAGTGGATTACTACTGCTGTAGAACCTGCTCCAAAGCCCATTGAAGTCAGTAGGAGCCTGTCTGCCGATGTCAGTGGGTTTGGGATCAGGCCCATAATGTTCACTAAGCCAATTCTGCTTCCAAACTGCAAAATCCTTTTCCACTGGCTTTGCCAGTTTGGTGTTAATACATGTGTGAAGTAGCTTCTTTTGTGGGGATTTTTTTTTCACTGAGGGCTGAATTCACTGTTCCCTGCATGTGCACTTTGTACAAGAAGGAAGGGGAAAAAGGGAAATCACTTCTTCCTTTAACAGGGTGTTTAGACAGACCCCATTCCTGGAGTCGCCTCATAGCCATTAATGTTCATCCCAAGTGAGGCATTATCCCTTTTTATAGGGGGCGCACAGAAAGCTAAGGCAACTTGCACAAGACCATACTGGCAGTTTGTGATGGGGCAAAAAATACCAAGTTACAGGTTAGTGCACTGACCACAGAACAATCATTCCCCACAGCCCTGCATCCTCCCACCACTGCACCTCCCAAAATGAAAGCAGGTCAGCAGGATGCAAGGAAGGTCTCTGATACTGCTATCAGAACTACACCCCCTTCCAGTCCCCAACATGACAGCTCCCAACCCTGAAGCATGTCCAGTTGCTCCTCTTCTAGCCTGACCCACTGGCCTCTGAGCTGCAGTGCAAGGATAACAATAAATATGTCTTACTGGAAGGTGCACAATGGTTGTCACATACTAACTTCTATATGATAACTCTGGAAATGCTGCACTGTGGAACAGTTTATTCTGATCATAAGGCCAGGCATGCTAGTGAAAACAATGCAATACCTAGCCTGTGCCTTCTCTTAGTTGTTATCTGGCCAAGGATCAATGCTTAGACAGCACTTAAAGACTCCAGTGCCAAAGTCTTGGCTCTGTTTGTCTTGATTTAGCATTTAGAAAATAATGCTCGGCCTGATTCTGCTCTCAATTCCAGAGGTGCAAATTTGCAGTAACTTACTAGTATATGTAGATGGACTCCAGATGCTTACCACTGTAAGATCCAGATCCCTTTAACTGCAGTGTAAATTAGAACAGAATTGAGACTATAGTGTGATCCTGCAAAACTTTCTGCACCTTAAATAGTTTCACTGAAGCTCAGGAGCATCGCTGATGTAAATGAGGGCAGAACTGAGCCAGCCTACTTAGATAATCCAACAGGAAAACAGAAGGTTCTTCTTTAACTGTTCTCCAGTCAGCTTGTATCCCTGCGCCATTTACTCATTCCAGATTCTGACGCTCACAGGGAAATAAGTTGAAGTTTTGCCTGGAATACATGGTCAGAATGTGGCCTTGTTAACACTCGTGCTGGAACCCTCTTGGCCTAAAGCATAGCTGTCACAACCAGCATGCCAACACAGTTTCCCCACTCACCATAACCACCAATGAACATGCTATGAACCAGGTTATAGAATCACAATATGGACTGTTGAAGCCTCGGTGTTATTTAATTCCCCTCTTTCTTCACTGAATTAGGTTGGTTTGAAATGTGTTCCTGCATTATCCAGGACTCAGCTTGTCCACAATTGTCAAAATGTTTATATTCCATGTACACTTTGTTGAATGACATGCACTATGTAACATATATATTATATTTCATGTTATTGCCAATGTGGCTTTTGGGGATCAGGAACCATACCTTCCTGTGGGTTTGTACAGTACATAGCACAAGAGAGCCTAGAATTGGAATAGGGCCTTTGCACGTTACCACAACACAAACAGTTACAATAATGTTTATGTTATATAGCAAAATAATCAAAAGCCAAACATTTTCCTACTCCATACAATAAACATACATAATAAATTGCATTATACAGAATATATTTATGACTAATTTTTAAATTTAAACTGTCTGGAAGTTTTTGTTCAATTGTTTATTATGAAATGCTGGTAATCTAATGATATCTAATAGACAAAATAGTATGATATTACAACATTCTCCATGCTTTCTCATTTTTGTAACCCTCTCTGAGATTAAACTGGCAGAACTAATATTTTTTGAAATTTTATACATAATCGGTGATACAGTTGCCAAAAATAACCCATTCGCAGAAGTTTTACTCTTCTGGTTTATAACTTATTACAATCAAAACTGGAACTGTGCTCTGCTAAGGCTTAGCTATAGAAGAGAGGCTTTTGTCAGGCAGCCGAAGTTAAAGTTTGGTTGAAGTTTCCGTTCTACGTCTGTTTTTAAATGGGTTTCAAACTCAGTTAAAAGTTTACATGGAGCTAAACTGGTTAATATTTCAGACAGGGGAGCAGTCCCTCTTTTAAAAATGCAATTTTAGGGCAACAATTTTGGTTTCTCCCTTGTCTGAAGAAAATAAACACATTTAAGCAAGTTCAAGTTCCCTTGTGCGCTTTTCTAGCAACCAAGTTTTGTTTGCTTGTTCAGCAGAGAGCCCAATCCTACAACTTTCGTGCATAAAGCTCCAGCTTTTGCACTGAATCTAACTGAGATTTCCACAAAGTTTCAAAATCATTGCAAGTCATGGAAAGTCAGCTACTCTGATGAACACAATGCTCATGGTTTGAACTGTGCTGTTTTTCAGTGATGGACTAGTTTTGCAAAGTACAGAACATACCGTCAGCTACTTCCTTACCTCCTGGTGTTTCTGGACTTTGGAGGCCATGTGGTACATTTCAGCCTTAACTTTGAATTTCCTTTATTTTGGAGATCAAACTTGGACATGTCCTTAAGGTAGTGGTTTTCTTTTTTTTATGGCTCTGTGTATATCCTAGTTAAAAGATAAGGCTTCAGTGAAACAGACCAGGGTATTAAACCCTGGAATAAAATAATTGTATTGCACTCCTCATGCCTTATTGCTAGATTACCTTGGGTTACATTTTATTCTGTCACAAGTTTAGCACCAGATACAATATATACTGCAGGCTGAACTCTCTCCTCAAACAAGCTTTTGTGGCTCCTGCTGATTCAACAGAATGTGCATGTATACCAGAGATATGGGCTTGGCCTTGCCCGTGTCCTGGAAATATGGTGATATTGTATGAAGTGAAATGATAACAAAAGAGAAGGGCATAATACAGAGCAGTGCAACTATGAGTGAGACACTAGCCCAACTTTGTCTTAATCAAAGCTATTACATTCATTAAATTGATCAACTGAAACCACTGCATCTAATCTGAACTTTTAAATGTGTTCTTGCGAACCAACCTCAGGGTTGTCCACATGCAACGTTAGCATATGCAACATCCATATGCAACATTAACAAAAAAAGTCATTCATAGGCAGAAGGAGTTATCCCAGCTAATAATTTGATAGGGTAGGCCAGAGGAATTCCTTGAACTGATTCCTGTGGAACATAGCAAATCTTGTAGGAAAACATCCAAACTTGATTTTAAAAATCCCAGCAATGATGAATACACTGCAAGTCTTGGCTAATGGTTCCAAAGACTAATTGTACTCACTCGCTGAGATTTGCATGGTTCTTCCCAGTCTGAATTTATTCAACTTTATTTCTATTCATTGTACCTTGTTATATTTCTGTTTGGCTTGAAGAGCCTTCTGTTATCAAATTTATTTCAGTTCTGCATGCAGGTACTCAGAGGTTGTGTCACCCATCACCCTTCTCCTTTGGAAGCTGAACTCAAGCTCAAGCTGAGTCTGTTAAAACTATGGCAAAAGGCTACTTGTTATCTCTTCAGCAGCTATAAAAACAGCTTATCTTAATTAGCTTAGGTCAGTTAGGAAGAAGTTTAAAATAAACATATAAAGACTATTTAGTCTGAAATCAGTATCTACACATGGGGCTTTCCCTAGTTTAACTAAATCTGTTTCAGAACCAGCATACAGTGAAGCATACAACTTCTGTGTGCAGACAAAACCTGAGATCCCTAGTGCCCTCCTCTCATCCACCCTCTGTTGTGTTGCCAAGAGATTTGACTTAGCAGTAGTACTTCTATTCTGTCCTACTACATCACTCTCCCTAGCAAAGAGTAAATTCCACTTTATTCTTCCGCAACTAGAATGGCTACATTGGAGAGCTGAACTCTCAAAGACAGCAAAGAAACATTTTCTCGGAAAAAAATATGGCTGCTGTCAGAGAGAGGTCAGTAATATTTTCAGAAGGTTGCCACAAACACGCACACCACCCAGGCATGAAAATGAACTAAATTTGTGTATTCAAATACCCCTGCACGGAGCCTATGATGCACATACATCTAGCAATTAAGTTCACATGCATAACATATCTACTTTTTCTGAATGTTGATATAGTCATTGTATGCATACATAAAATTGATATATGGAGACAAACATAGTGATTACGCACATCTGCAATAAAAGAGTATAGATATTCTGTATCTAAATATATGCATACCTCTACCTGTACATAATAAACACTTGTATGCATCTATCCTCTATATCTGATATGGATCCAGACACACATAGGCAGTGATTATATAGATCCATAAATTTATAGTTACCATATGTACACATGCACACAAATAATCAGCAAGGACACAGTCATTGTACATACACTCTAAATCCATATACGGGGACACACATATATGGAAACACAGATATCTATATCTACACATATACGTACCTCTATATGTACACAGTGATCAACTATATATACTCATCCTGTCTATCTGATGTGCTTCCATCTATATTTGTATCTATATAGAGATGGATCTATATATTTATATATACACACATACATGTAGACAGCGATTATATACAGACTGATGCATAAATAGATGGATACCATATGTACACATGCACGCAAATAATAAGCAGAGACACATCCACACACATGTGGGTTTAAATAACTAGGTGAATAGGTGAATATGAACATTAATAGCCATTTATGGCAACAACAATGAAAGCTGTCCCTGGAGCCTGCATATGGTACAGCAGCCAAAATGATTGAGTATCTACAGGGCATTGCTAAAGCAATGGCACACACATGGGCCTCCTTTTAGAAATGATTAATATTTAACTGGCTTTCTGAACCTGGCTTTGTTTTGCGTTATGATTAGATAGCCTGGCACTCAGAGCAACCCAAAAAATCTCCTTGCTGCTGGACTATCCAGACTGACTTCCACTGTGCAACCCACAAAGAAAGAGAGGGTGAGGGAGAGATACACACCGCTGTAAAAATGTGTTCGGCTCTGTTTGTGTTTGTTCAGAAAGAAAAGGAAAAGCAGGCTGCGAGGCCCATGTAATAAGATGCTGTAGCTTTTCTAAAAGAGGTGAAATAATTTTAAACACAGACACACAATGAGTTTATTTATTTAGAAACTTGTTAAATAGAGTCTGGGAATTCAAATATTCAATGTTGACATTGTACAGAGCTGGCAGGAAGCCAGCTCCAACTCTCCGGAGAGATCCAATGGACACGCATCCAGGCCTTGGGCCCTCCCACTTGAACTAACTAGGTAAAAGTCATTAGTTATACCCACAAGCAATATCTGAATCGGAGTCAAATCATCTCGCCTCAGCCAGGGAACTTCAAAGGCCTATAAGTGTGTTTAGCTTTTTAGTGCTGGAACTTTAGCCATATGTCACACTTGTGAAAGAGTTGTGTAAACAGTGCTTTCCCCTCAGCAGAAACCCTTCTTAAGTTTCTTGTACCCCCATGTAAACAGGCTAATCAACAAGGGTTACAGTTTTCATTGGCAAATAGATCTCCAGGAACTGACCCCCCCTGCTTTCAGACTGCCCCTT
>NW_017728995.1:17150334-17150951 GCF_001723915.1 Gavialis gangeticus
CCCCCCCCCCCCCCCCCACACACGCACACACTTTTTTTATGATTATTACTATTTTCTCCAAACACTTGTAGGACTACCTCTCCATTTCCCTGGGGGAAGCAGACAGCAGGCAGACGAGGTGGGAGGGTAGCTGTGAAAGTTGATCTAATTTTTAGAAACAGCATGGATGGGGGGAAGAAAATTGTTTCCAAATTAAGTGAAAGCAGTGGACACCGCTGAGTCGCTAGATGCCCTGGACACACACAGACACACACACACGTTCTCCGTCCTGAAAGGGGTTAATCACGTGCCTTGTAAAAATGTGCTTGGCATATAATGCGATTGTCTCGCCAGCCCCACGCCCCCCGCCCCAATTGAAATGCGAGGCTCGCTGAGAGAGCCGTGCGGGGACACGCTACAGGCGAGGTGCATATTACACACACGCCCCCTCCCCCCCCCCAAAAGGCGCGGTTTATCCAAGCGTCCCGTGAAACCCCCGGCCCCGGGAAGTCGCAGGCGGTGAGGGGTGCCCCCGGCCACCCTGCTCCTACCTCGAAAAGCCCCTAGCAAGTCCCCTCGGCCTCCGGGCCTGCTAGAACCCCCCTCCCTGCCTGGGGGACCCCCTCTGCAGCCTCAGG
>NW_017728995.1:17155951-17156586 GCF_001723915.1 Gavialis gangeticus
GGCCGGGACGTGCTGCGCGGGAGGGCGGGAGCGCGGGCTGCCGGCAAAGTCCGGCGAGACGAAGTGTCTTCCTCCAACTTCCTTCATCTTGCCCCCGCTGCCCCGTCCTCGCCCCGGCGAGCTGCAGGAGCCCGGGCCCACCCCGAGCCCAAAGCCGTCGAGCAGCGCGAAGCCAGGCGTGAGGGCAGATAACGAGCCCCGCTGAAAGGGGCTGCGAGCCCAGGCGCTGGCAACCCTTGCCCTGCTCGCAGGCCATTTCCCGGCCGGGGTCTTACGAGGCAACTAAACTCGCCGGCTCTGCTCGTCCAGCCGGGCCGGAGTGCGGGCCTGAGGAGCCGTGTCCCCCGAGAGGGCGACGGGCTCCGGCTCTGCCTGGGCCGCCTGTAAAACAACGGCGATAAAGTGTAAAAGTAACGAGCTGCCCTTGCCCCCCGTGTGCTCCTTCATGCGACCCCCTCGGGCTCTTTACGGGGCTGCCGGGCGGCTCCCCGCCGTGCTTGCCCCGTGCGCGGCTCCCGGCTCCGGGCACTCTCGCTCTTCCGGCCCGTTTTCATTCAGAGGGATCCAGTTTCCCGGGGAAGGGGGGAGCCGCCCCGCGGCGTGTGCCGGGCTCCGGCCCGAGCGCGGCCGGCGGC
>NW_017728995.1:17156597-17157910 GCF_001723915.1 Gavialis gangeticus
GGGCGGCCGCGGGTCCGACGGGCGCGGGCGCTGCTGCGGCTCCTCTCCGCGGGCCGCCCCCGAGAAGGGGAGGGGGACGGGAGACACGCTTCCTCCTTCCCCGTCCCTCGACTTATTTTTACAGCTGGGCGTTTAAAATGGTCCCCCACTCCCCCCGACGTGGCTCCTTTCGGTTCTTTGAGGGAATCCCCCCCCCCGCCCCCTTTCCAGGTTTTAAAAAATATAGGCATCCTTCAGCCGGCACGTGCCCCCAGCCCCTTGGCTCAGCTGGGAAGGCTCACTTCGCACAAAGGTGGCGGTGAGGCGAGAGCCCACGACCCGGGCCCTTTGCCCCGCAGCTCTGCCAAGGGCCCGGCGGGGCCCCGCGGGATGCGGCGGGACGCTGCAACCTTTCCTGGCAGCGCGGCGGGGGGCGCCGGGCATCCCCACCGACGGGCACCGGCGCGGGTGCGCTGGGGCCGGGGAGAGTGTCTGAAAATAGCAAGAAGAAAGGAAGAAGAGAGCAAAAACAAAAAAAAAAAAGAAGAAGTTGTCATGCGAGTTGCTTCGTGAGCGAGGATAGGAAGCGAGGCGGCTGCTGGGTCGGGGGCCCGGCGGGGCATGGGGAGAGGGCAGCGGGGCCGGGACCCCGCGTCTCCCGCTTCGCCTCGCAGCGGGGCAGCTCCTCGGGAGGCTTATTCCTAGGTCTGCTTTCAAATTGTGTTGACTGGGAACATCCCGTTTAAAAAGCAGCTAATCAAAGGCAGGTTGTCGCTGGCGCGAGGGGCAGCGAGCGGGTCCAAAGGAGCCTGTGGCTATTCCCTTTTTCTTTCTTTTTTTTTCCACGTCCCTATACAACAGGCGTGTGTGTGCGTGTGCCACCAGAGAAGGGTGCGTGTGCGTGTTTTCAGCACCAGAGAACGACTCAAAAACACATCTGTTTCTACGTCATGCAACTTACGCAACCTTTCGTCGTGCCGTCATATGTATCCCCCCACCCCCCACCCTCCTCCTCGCACGTTTTCACTTGGAAAGGTAAGTTGCAGCGGCGAGGGGCAGCCAACGAGCCTGGCTTCCAGGAGGCGAGTCAAGCCATCGGCCGCAGGGCAAAGCGGACGGAGTTTGCTCCTCCACCTTGGTGCACGTTTAAATAATAATAATGACAATAAGAATAATGATGACAATACGAACAGTAACGATGATGACGGTAATAATCGCCAACGAGGACAAGGGCGGCGGAGGGGGAAGCCGCCGGAGGGCAGAGATGCGCGCCCGAGGCCGGGGTTGCAGGAGCCGGCGGCGGGGCGGGGGGCCTGCTTGATGGCAGCACCTCG
>NW_017728995.1:17158171-17159538 GCF_001723915.1 Gavialis gangeticus
CCCGGCGCCCCGTGTGCAACATGGCAGAGCCCGGGTGAAAAGCCAATAGAAAGGGATATTGCACCTACTTGTGGCCAGTTTCCTTGCCCTGCCTTTGGATCGCATGCTGCCCGTCCCGCGGCGCTGCTGGGCTGGGTGGCTGCGTGGGGCGGGGGGTCCCCTTGGATCTTTTCCTCCTTTTTTTTTCTCCCCCGCTCCCTCTCTCTCTCTCCCTTTCTCGCCCTCTCTCTCTCCCTCTCACACTCTCTCTTTCCAGGCTCGCTATCTCTCCAGCATTGTCAGTTTGGACACCTTCGCACATGCGCACGGGCTGCTCCCCCCCGCTCTTCAACCTCTCGGCGCCGCCAAAAAAAGTTTGGAGCGATCTATCATTTGGATTTCAGGATCTTGTCAGATGGCAATCGGCGGCGGGAGGGGGCCGGGAGCGGGGCGAGGACACCTCTTCCTCTCCAGCACAAACAACCTGGCCGGAGCCAACCAGGCGCAAACGCCCAGATGCTTGGGAGGAGCGGGAGTAGTTTTATTCCGCCATCAGCTGCACCGCAACCACCACCGCCACCACTGCTCGTTATTAGTATTAATCACGCCTTCATTCATTAATAAGCCACCAGCCTTCGGATCAGATCTGGGCTAGGGAGCCCCCCACCCTGCCTGGTGTGGGGAGGGTATAGATAACACAGGACACCTCCCTGCTCCGGCTGTTGCAGAGTTTGAGGGGAGCACATGACACTTTTTGCACCAGCTTTTCTGTGTCACATCCAAGCCTGCCTGTTACCCTTGCAGGGCTGCCGTGGCTTATCCCCCCCACCCACTCGCGCCCACCAGTGCCTGGAAAGGCAGAGAGGTGGACGGGGGTTGCGTGTTGCATTAGTGTGAATGCCTGGAATTAAGTGACACACACACACACACACACACACACACACACACGCACCCCTCCACCCCCAGCTCGACTGCAGCTATCAGCACTTGGACAGGAAAAAAGAAAAAAGAAGCCCTTTGGAAAAGACTAATGCCCGGTCTTCTAATCTGTTTTAATTACAGGCTTTGCCCATCCAAGAGGGAACACGTTGAAATGGGGAAGTCCTTTAGGGGCTGGCTGTGTTCGAGGTATGAATCAATCCCAACTACATATAGATTTTCCTCGGGTACAACCGCCCTGCATTAAACAGTTTTGTTCAATACCTTCCATGCGCTATTTATGTTCCCATTAATATCTGTTGCAAATCCTGCCAGACACCATAAAAGAAAATTACAGTCTCTCGGACTCGGGGCTGCGCCAGGACGTCCACGCTGCTCGAGTTTTTGTTTTAATAAAACCCTAAGCATCGCTTTCTTTTTGCGCCCCCCCCCCCAGCCCCGCTCCCGTT
>NW_017728995.1:17159818-17163476 GCF_001723915.1 Gavialis gangeticus
CCCCTGCGCCCGCGGTGCGGCAGGACCGGCCGCGGCGGGGCGGACCGAAGGGGCGCTGGTCCCGGCGGGGGTCGCGCCCACCCGCTCCCACGGCCCGGGACGGGACACAAGTGTCTCGAGTGCCTGCAAACAAGCCGGCGGCCGGGGCAGGCTCCCGCCGGGCTTCCCCCAGCCCTGGCCGAGACCCCCGCGTTTGAAACCGCCCTCCGGAGCCAATCGCTTGATCCTCGCACTTATTTTCTCATAGGGGCAGGATAGGAAAAGCGCGCGGCTCCTTCTCCGGGGGGGGCAGCCCTGCAGCCGTCGGGTGGGCGCCTCTGCACCCACGGGCCCGGACACATCCCGGGTGTAACTTCAGGCAGAGGCCGCGGAGGAGGCAGTGTCTCCTCTCCCTGCATCACCTGCTCCTTCCCCGCTCCTAGGTGCAGCCCGGGCGCTCTCCAAGCCCCCGTCCCGCTGCCACCGAGCCATGCCCCGGCCAGGCGCCGCGCCCTGCAGCCCCGCTCCGGCACCAGCGCGGCCCCTCTCCCCATCTGCTCCGCACGCCCCCACCCCTGCCAGGGAGGACAGGGCAGCAGGTGCTGCAGTCATTCCCCTTCTGCAAGGAATGACTGGAAGCATTTTGGAGCTGTGCTGAAAGGCTCGGAGGCGATCCGCTGGGTAATAGCCGATCAGCCCCGCCGGCCGGTGCCTGGGGAAGACAGTAGCTGGGACCACCGTCCAGGAGGCGGCTTCGTGGTGGGGAAGAAGGGAAGCCCCGCGCTGTCAGGGCTGCGCTAGCGCGGGGCTCCCTCCTTCCCCGCACAAGCCCTGCGGGCACTGGGGGTGTCGGTTTCTCCCCGAGAATTATTTTATGGCGACAAATCGCCCGGGCGCTGCCAGCTCTCTGCAGCCACCCGAAATGTTCGATAAACTTTGCAAAACTTTGCTTTTTTTTTTTCTTTTCTTTTTCTTTCTTTTCTTTTTTTATTAACTACCTCCCCGGCCGAGCTCCCGGCCAGGGCCAGTCACAGATTGCTGCCCCGCTCCGAGACCCAGGAGAGCAGCAAGAAACCCAAAGCCCCGGACTTGCGATCGCTTTGCAACCCCGAGCCGGTGAATGCCGCTGCCCCTTCCCCTCGCAGCACCTCTGCACCGGAGAGCGGGCGTGTTTGTTTGTATGCCTCTGCGTGGCAGAAAGGGCAAGCGGGTGTTTCGTGTATCTCTGCAGAGAGGGAGCCCGCATGGGGCTCTTGACCTTGGGAGACACCCGCTCCGTGTCCCTGAACGCTCCCGCGTCTCAGTTTCACTTGTTTCCAGTCCCGAGCGACCAGGAGCCCTGAACAGGTGTTTCCCTGCTGTCCAAGCCGCCCAGCAAACCTCTCCACTTTTATTTCGGCGGCATCAGACCCGATTTCCCGCTGTCCCGAGCTGCCCGGCAGTCGCAGCCCGACCCTGCCCAAAATTGCTCGCCCTCCCCAAAGGCTCCCCGCCGGACCCACTGCAAATCCGTTTCAGTTCGGGTTGTCACGTCTGCCCGCGCTGCGCTAGCCCTCGGCTTGGGAGCTGGCTGCCTCCTGACCGCGGCGCTCGTTGCGGGGAGGGGGTGCGGGCTGGTTTTCCGTACAATCCCAACCCAGATTGTTTGTTTTCCCCTGCAGAAAAGGGTTGAACGGGAAATCTATTTTCATAGATGGGTTTGGGTTTATTTGCGTGGGGGGGGGGAGAAGAAAGCACCCCCGAGATCTCAGCGCCCTCCACATAACAAGAAAATTTCCCTTCCTCCAATGATAATTGCACCAGCCCCGCAGATCTTTGGAGGAAAGTTGGACTTCTTCATCGAGGTATTTGTCGTGCTATTGTCTTTGTGCAGTGAACTTTACGTGGTGCTATTCAAGCCCAGCCTAGATTCTCCCAGCTCCCAGTAAGATTAATTTAATCATTGTAATGTAATCATTAATACTGTTGACCCGACGCTTGGTTCAGGTTTGCTGTTAAGAAATGAAAGCCTCTTGCTGGGTGACCAAGCGCCGGGCAGGGGTTTCCACTCCGCGTTGAAGTGAAACAGCCCTCTTTATTTCGACTCCCAACTCCGGCTTGCAGCCGGGAGCTCAATTAGCCAAAATGGAAACAATTTTCATTCATTGCAATAACTCACTGTTCTGCAGATCACTTTCCAAATATACACTTTATTATTATATGCTGACCTCAGTGCCGTGGAGTGGCAAGGCTAGAAAGAGGCAGGGGGATCTCTCTAGCCCCCTTGGGCTGTAATTATTAGAAATTAATTGGGTTCAGGACCCCGGGTAGCCCGGGTAAATTAATAGCTTGTCTGGTTGTTTCAATCCGAATTCGCAGTCCACGGGAGAGGAGGGGAGGGAGACTCTCCAGCGTGAGATCCAGACCCCAGAGACACGGAGGCGACTTGCACGATCCGCGTCTCCTGAGCACTGGTGCCCAGAATAAAACTGAAAGAAGGGGGAGGACGGCACTGGGCGGCTGTGCGGAGGGGACCTGGTTAATGTGTTTGCCTCCGATGTTTTCCTCTGTGTTATTTTCGGGGGGCTACGGAGGGGTTAAAATAAAAAATAAAGACCCTGTATACTCGGAGCTGTCGTGCTGGAGTAAAAGTGAAAAGGGAGCCTTAGGCAAAAGGAAATTACTGCAAGCCCGCGTGACCTTTCAGAGAGGTAATCAATCAAGTGATCAACAGGGATATTTATCATTGCTAGATGGGGCTACTTTACAAACGCACAGAAAAGGGGGGAAAGAAAGAAAGGCGGGCACAAAAGTTTGGAGCAAGCCGATGAGCCTAAAGCCGACTGCGGAGGCTTTAATCAATGGGAAGAGGGCACTTGTCCGGCTCCTGTCTGCCACCCCCAGAAAGACAGGAAGGAAGAAAGTTTCCCAGCAGAAAATGCCTCCTGCCCTGGGAGCTCCCAGTCAAGCTGCCCGCTTGGCTTTTCCACGCAGGAGGAGGAGAGAGGCGATTTAAACACCATCACATCCCGACTACTACAAGGGGATGCAGGCTCATCCCTGGGCTCCGTGTTAAAAAATACATATCTTTTTTGCAAAGTGCCTGGACTTGCTCGCTCGTTCCCGCGGGTCTGGCGAGCCCGATCCCGCCTGCTTCGAGCGCCTGAACGGCTCGTGTGAAGCGCCGAGCCGAGCCGGGCCGGGCCGGGCCGGGCCGGGTGCTGCGACCACAGACACAGATAAAAAGCCGTGCCCCTGATTACCCGAGACCAGCGACCGGGCTCCCGTCAGCTCGCTCTCGTGGCAGAAAGCAGCCCCCACCGCCGGGCAATGAAAAGCAGCAATAAAAGCACATGCATTTTCTGCACGGTTTCCTTCTCCCTTGTAAAACAAGCCGTCCTGCAAGCACCGGGCATGTCCCCCTTCTCCTTTCTAAAACTTACCGGATTCCTTAGCAAAGCCATAGGGGGGCGGGGGGCTCACTTATTTATTTGGCACTGTGTCACACACGCGCTTGCTT
The DNA here is from genome assembly GCF_001723915.1 of Gavialis gangeticus. Classification (NCBI taxonomy): domain Eukaryota; kingdom Metazoa; phylum Chordata; order Crocodylia; family Gavialidae; genus Gavialis; species Gavialis gangeticus. The sequence goes on from NW_017728995.1 coordinate 17,163,297, forward strand.
TTCTGGTCGGTTTTCACTTGATTTTTATTTCTCTTTTTTTCAATAACTTTAAATCAGGGGCAGCGATGTCGGAGGCCTTTGTGCGACTGAGTCCCTCTTCTCGGACCGGCCTGGGGAGACAAGCGGGAAGCCCGCGGGGGCCGGGGCCGGGGCCGGGGCCGGGGCCGGGGCCGGGGCCGG
>NW_017728995.1:17163890-17172369 GCF_001723915.1 Gavialis gangeticus
CCGCGGGAACTGCGGCACCGCTCGCTGCCGGGCCGGCGCTGCGGCGCCCCGGGGAAGCGGCCGGGCGGGCTGGAGGGCGGGGGCGGCCGGAAAGAGGGAGCGGGGGCCAGCTGGGTCCTGCAAGGCGCAGGGAAGGGGAGCTGCGGGGGGCACCGCCTTGCTGCTGCCCCGCTAAGGGCCCCCCGAGCTCACCTGCTGCTCCTTTGTGGCCAGCGCCAGCAGGGATGAGCCAGGCCAGAAAGCTCCTTCCCTGCAGCTCCCCAGGGCTGCTGTTCCCCTCTCGCCAGTCTGGCATCCCCCCACATGGCACTGCCGCAGTCCTGCCCGCTGCACGGCTGAGACCAGAGAGGGAAGCCAAGGGACCAGCAAAGAATAATAATGGCCCACCAAACTCCAGCTTCTTAGCCACCAGTGCCGGAGCACGGGGGGCGAGTGGGGCAACCATCCCAGGGGCCAAAGTGAAGGGGCGCCAACAGAGCACAGGACAGAGCAGCAAGCGGCACATTTGGGGGTGCACAGAGACAGCGGAGGGCGGCTCCTGCTACTGTTTGCTCCCCAGATCTGCGCACGGGGAAAGGGTGGGCTGCCGCTGCGGGCTTTGCCCCAGGCGCCAAACTTTGTTGCTACGGTACTGTTAGCTGCAGACAGCCCTAGAGACCTCACGGCATGGGAAGGCTCTGAAGTCCCCCCAGCAGGACTGGCCGTAGCTCCCTGCACACCACGGAGCTGACCCAGGGCCCACTGGAAACTAACTTCTACTGAGCTCAGCCAGGTCTGGATCAGGCCCAACTCCAGCCTCAGCACTGGGAGCTCTGCAGTGTCGGGGAGCACCGGACACTTGGGGGACGCTTGAAGCTAAGCTAAGAAGGAAACAGACAAGGAACTTCCTTCATCGCCCTCAGGCCAGCCGCAAAGGCAATGGACAGAACTTGTCTTTACAATGCATATGTTTGTGGGTAAAAATGACACACCTGGCAGCGCAAGGGAACCTGGAAGGACCTGAAGCCTGTCGTGACAGGTGGTATCCAAAGAAATTTAGATCCCAGATGCTGCTCATAAGCAACAAGGGAGATTCATTGACAATGCTGTAAAGAAACATAATTCGGCGGACCTGCAGATGCGTGGCCCAGTGAGAGGAAGAGTGAGAGATCATGCAATCCTGATTCTGTTCATGCCAATGGGAGGTTTGTCACTGACTTGAAAGGGAACAGGATGCCACCCTCCGTGAGGAGAGTCTTTGACCTCTGCCCTCTACAGATATGGTAGAAAGCCCCAGTACCTCTGTCCCCTTCACCGGAGCCAAGGAGGGTACCCCACCCACCCCCACGAGCCTAAACAGAATCAAGGTGATCCAGAAAAAGCCCTTTTACCATCCCAGAAACAAGTACTGCAACAACAAAAGTAAGCTAATACCATCACACAGGAGTCCTTCACAAAACGTCCAGCCTTTCTCCTTTATCAAAAACCACCTCCAAACTGCGAGTGCTCTCTTTTTATGTGCTGGAGAAGATTCCCAGACTGCTCTGCTCTTAAAGGGACAGTGCAATGGAAATGCAAGATTCTGGAGTATCAGCGTGAAGGCAAGTAGGAAGGAAGAAACATGCAGCACCTTCAAGAAAAACAAGCAAATGTTCTGAATGTAGCCAAAGCATTACACAAATGGGAGTTAGTGATACAGCAGTTGAAAGGAAAACTGTCTCGGTGGGTAAGTCAACACTATGCAGGCTTCATACTGAAGGGGGAAATGGAATATACCCTCGCATGGAAATAAACCTGGCGGTGGGGAAGAAGGTGAAAGAAAAATCTGAAATAAAAATAATTTGAGATAAACACCAAATGAAAATGTGTTTCAGAAGTTAAAAAATAAAGTATGACCGACATGCTGGGTGAAGCCTTCAGCTTCTCCTGAGTTGGGGAAGTCATGAGAGAAGTTCTCCCCCTTTTGAAGCCAAGGGTTGTTTTGTCATTGATATCAGCAGAGCCAGTATTTTATCCCAGGGATGCTTTGCCTGACTAACAGCAAGGCCAGGTCCTATGCTTTAAAAGAAAATCAAGATAAAAAGGCAAACAATCAGTAAAGAAACAGTCACTTTGTTCATCAGAAGAAAGGGAAGGCATGTAACCTGCGCAGTATCATCACTGCAACAGCAGCAGAGGCATGGTCACATCCTCTGGTCACATCCTCCGCTGAAGTCAGTGGAGTTTGAACATTTGCTGAGCTCTGCCTAGACTTCCCTCCCCCGGGGTGCAGAATCCATGGTCAAACAGTGTGTCTGTGCCTCTGGCCCTATCCTAGGCATTACAAGTGGGAAGCCTAGCAAATGCTGAGGAGGAGATCCCCAGCACTGGGGCTGTAAGTAATCTTCAGTATTCTTGAGGTGGGATGTGGCCCATCAGAGAAGAGGAACAGCAGCTCTAGACAACCCCACCATTTGTAATGACAGTATCTTTTGGGCATAATACCCCCAGTGTAGCCCTGCAGAAGAAAGGCTGAGGACTGATTCAGTCTGGGCTTTGAGAAACCCCCTCCAGGTGATTCTGACCCTGGAAACTTTGCCATAAGCACTGCTCACTTCTACTGGATCAGTAAGACCCAGTTTCCTTTTGCTACAGCCACTCCCTAAGACAACCTTGTACAGAAATGTGCAGGTTTGGGAACTGATTCCTTTGATTACTGAGCTGTACAGGTAAGATAGTAGTATAATGAAATGCAAGAGCTTCTTAGGCAAAGAAGGGAGTCTTCAAGCCAAAAACTCTGGGCCCAATTCTCTTGTCAAGAGCAAAAAATCTTCAGTGGGAACAGGATGGGACCCCTGCAGTCAAGACCACTCTCAGTGCACCGCTGGCAATGCTCCATTTGCATTCATCTGAACTATCATTACAAGACAAACAGATTTATTCTGCTTTTCTTGCTAAGGAGCCATAATGTCAAACCACCACATTTCAGCATTTATAAAACCAGCAAACCTATTTTTTTCTTTAAAATGTAAGGAACATGTTCATATTTCACTCCTATTTCACTCCAGTACAAAAGCGTGGGGTCAAAATTAATGAGTAAAGTATTTGTGTGACGTTTTATATTGTATTGGCATTTATATAGTGCTTTTCACAGGCTTCGTGTCAAAACCCTTTACAGGGCAATAAATCATACACCTTTCCTGATGAAACTGTATGCAGGCAATTGGGCACCTATCCTGCCCTCAGCTACGTCCCACATGCAAGCCACAGGGCATTAGTGTGAAGGATCCGGCAATGGTATTTCCCCAAAAATGGATGTAGGTCAAGCTTTCCCCCCTCCTCACCCTCCCTCTCTTTGAATATCTTACAGCATACTGAAGAGTCTTCAACCCCCACTGGAACAGCCATTAGAAATAAGTTCACAAGACCTTAGAATCTTTACTGTGAAATGTTAAGCTATGTATTACAGTTTGCATTACCTACACTTCCTACCTATGATCTTATCGTGGATTTTTCACCTTCTACCTGTTTGTGAAGTAATAGAAATAGTCTACCTACACTGCTAACAGTGGATTTTTATATTGTTCTATTCTGCTGTCTCAAAAATAATAATAGCTGATCACTAGACTAAGGCTAATTACAGCTTTTTTAGAACCAAATTATTAACCACTTCCAAATGCACTCCCAAATACAGATCCAAAGTTTGAGAATGCATCTTTGTACTTCTGTGCCTTGCCCCGCCTGTTTGCAGTTAACTGCCTACTGTGTTTAAGAGCAGTAGAGCGGATGAATGATATAACTTACTACAACAGTACTCAACCTCCAGTCCACAGCTGTATCATGGTGCTCCCCACAAGTCCAGAAATTTAGTGGCAGGAGAGCCATGGCAGCATTAATTACTACAAATTTCCAGAGCCCCATGAGCTAGATAACATGGCCTGTGTGCTAGCTCATGTCAGTGCACAGTCAACCCCATGTGCAGTCACTCCATGGCTAGATCTGGTGCACGGAGACAGGCTGGCACACAGCATGATCTCACATTTGTGACTGGGCTGGCGCACTGGTTTGATCCCATGCACCCACCCCATGTAGTATCCGACTCATAAACCAACCCTGTGCCCTTCATCCAGCCAGCAGGGCTGAAAGGCTGACATGTCTTTGGTTCTTTGATTTTACAGGATTTCCAAAATAAAGTCTGGGTAGGAAGCAGCAAAGAGTTAAATGTCACTCCTACTTATATTGTTCTTTTTGTTCTGAAGTTCTATAAAGGGTTTTATTTTCTTAACACTCAGCTCCAATAAAGTCAATGGAAGTTTTGTCTGAACTTCACTATTGCAGTCTATGCTATTCACTGGGATCACTCTATTCATCACCAAAATGCAACACCTTAACACAACATGACAACTTTTTACAGTAATTTATTAGAATTGGAAACCATTTAAAAACCATATTTCCATATACATAATGCCCCAACAAATTAAAATATGTTTTAACATTCTTTACACCTATTCATACTGGCTAATGGTTCAGATGCTTGGAAACCAGTTTTGCTATAGCTGACTGGACAGTGTAGTTGTTAGAATTGTTTGTGGCTTATAAAAGATACATGCACAGGTTATGCTCTCCAATAGATTTGATCTTTGTTCTTTAGTGGCTTCTTTTTCATTAATCTAAAGTAAAATATATTAAATTTGAAATACTGTATCTGACTTTCTTATTTGCATATGAAATTAAAAAAAAGCAAACAGAAAATGTTAAATTCCATAAGCTTCCAGCACTGGGAAAGAGTGGAAAGCACTTTGCAGTTGCTGGAAACAATTAGCACCTTGCAGGATCAGACCATTAAGTAGCCAGAATGCAACTGCAGTGAACTGTACTAGGAGCTATGCTGGCATGGCGTTTTCTTTTTTCTCTGTACCAACTCTCAGACATAGGAAGAAAGCACATTTGCACCGGTACACAATTACACTGTTGTATGTTGATGACAACACAGAATAATTTGAACTCCTGATCTCTGGTTTATATATGAGTCTTTTAGTAGTTTCAGGAATGATCTGCATGGACTTTACTCAGACGGATGACAGTTATAGTTAAGGCAATCTTTTCAGTGGTGGACACCATCAACACTTCAATATTTAAAACAGAATTTAAGAGTAACCAGCCCATTTAAAGCTCGTCAGTTCTATTTCTTCTGGCAGTAATACATTCTAAAGATTAAGTCAGACCAAAAGTTTGTTACAATAGAAATGAATTTATGTTAGCTTTCAGGATTATGCTCCCAGTCGATGTTTATTATGTTTTTGCTCATATTTATTCTAAAGATCTCACTTTACCATTTCCATCACTTTTTGATCAATTGTGTTTAAACTGAAAAATCTTGTCTTACATTTAAAAATAGTATTTATTCTTCTTTAAACTTCTAATGAATTATGCTTTCTGAAGGGAGTATGAAAGAATAAGGGGAAAAATAAACAAGACTAAATTACTATCTAATCTAATCTATCTACAGTATTTCTAAGGCATCTCTTACCATGGTATCAAGTGTTGAAACTTTGATAGCATGTGATCTTTGATCTTTAAATTGGAACTTCGGTAAGATTTTTTTAATTAAACATTTTCTTTGGTGCCAGCAGTATCAAGTATTCAAAGAGCACCGTATAAAAGACAAAATAATTGAGCGTACAGAGAGGCATGTGCACATGTGTGCACGCGCACACACAGTAGAAAATGGTGGTCTGCTATTTTACTGTTACAAAGGCTACAATCCTCACATCCTGTCTGAGTTAAAATCTTTCTAAACAGTTTCAGTGAAAGTTTTGCCAGAGGAAGAATAATTAGGTTCATAAGATAACAAATTTAAAAATCTACTAAAATTATGCACATAAAACCAGAAAGATGATATGTTTGGGGCAAATTTAAGTCATTCACACAAATCATTTCTAAAAGTGAAGACCTGTAATTTAGAGTAGGGCTGGACCCCCCCACTACACAGCAAAGACTTCAGCTACTTCATGGACCTTTAGCCAAGAGTCTTGGTTTAGATTCAATAACATAAACAGATATTTTTTCTCTTTTCACCTTGCATTACAAACTCAGGTAATGTTTATTACTATGAAAGCAGACACAGTAAATAGTCTTTATACAACAATTGTATCCATAGTTGATTTAGTAAGGTGACTATTTTTCAAATAAAGTAAGAGGGAATAATTAATTTGATCTCCCTTTGAGCATTAAACGCTCTCAACTTTCACATTTGTTGAGGCTAATATAAAGATACATGTTCTGAAGTCAGTTGTTCCACTGATGCCTGGAAAATATGTGTGGCTAATTCTCCATTAGAACTAATGTAAGTTATGTGTGACTATTTCTCCATCCATCAGGAGGAGAATCACTTCCTTTTGATATGATATTATGTCAGTTATATTCATTGGTAGTGATAAATACTGCCGCCAGGAGTCAGCCATTTAAACTGCCTGAGCTACATCACCATCAGACGTAGATGATAAAAAAGAAACAGAATCTGGGTATAACAGAATGCCAGAGGACACAGGACTCCATTCCACCACTCTCATCATGCTGAATATCAAGCTGACAATCCTCATGAAGTATGGTAATTCTCAGAAGTCATATTGTGATGCTTGCCTAACACTGTGCATATCTAAACATGCATATTAATGGGATGCAGTAAACTCTTATCTTTTAAACATTTATCACGCCTGAGTTTATTGCTCACAGGTACTGTGTTTACACATGTGCCTGGGACTTCAGCATGTTAAGCCAGGTTGGGGCAGCCCCAGCTGGCAGGGGGCCCAAGGGGTCAGGCTGCCAGCCTGGGGCTGCTCCAATCCGGCTCAACATCCTGCAGAGGGGTTGTTGGGATGCAAGAGTGATCCAGTGTGGGGCTAGCCATCTAGGTCAGCGTCTACATATACGCTACTGCACATGAAAAAAACTCTGTAACCCGCTACTACATGTACTAACCTGCTGCAGAGTTTATTAGTTTTCTGTGGCCTAATAGGGCTGCACATGTAGACGCCAAGATGTTTACTGTGGACCTAATTAATCTACTGCCCAGTAAATGTCTTGTATAGATATGCCGATAGGGTGTGTCTACACATGCAAGTGCTGCAGGGTGGGTTTACTCTAGAGTAAGTTACTCTAGAGTAAAACTACTCTACACAGGCATCCACATGTGCAGGGATGCAGAAACAGATCTAGCAGCAGTCTGCTCCCACCCCCTCTGGCCTTGCACCAGCCCTCTGCAGCAGCCAGAGGGAGTACTAGGCTCTCCCTGGGTGCTAGGCCAGGAGCTGGCAGGGAGAACAAAGCCAGGAGACAGCTGCCTTCTGGTGAGGGCTGGGAGATTGCTCCCTGCCCCTGGGGCGGCTGCCTACTGCTGGGGCGGGCTCCACCACCACAGCCTGGGTGGCGACAATGTCCCCCTGCCCCAGCAGCAAGGAGCTCCTGGCCCTGGCTCCCCAACTGCCTGAACTCTGGTGCCCTTTGCAGCAGGAGCTCCTGTGGACAGGGAGCAATCTCCTGCCTCCTGCTGCCCAGCTGATCAGGAGCAAGTTTGCTCCCAATCAGCTGTTTACATGTACCACAAGGCACAGTAAGCAATCACAAGTAAATATGCTACTTGTTTTCAGAGGTAGCAAATTTATGATTAGAGCAAATTACTGTGCAGTAAGCATCTGCACGTGTAGACAGTGACACTTTCTGCACAGTAATTTGCTCTGATCTTGAGTAAAGCACGGATTGTAGATGCACCCATCAAGTAGTATGTATCTTTCTCCAAAAGGAGCTCCTTTGACTTCTATTTTATTTCACTCTACATGGTTTCATATGCTGCACTTGACAACACAGTGTAAGTTCCTCCAAGGAGTGCATGACTAACATCTGTTACATATGGTTCACACTTTTCCTCCCATTCTTCCCAGACATGGTATGTGTGTAGCACAGTTTTGGTTTGATAGGTTCCTTTTCCTTTTTTTTCTCTTTGACGACGATGTGATCACTGAAACATACAACTCAGTAAAGACCACAGTTTGGTCCTTTTGACTAAGGCAGTATAATCAAACTTATAGTAAGGTACACTTCTGCAGGTTATGTAGGCAGACTGAAGGAATAACATCGACCTAAAGAAATGCACAGTAAAGGTAAATCAATTCCCACTCATTTCACTGCAGAATCAGTTCTGCTTCCATGTACTTCTGCTTTAACATCCAGACAGATAAAGACTTACAGGTCACTGACTGAGAAATTTATAGCTAAGTAAACCCTAGGCTGTAAATAACAAAAAAAATAGAAGCAGGAAGACTAGCAGATGATATAATTTCATGGGGGGTGGAATATACTACAATATAAGAAATTTCTAATAGTAATTACTTGGCTCATGGGCCAAATATATATGTAGTTTCTCTTAGAGCAACTTGTTGTGTTGTCAGTTGTAAATGGATAAAACATATCCATAGTTGTCCTTTTCAGCCATCTGCTGACTCTCTGGCTGATACACCAGTTT
>NW_017728995.1:17177369-17187475 GCF_001723915.1 Gavialis gangeticus
GGGGTGGAATATACTACAATATAAGAAATTTCTAATAGTAATTACTTGGCTCATGGGCCAAATATATATGTAGTTTCTCTTAGAGCAACTTGTTGTGTTGTCAGTTGTAAATGGATAAAACATATCCATAGTTGTCCTTTTCAGCCATCTGCTGACTCTCTGGCTGATACACCAGTTTAGCAGCTCAGTAGATCTTTTAAACAGTATTATAACAGCAATGTGCTATTTTAATTTCAGTTTGTGCGTAAGTGCAGTGTCTAGCTAAAGCTGTCAGCAACTGAGTGACAGTTCAGGAGGATGAATGATTACCATACTTGTGTTAAGACTTCAGTGGATCACAGGAAAACAAAGCAATATTTTTCAATCTTCTTTCTTGTACTTCCCGAGATCAGGTTCAGTCCTCCAGTTGGAATTCTTCAGAAAAGTTCCTTAAGCCTATTTCACAGCAACCTTTACGAGTGGGACCTCATTCATCAGAAGCAAAAACAAACAAGCGCAGACAGAAAGTATAAAGTAGCAAAGTTTAGAGTTGAACTGGGTGGGAAATAGTTTTCTCATGTTCTGGAAGTTTTCAAGATTTCTAATTTTTTTCCATGTTCATCAGAATAAGCTTGAGATCTCTAGAAGGTCTTTACAAATAAATAGAGTGAAAGAGCAAGATCTCCAAAAAACACAAGGCTCGGTTTTAAGGGCATTACCCTGGGATGTGGGAAATCCAGGGTTATATCTTGGGTCTGAATCAGACAGAGCAGGATCTTAAAAACTCTCTAAAACCTATCCTGGAACTGAGAAACTTTTCTGGCCAAAACCATCAAAACCAGTACATTCCTACAAAAAGATGTTGGTTTTAACAAATCAACGTTTCTCAGTTAGAAACCAGTTTTGCAGAAAATTCTCAACTTGTAGGAAGATTTTACCAGCACAAGTCCAGGACATCTCCATCATAGAATGGCTTGCACCATCATAATTCAAATGCAGAACTTAGGTGCTTAAACAAAGGCACAAGTGGCTGAGGATTTCTCTGTGAAAATAATTAGTGTAGCAAAGTAACAATCCAGAGGGAAAACTGAAGTAATATCATGTCCACTGTAGTCATTTCTTTGATGTTTCATTACATATATTGATGATCCAGGAGAAGACCTTGGTGATAAATCTTCACAGCCAACGTTCACTGTTCAGTTCTAAGATAGCCATGTAGGATCCTCTCTTTCTATCCTCCCCCTTTGAGAATTGGCTGCATATATGTAGATGTGCCTATACACTTTCGATGCCAAGCAAAAGCTTTATAGAAAGGCAGTAGAGGAATAATGGAAAAAAGACATTATTTGGCAATAGATAAGCTTCAATTTTTGCTAGGTCAACATAGTAACTATCTTTCCTCCTACTCCCACCTCTCCCAGGTTCATCTGTTAGGAGCTCTTTATTTTTCTATTACCTACATTACCTCCCTGGGACACAATGTGGTCTGATCCATGATCATCAGGACTGGGTATCAAGCAGAAGTAAAGCCCATGGCTGCTGGTTCAGGATGTCAAGAACAAATATCAGATGAGAGGTAAAATCAGGAGTCATGGTCCCTGGTTCAATGACAGGTGACACTGAGCAGCTTGCAAGTCTCTTAAGTAGTGAAGCAGCTTCCTGCGTCCTGTGTATCATGGACTAATGGGATCAAGGACTGGGTAGTAAATCAGGCCACAGGCATATGGAGATGAGTTAACCTAATGCACATAGTAAGAATTCTCCTACATAGTGAGTCCTTGCTTTATGTCTGAGGCTGAGTCATCACAAGGAAGAAATTCCCATACTGTTTGTTATAAAATACACACAAACACACTCCTGGAAAAAATATAATTAAGGTTAACAATGACCTTTAGTTTTGGTCCATAAAAGATCTGTCACACGAAGAAGTCCTGACCCTGCAATGTTCACATGTGCAAAGACTCCATTAGAAAAGCGAAGCCTTCCTTGGTTTCAGAAGAAGTTTAACTTGCATTAAGATCACAGAACTGTGATAGCTTTTGGAGCAAATGAAGAACTTTCTGCCCTGCATTTTCACAGCTGCTATTTGCTCACATTTTGAACCTTGTCAAAACCAAGGACTTACCATTTTGTCTAAACTCCACATTCCTATCTGAGAGAAAGGTGACTTCCTTCAGATTGCTCCTTTTTCTGTAGTTTCTTTACATTTCTTTCTGGAGGAGAAATCCTGGAAGGAACCTCCTAACGTAGCTCAGCTGCAGTTGTGAATCTGATGAAAGGTATGTTGGAAACTACAGAAAAGAGCAACATGAGTCCCCATATCAGCTATGTACTGAGCTTGTTTTAAACCAGTACAAATGAATGTTTTGGAAAGGTTTTGCTTTTCTTGGCCACATGCTGAAGCAATGCCTGTTTTAGAAGACACGGGTGCTGATTCAGTGGTCTCTTAAGAGACCATTGCTGCTCTCACTTTCTGTTACAATAGTGACTACAGAGAATCTGCAGTGCTGCTGAAACAGAGGTGGTACTATTGTCTTCATACTAGGTTTCAGACATACCTTTTCTCATGATTGGCCTCAGACCATGATAATAGCATTGATTTACCCTTTAACACACACCAGCCATTCCACTATACCTTCACCATTCTCAGAATCACTTCCGTTTCCCTAAGCAGGCACAACAAGACACAAACAAAATATGGCATCAAATATAACATCTTCATTTAGGGAAGATGAAACCAGGATGCTGGCAGTAAAGGCAGGAGAGATCTCCAGTGGCTGGTCTCACCAAGGAGATGGTGGTGAAAGGACCCAACTCTGAGATGGCTTGGATCTAGCAGCCAGAAAATGGAAACTCCGGATTTCTTCCTGAATATTACAAGGAATAGCGATGGCCAGGACACATCACCTGACTTATGAGCTTCAAATCAGTGTAACCACAGTGATAAATTTACTGATTTAGGGTCTTCTCTTGGGCTCACAGAAGTCAATGTCAACATTTTCATCGACTTCAGGGGTGCAGAACTAAGGTCCTGTCAGTACAGCACTAACAGCACCACAGGGGGATGTGCCATACCTACTCTGTACGTGTTCACATGCATGTGGCCAACTACACTGCTTTCAGTACAAGTGGGAATGCGTATGGAGCAGGTGCAGTCTGTCTCACCGTGTCACTATCTAGCATCATCCTGACATCATGTAAACACCCTGTAGATAGTTTGGAATCTTTCTAGTGATTTCAAAGTGGGTCGGTGCACTCAAGATAAACATGAATAAACCCAAGTGTCACATACAATGTTTAATTACTTCTATATGTACAATAGCGAGAGATACTATAATACCATATAAGAGTTCCTTACTGCTTTAGTATTTATATTGTGGTCTTCACCAGCTATTTTTGACCCCAGAGATCAAGTTAAAATGGGCCAAAATAATGCAAAGTCTTATCTCCTGCACCATCCATAAAACTGAAATACAGAAAGGAGGCCTGATGTCTCCTAGGAGGCAGGGGATTAAGACACTGCATCTGGCATCAGGAGAGTGGTGTTCTGTTTTTGGTTCTCCCGAACACTTGCTGTGGGAACTTCAGAGCAAGACAGAGACCAGGAGAAGAGACTGAAGCCAGTAAATTCCTCCTTTATAACTCTTCCTCTTTCATTATGCATGAGAGTGAGTTATTCCAGCGTTCTAGCATATGGCTGAGAGCTGGGGGAAACTAGCTCAGCCATAACTCAGAACTAGAGAGAAAGAAAATGCGTGGGAAATGTCAATGACAAGGTTTTCTTGGGCGCCTGTGATGTTCTGAACTGGAATCTGTGCTTCTCCAAGACAGACAGAGGGTCAAGTTCAGCCCACGGCTGAAAGTGACTGAACTAGAGCTGCACAATCATGGCATTTGGTCTACTGTAGCTCTGCTTTTCCTACAGGCACCTTTTCTGGGGTGACAGAGAAAAGGCTCAGGCCAAGATTTCTAACAGAGGGAAGCTACAATTAGGTTCCTAAATAAGTAACCCGATTTTTAAAAGAAGGCAGAGCACCCTATAACTCTTCCCAGCACCAAAATTAACTGCTAGATTTGCAGCTATTTCAAAAACCAGTAATACAATTGATACAAACAACTAAATATGGATAAAAGGGCTCAGCCTTGATCTCATTTTAAGAATCTCAATCCCAGGACTGCAAGTAAAAGTCTATCCATGTTAAAATTCAGGCATATTTCAACATTTAGAGGCAGGAGGAAATGCTGAAGAAAAAATATGTAAGTGATATATTCCAATTTCTAAATACGTAGAAAGCAAAATAAAAGCAAATATATCACAGTCATTCCTCAAAATGGACCATGGTCCATGATAGAGCTACATCACACAAAACAGTTCTGTGTAGAGATAGCTAAGCTAACTAGCCCTGTTAGCACATGACTCCACAGTCCACACAAGCTAATCAACCCAGCTGAGATGTGTATCAGCATGGCTCTCTGCCTGGACTAAGGCAGCAACACTGCTCCCAGTACTCAAGTTAACGTGTTCAGAACTAACCTCAAGTAACCTCAGCTAACTTCTGCACTCTGCTGTCTAACACAACTAAATTCCCATTTGCCATTACAGTACTGTTGCACTTGCATAGCATCTTTCATCTGAGGTTCTCCAGACATCTCACAAATGTTCTCTCTACCGCTGGCACAAAGAAACTGAAGCACACAGAAGTAATTTGCCCAAGATCACGAAAGGCAGAAATCAAACTGAAAAGTCCAAACACTGGTTCAGACCACTAGACCAGATGGTCTCCCTCTCCAGTAATGCATTACCTTCTGTTTTTCATGACAGACTTTTTAAAATGTAAACTACCCCTGGAAAGAACGTACTAACATGTCCTTAGAATAAAGATCTGACCTTTGAAGTCACCATATCTTGTGATAAAAATTCTCTTCCAGTGTTTAAGCAAACTAGCCGGGGCTACGAGGCCTTTTTTCTTGTTTATTCTTAAGGGAACTGGAATAGTGCTGACCAGCTCAACTCATATTTTATGTATCTGAATATGTAAACTTTAGGGGGTTTGGGAAGGGAACCTTACTGAAATCTGTAGGGAACTTTCCATTCATCTGAATAGGAGCTGAGCTGGACCCTAAGATTAGCATTGGCATAGTTAGTATTTGGGAACTTGTAAATGAAGTCATAACTTTTCCTGACATTTGAAAATCAAAGACAGGCAGGTAGGTCATCACCAGACATGCCCTTGATAAAGATACTACACTACATACAACTTGATCCTGCTAATGACTGAGGACCAGATGGCACCACCTTGTTTTGCCATTTTGAAAATACAAGTTTGTCTATCCGCACTGAGTTGTCACAAATGTGGGTAAATAAATCAGGTCTATTTTGCAGTCTACCCAAAAAATCAGTGATATTCTGCTGAGACACATGCTTTAGACATCTGTGTTGAGTCAACTAAGCAATTCACTCATGGCATCCACCCAGCCTAATTCCAAACCTCTCAGGTTGAGGAAGATGGGAAACTAACAATGTAAATAAGCTACTACAACTGTTTTCCCTATATAATTTATATGAACGGTACCTAAACATGATCTGGATATTAGGTAGGAAATCAGATATTGTGAACTCATACGGAAGAGGCTCCTTACCTATCCCACAGTTCACAAATATGCACAATATTGGTTTTTATATGTAAACAAAACAGCGTCATAAACAAGATTTTTAAATGCAATTTTGATACTTCCTCAATAAAGAGCCTATTTTTCAGAAAGCATTGAACATTCCCTCCTGACAATAAAAATCAAGCCTAACTGGTGTTTTGAGTGAGTACCTAAAAATGGGGGTACCCTAAAATGTATTGTTACTTCTGAAAATTGTGGATTCCATTTATATGAAATATATATGATCTTTTCTACACGTAGACTCTTTTCTTCCTCTTGGAGCCTGTTACTCACATACAGGGCTGCCAATCATTTGGGAAGAATAAATACCTTTCTAAGATACATTAATGCCACTGCTTTCCCTTTGCATTTTTGTAACCAACCAAACAAAAACTTTTTCATATTGTACATGCCAGAATATTATGTGGAGATCAACCCGTCTTTAATTGTAGCTATGAACATGATATACATCAGCTATACAATAGCAAATATGTAATAACACACAATTACCCAAAAAAAAAATCTAGGAAACCTCTGAGAACACGTGCAACTGAAACTATTAATCTAATTCAAGGAGTTATTCTGATGTTTATATATTTTATGCATTATGCAGGGTTTCATGGGACACCATCAACAAAGAAAATCTGTTTTTAAAACCTGCTTTTTACTGATTGCATTATCAAATTCAATGTTATTAGCCTGAATCTTCTGGGAAGGATCTTATTTTAATAATGCATAAAAGGTTTGTCTAGTAGTTGGCTGTTGGCTTTTGCTTGATACTTAATGTAATCTGTAATTACTATAGCAGCTCTTGTGTTGGCCACTGTGTTAAGGTCATTTGAAAGCTATACTGTGTTGTACTCGGTGTACAAGAACATCCTTCAGGTGATTGATGTCTGCACCCTATGGAAGTGTTTTAATTTTGTCCTTGAAGCATGTCTTAAAAACCGCTGTCAACATGTATTCTTCTTTGTCAAGCATTACATACTACTTAGGAATCTGTAGACAGCATAAGATCTATGTCTTTCTGCCAGTAGTAATATGATGATGTCTTCTCTGGATTTCAGATTTGGTTCCCAAGTCTTCAGCCAACTAGCACACATCCCTGCTATTAAGTAGAAAAGGCTGGTTTAAAGATGCACCTAAAAAACTAACATCCCAAGAGTAAAAACAATCACATAGTTGGCAAATCACCAATGAGTAGTTTGACCGAGGAGAGTGTACACTAGTCACTCAAGTATAATTTCTCAATGTCACAGCCAGCACCAATGTTCAGCCTACATTTTGATGTTGATTCGATGCAGCATCAAGAATTCAGTCAACCAAAGTAGTTGCAGTATAGAAACAGTGTGCAGACAACAGCAGAGTTGTTTGTTTCTACTTAAGCCCTTATTCTTTCCAATTGCTCATATAAAAGATAGAAAACCTTCAGGCTTCATTCTACACTTTGAAAAAAAATACACTGTATTGTGAGACCTGATAACAAAAAGTCAAGCTTGATGTTATTAATGTACTATCCAATCTTGCAATTATTTTGCTTTAACAGTATTCCTGAACTAAGCAACACACTAGGTAAGACTGTAGTTTGATTCAGGAACTTTCTAAAAATATAGTTTAAATCAGTCTATGCTGGAGGACTAAGCCACACTTTAAACTTTAGGTATTATATAAATGTAGTACAATAGCCAACTCCTGAAAACATGGTAGTTTTTCTAAATGGAGAAGGGCTGAAGGGATGACATTCATCAATCTAACAAACAAGTCTGTGATTTCATACAGCATATATTATGCTCATCCAACTTACTGACAAACTTGACTGCAGTAACAAAGAAATATGCCAGTCCACCTGTTTGCCGAAGCACCCTTTTAAAAACATAGACTACCCAGTATTTCACGGGCTCTGATATTTTCCACATTCTGTATTTTCACGAACAAGTAGATGTAAAGGGTCAAGGAAAAAATACCCAATATTAATCTACCACAGAACCCATAATTTAACTATTGGACTACATAACCATTCTTGAAGGTGGCACAATGCTTAATTGGCTTGATGGGAGTAATCTGAGACTATTGTCCATACAATACAGCTTTGCTACAGTAACGAAAAGTGTTTTTTGAACGCATAAAGTATGTAACAAAAATTCCTGTAATTTGAGAATGGAAAATGGACTGATTTGTGAGTTATTACAAAATCTAAGTAATGGGCAATTTTAAAATGCTTATTAATGTGCACATTTTAATTAAATTATTCTATTTTGTTAGGCAAAATAATTTCCATTTAAGCAGAGATGTTAGTGATATATTTTTTCATCCAATTAATTTGTCATAATATGTATTTTGTGATTAATTGCAGGACATAATTAATTTTGCATCAATTACTTCTGATGAAGAATGGTTTGTACAATGTATTATTCACAAAGAGTCACCTATTGGGAGGCCAATATAGAAGACATTCTTCATCAAAAGTACTGTCCTTACAGTTCAGCCAATTATGTATTCAGTACTTCACTGAGCTAAAGCAAGAACCCTCTTCCGGAGCATGCCTTCTAAATGTCAGGGACGCTTCATGGCAGGAGTGGTTCTCCTCTGGATTATTAAGATACACAAGATAACTTCCATGGACAGATGTAGGATTTTGAAAGGTGGGGTGCAGATGATGAGGTGCATCACACATGTAAGGCAACATATGCTATTATGCTTCTCCAGTTAAAGAGATACTTGAAATTTTACCAATATGCTAGGGGGCTAGCACTATATTATTCATTTTAAGATCAAAGCAAAAATAAATATAACTATTGGATTATATGCCTATTTGCTAGTTTATACATTAAGTTTAAAAACAAAACATACTGGGGAAAATATAGCCAAAAAAGTGTTATTGGGTGCCTATACATGAGTGCAGAGGCTGCACGGATGCGCTGGAGTTCCAGCGGGTCAGAGCAGACTTGATTAATCAAGTTTGCTGGAGCATGGCCATTGCCACACTCCAGCAGCCTCCTGCGCCTCGACAAGCTTTAGTTCAAGCACCCCTGCAACCATTTTTGAGCATGGGAGGCTGATACAGGAGAAACAGCAGCTTTTTAACTAAAGTGCCACAGCCCCCACCCACAGAGCATGTGTAAAAGTGCCCTAAGTGCTAAACTTTTATAGGAGATGGCTTAGATTTTCAAAGCCAAGGGAGGTGCACAGCTATCTTTGGCTCCATTGGGAAAGGTACATCCTAAATACCCTGGATCTGTGATTCCGAATTAGGATGGCAGGGTGCCCAGCATGCAGCAAGATCCTTTGCTACAATGTGTGAGGAGATAAACAAATAAGCTCAGGCTCAGCCCCCTGCCCAGCTGTTACCTGCCCCCCCAGCCCACCCGTCCCCCCCATGTCCAGCTCCTTTGCAAGAGAAAGACTGATTTTTCTCTTGCAAAGGTTGGGCAGAGACACTATGGGTAAAACTACAAGGGGGGCGTGGCAAAAGAGACCTTACAGTGGGTGTCTACTACAGACCACCCAACCAAGGGGAGGAGCTGGACCAGGACTTCTCCAGTCAGCTTATGAAGGCGTTAGGTCAAGGGATGTTATTGTCATGGGTGACCTAAACTACCCAGATGTTTGCTGGGAGGAGCAGACAGCCAGGTCTGACCGCTCGTGTAGGTTCCTGGCTGTATTATAGGACCTCCACCTTACCTAGGAAGTGCACAGCCCCGCTAGGGGTAACACCTTGCTGGACCTGATCCTTGCCACGGGGGATGACCTGGTGAGGGGACTGCAGGTCCTTGACCACCTGGGCAATAGCGATCATCACATGCTGGATTTCACTATCCAATGCAGGGCATCAAGGGCTCACATTAAGGCTAACGCCTTTGACTTCAGAAGCGCCAACTTCAATGAGCTTAGGCCCAGAAGGTAGAGGAGATGGGAGTCCATGAGGGATGGTCGTACCTTAAGGGGGCAATCCTCCAGACCCAAAGGATAAGAGTCCCTGAGAGAAGCAAGTGGGGGTAAGAGTGCCCAGAAACCCCCTTGGCTTAGCAAGGGCATTCAGCAATGCCTGAGGACTAAAAGGGGAGCATACAACCAGTGGAAAGGAGGAGCTATCACCTAGGAGGAGTACTTCTCCTCGGCCCATAAGTGTAGGAGGGCTATTAGGAAGGCCAAGGCAGAGATGACACTCAGGCTAGCGCCCAGGATTAAGGACAACAAAAAGTCCTTTTTCAAGTACATTGGGAGCAAGAAGAGGGCACTAGGCAATGTAGGGCCCCTGCAAGACACAAACGGTAATCTTGTGGCTATGCCAGACAAGAAACCTGATATTTTTAACAGTTTCTTTTCCACTGTTTTCTTGAACAGGGACTGGGATATCCCACCTACCAGAGGTAGGGACAATCTCAGGGATAGCTCTGTCAGGCCTTCAGTCAGCGCAGATGTAGTTAGGGATCTTCTGGAAGGGCTAGACATTTTTAAATCTGCAGGTCCAGATG
>NW_017728995.1:17187829-17190489 GCF_001723915.1 Gavialis gangeticus
CAGCCAGCAAGGCCAGCCATATCTTGTCATGCATCCAAAGGTGCATCTCAAGCCAGTCCAGAGAGGTGATACTCCCCCCCTCCATGCAACTTTGGTTAGGCCGCAGTTGGAATACTGCGTCCAGTACTGGGCGCTGCGCTTCAAAAGGGATGTGCCCAGCCTGGAGAGGGTTCAGAGGAGGGCCACCCACTTGGTGAGAGGGCAGCAGGACAGGCCCTATGAGGAGAGACTGAGGGACCTGAACCTGTTCAGCCTCAGCAAGAGGAGGCTGAGGGGGGACCTGGTGGCTTCCTACAAACTCATCAGGGGAGATCAACAACAAATAGGTAGACCCTTTTCTCCCCAGCACCACCTGGGGTGACAAGGAGCAATAGTAATAAACTGATGGAGAATAGGTTTAGGTTAGAGATCAGAAGGCAATATTTTCCAGTTAAGGTGGCCAAAATCTGGAACCAACTTCCCAGGGAAGTGGTCCTCACCCCTACCTTGGGCAAATTCAAGAGGAGGTTGGATGATCACCTGTCTGGGGTCTTGTGAACCCAGCATTCATTCCTGCCTGTGGCAAGGAGTCGGGCTAGACGATCTGTTCAGGTCCCTCCTGACCCTAGCTACTATGAAACTATGATTTATTACAGTGCTTTCAAACAGGCTGCTGCTCAATTCACAAGTTATGGAGAGGTGCCTTGAGTCTAAAAAGGTTGAGAGTCAATGTCCTAAGTAGACTGTTTTTTTTAAATAAATTTCAGTTATAACTTCCTCTTGCAAAAATGAATTATGCATGTATTAGCTATATACAAAATCAGACACACACTTATAATTTACCAATAAAAATTTTATTGGGTTGAAGATGATCCAGCAGCTGGGGTGTGGCAGCAGGGAAGAATGCTGAACATCCCTAGGTTTCTAGGAGGACCTTGAGAAGAGAGGTACAATATGAAGTTACCAGGGGGATGTGCTCTATCCAAACTTTAAAACCAAATACCTGGGAGAGGAAGCAGCATTTCTATTCAGGCACTGCTGACAGTCAGTTGACTTCCATGGCTCATTATCTCTCTGATTCTTGTTAATCTCTCTCCACACAGCAGGTGTTAATGACCCTCTGTCCTTTATAATGGTCTTGATGTTCCACTATTCAAAACCATCTTTTCTTATGCAAGTTTGCTCTCTATTAACCATTTTATAGTTTACTGTGGGAATACAGGGCAAGGAACCAGATGTTTGGAGGTGTCTGTCTAGAACATAAAGCAAGGGATGGAGAGTGGTCAAGGAAATGAAACATGCTAGAGAAAAGGGTTAGAGAACAGGGGAAACTAGGGAAACAATCATATCTTTAAAAACTTTACACAGGGGGTGGAGAAAGCTTTAAAATACATTCACAGGTGGTCTTCTCATCAATCCCCTGGTCAGAGGTCATGGTCAGCATCACACTACTAGCATCAAAGTCAACCTGCAGCTCTGGAGTTGGTGTCATCAGGTGGGTTTTGGCTTCTACAACCATGATCCACACTCCCACAAAAGGGGCATCCTGGGACATGATGGTCTCCATCTCTCAAAAGGTAAGAATCTGTTCTCTTACAGGTTGGCTGACCTCCTGTGCAGGGCTTTAAACTAGCTTCATTGGGGGACGGGGATGCAGACGAGAGAGAACCTAGGATCAACAAACCACAAGCCATGCACTGGAACAGCCCACATAAGTATTAAGGGGCCTGATGAGCATCAGGACAGGGGAGTACCAAGAGCACACATAGGGTGGCTCAAGTGTCTCTATACTAATGCTAGGAGCATGGGGAACAAGCAGGAGAAACTTGCACTCCTGCTTGCAAACAAGAACTTTGACTTAGTTGGGCTAACTGAAACTTGATGGGACCCTACCCACAATTGGGTAGTAAGCACTGAGGGCTATAGACTATACCGACGTGATACAGTAGGGAGAAGAGGCGGGAGGAGGGTGTTGCTCTCTATGTTAAGGAGCAATATATAACTTCCATAATCAAGATGGGACCAGAGGAGGGACAAGTCAAAGTATTGCGGATCAGAATGCAAGAGGGTCAGGGGGAAGGATTTGGTAGTGGGGGTCTACTACAGGCTGCCACATCAAGAGGCTGAGTTTGACCTGGAATTTTCCAGACAGCTCTCAGAGGCCATACACTCACGGGCCATGGGTGTCATGGGTGACCTAAACTACCCTGGCATCTGCTGGGAGGAGGAATCAGCTAGATCCAACCATTCACGTAGGTTCTTGGCCTTCACCTAACACAGGAAGGTCCCATTAGAGGAAACGCCTTACTGGACTTGGTCCTGGCTACAGAGGATGACTTGGTGGGGGATCTACTAACACAAGGTAACCTAGGGGATTAGTCACCATCACTTGATTGAATTCATTATCCGGCATAGGGTGGGAAAGATAGCAGAAGTGGGCAGGAGTGCTAGATTTCAAAAAGGCTAACTTCAGTGTGCCCAGAAGATTAGTTAGTGAGGCACTGAAGAACAGGAGCATTGGTGAGATGGTAGCCCAGGAAGGGTGGTGGTTCCTAAAGGGAGCAATGCTACAGGCGCAGAAGGAGACAATCCCATTGCACAGAAAAGGTGGGGAAGGAACCAAGAAACCCTCTTGGCTGAACAGGGAAATCCAGGAAAGCCTAGGGGCAAAAAAAAAAAAA
>NW_017728995.1:17190701-17201619 GCF_001723915.1 Gavialis gangeticus
AGGGGAAAAAAAAAAAAAAGAGAGACATATAGGCTGTGGAGGCAGGGGGTAGCTACCAAGGTGGAGTATGCCTACTTGGCCTGCACTTGCAGACAGGCAGCAGAAACACCAAAGCAGAAATGGAACTTAGGCTGGCAACAAAAATTAAGGACAACGAAAAGTCCTTCTTCAGGTATATAGGGAGTAAGAAGAAGGTGCAGGGTAGCATAGGACCCCTACAGGACAAACCAGGGCAATTAGTGAGCTCCTCAATGAGCTTTTTGCCTCTGTATTCCTGAACATGGATCAGGACAAATCTTCCTATTGGATCATAGACAGGCACAAAAGGGACACCAGCCTACCGACTGCTAGCACTGACTTAGTGAAGAGACGCTTGGAGGGGCTGGATGAATTTAAGTCAGCAGGCCTGGATGATCTTCACCAAGTGTACTGAAGGAATTGGCCAGTGTCATAGCAGAGCCACTGGCACAGCTGTTTGAGCACTCTTGGTACTCAGGTCAGGTCCCAGAGGACTGAAAAAGGGCCAATATGGTTTCTATTTTCAAGAAGGGGAGGAAAGAGGATCCAGGTCACTATAGACCGGTTAGTCTCACCTCTATCCTCAGGAAGACCTTTGAAAAAATTAAGGATCACATTTGTGGGAGTACAGAGGGAAAAACAATACTGAAGGGCAACCAGCACAGATTTAGAGCAGGTAGATCCTGCCCAAGTAACCTCATTTCTTTTTATGACCAAGTCACAAAATGCTTAGATGCAAGAATCTAGGTAGATGTCATCTACATATATTTTAAGAAGACCTTCGATACAGTATCTCATCCTATTGTCACAGAAACTGAGCCGCTGTGACATAGATAATTATATGGTCAGGTGGGTGGCACATTGGCCTAGGGTTCGCACCCAAGGAGTGGTGGTGGATGGGTCGGCATCGACCTGGAAAGATGTGGACAGTGGAGTCGCACAAGAATCAGTCCTTGAACCTGTGCTGTTCGATGTCTTCATTAGCAGCTTGGATGAGGGCATGGAAACTGCTGCCCAAATTCACAGATGATATCAAATTATGGGGTAAAGTTAACACACTAGAGGGTAGGGAATGAATCCAGGCAGATCTAGACAGGGTGGAAAAGTGTGCAGAACAGAATAGGATGCAGTTCAATAAGGGCAAGTGCAAGGTGCTGCATCTAGGGAGAAGGAATCACCAGCATGCTTACAGGCTGGGGGATGACCTTCTCAGCAGCGGAAAGGGATCTCAGAGTCATTGTTGACACCAAGATGAACATGAGTCGTCAATGTGATGAAGCAATCAGTAAAGCTAACCGCACTTTATCATGCATTAGCAGGTGCATGACAAACAGGTCCACAGAGGTGATACTGCCCTTCTATATGGCACAGGTCAGGCTGCAGTTGGAGTGCTGTGTCCAGTTTTCAGTGCCACACTTCAAGAGGGATGTGGACAACCTCGAGGGGGTTCAGAGGAGGCCACTCGTACGGTTCGGGGCCTGGAGGCAAAGCCCTACAAGGAGAGAATGAGGGACCTGGATCTCTTCAGCCTCCGCAAGAGAAAACTGAGAGGTGACCTTGTGGCTGCCTACAAATTAATCAGGCAGGGGGGCAGCAAGGAATAGGAGATGCTCTGTTTACCAGGGCATCCCTTGGAGTAACTAGGAACAACAGCCACAAACTGACAGACGGCAGATTTAGGTTGGACATCAGGAAGCCCTTCTTCCACAGTAAGGGTCACTAGAATCTGGAATGGGCTTCCAAGGGAGGTGGTGCTCTCCCCTACCCTGAGGGTCTTTAAGAGGAGGCTGGACATGCACCTGGCTGGGGTCATCTGACCCCAGCGCTCCTTCCTGCCAAGGGCAGGAGGTCAGATTCGACGATCTGCTAAAGTCCCTTCCAACCCAAACATTTATGAAAATTTTCTTGAACAGCTTTCAGCCTGCCAGGCTCCTACAAATACATAGGAAAATCCTGAAGTGCCAGACTCCAGGAGTTTTAGAATCAGTTATAGCACTTCCCACCCTGCATACAAAGCTTCAGAAGTAAGTGATATTATATCTGAGCCATTCAGCAGCCTTATTCCCAATTGCCCCCTCTCTCTATCCTCTCAGCAAATTTCCAGTTGGCATCCCCAGCCTCCATATTTGAATATTTATTATTCTAAACAGTATGAAATTCCACCATACAAAAACTCATTAACTTGGAAATATCTCATGTAAGCCTTAAGTACTAAAAAGGAAGAAAATCATAACTGAAGACAGCATTACCCTTAATATAGCACCACTCCCATAACACCCAAGCACCCCAGCCAATTAATAGCTTCACACTTGCTTTCAGATACTCACAGGAGTATAGGAAAGTAGGGCTGGAAGTGACCTCATGCAGTTATCTAGTCCAGCCCCTGCTCAAGTCAGGATCATCCAACTAAACATCCCATCACAGATTGATATCATCACCCTCCATACAGGTATCAAAGAACTGTAAACACATGCTCATGTCCTGTTTTTAGAAGAGTGAACTGGTTTTCTCCTTTAGACTGCACAGTTAACAGAGACTCTTTCTACAAATCTGTTTCAGGCAAATTCTTCATTGAAGCCCACAGAAGTTTGAATAAGAATGCAGGAGCAAGGTCCCACTTCGCATTTCCCAATATTTGTCATCTGTTCCAACAGACGGATCTGTTTGTAGCGTAGGTCTGATCCTACTCCCAGTTAAGTCAATTAGACTTCTGACATTGACTTTAATGGGTGTAGAGCAAACTCTGTGATTTAGGATGAAGGAATGTTCACATAAATGGAACTTTACACAAGATTAACTTTCAGCAGCTATTATTAAAACATGCCTATAAAGAACAGAGACCTCTTAAACCAGACTCCTGTTTCACCTGGATTTTTTATTTTAAGCCTACAACTTGACTGTACAGAAGATTTGACTCATGGTTTTTCCCCCTTTTTTCATTTTCCCAAGTTCTTTAGTTACCTAAATTCAGTTCAACATTAGCCAAAAATTGATGCTGAATTTCAGTGTGAAACACTTCATGTTTACTAAATGAAAGAGTACCTCTGAGAGTCCTTCACTCCAGTTGTACTGAATGCCAAGTACATTTTTATATTCCTATCCCACACTGACAGTCACAGCTGTTTCAGGACAGATGCATTTAAAATACAGACAAAAGCCAAGATAATTTATTAATAATCAGTTCATCTTAGCTATTATCTTAAATTTTAGTTTGCTTCAGGATTAACACAGATGGAAACTCGGCATATTTTGGTCAGATCTAATGAAAAACCAGAATGCTTTCAAGCATTGCTCTGTGTAACTACTAAAAGCCAGTTTAGCACATAAGGCCAATAAGCCCTGCCTTTGAATGAGTCTTATGACTAGCTCGCTGAAAATTAGTTTTGTTGTTTGTCAACTACATTACATCCTTCTCATTTTTCAGAAACTGCCGCAGTCTTAGGAACCTGATCAGCAAAATACCTACATACATTTTTAGTTAAGGAGCTCAAGATCAGGCATGCCCAAGACTGCAGGTTTACCCTTTTTTGCTATAAATAAAAACACTCTAAAAGCAACACAAGGAAATTGTTATTCAATCCAGCAGTGAGAATCCCAGTTTACCTGGGAAGGCCCCAACTGTAATCCCTGATAATTTCTTGGGAGCAGAATCAAAGGGTTGCAGCATGCGACTTCAACCCTATAAAAATCCAGCTGGAATACAGAAAACATGAAAACAGTGATTTTTCTGGCATTCCATTTAAAAGGAAGAGTTAAATTAATACATGAAAAGATTCTATCAGCCACAATTCATCTGACTTATTAATTGAACACCTTCTTGGAAACATGGAGATAAAGAGGTGTACCTAAGAGAATTTGAGATAAGAGTGAAAGGAAAGGGAGAGAAATTAGCAGTTTTTTGCCAATCCACTCCCTTAATTGTCATGCTAAACTTGTTCAAAGCTTCCTAAAGGAGTGTAATGCGAAATTGTAACTACAGCCTAGACTGATGATGCAGAAGATAAAAACTTCAGGATTATTATTAAATATGCTTATCTTTAAACACAGAAGAGGCAGTAGAGCCACCTAAACAGCATAAAGCTGTTCTAAAACAAGACAAATGCATACTCCATGTGTTCTAAGCAGTTCAAGCTGCTTCCTGTGATGAAAAACATGGGCTGTACAGTAGACATACTATAGCTAAGTACAACAGATCCCATGATACAGCTGTTTAAAAGAATATTAAGCCAATGAAAGAAATGATGAAATTTTACTCCATAGAAGACTTGCAGGCAAAAGGAAATAGAAATAACAATAAATGTGCAAGCTTACTGGGTTCATACTGAACTTAAGAATTCCCTCTCTAGGAAGTAAATCCATCCTGTTAAAAGCACAGTCTCTCTGGAAACAACAGGGATCTATAGGCACTTTGCCCTGGGTCAGATTAGGAGAATAATAGTTGGCACTTTTCAGCAGCAGATCTCAAAGACTGTAATTTTCCTCATTTTACAGGCAGAGAAACTGAGAAGTTAAGCACACAGGCACCTCTAGAGTCAGCAGCCAAATTGAAGGGATTAGAGCAGGCAACAGGAGCCCTTGCATCTTCCAATTCTTAGGTGCATCTTCTGTACCACTCCTCCACCCCACCCCACCCTTCCAATACCCACAGCAAGCCATTCAATTGCACAACTCACCCGACACACATTGAACAAAAAGTATGACACCAACACAATACAAGCCTTCTGATCCAAATACTTCAAAGGAAGAAGATTGTAGAAAGTAACAGGAGTTGTATAAAACCTGTTATGAGCAATCCATAATTTATTACAGCCACACAAGTCTGGTGGTCTTCATAAAAGTGCTGGCCTTGAGACCTGTTATATGCTAACAAGGTTGGATGCTATTTTGAAAAATTTATAAGAGAATCAAACTATTGTGACCTTGTTGTATTTATGAGTTATAGATGATTACACCCACCACTCACGAGCCTCTGACATAAGATTTTCCTCCCAAATGTGAATATTACAAAGAATGAAAGGGTTAAATTATTTAAGCAGAAAAGCAAATAGGAAAAAATAGATTTGGGCTCCAAGTAACATTTTATATACTGGCTGCTATTTTAGAGCTGCACTGGGTAGTGTTAGGTTCTTAAAATCATACTTAGGAATCTAAATAAAAGTTTTTGGATTTGTAGGACTGCTAGGCAATGAGAAATCATTGGGTGTCTGTACATTTTTTAAGTCAGGCCATTCAAATTTCGGTACCTAACTCAATATAGATTCAAGAATTTCACTTTCAGTACAAAGCTTCAAAAATACCTTATGTCTAAACACATTATTAATTATAATAGGTGAAATCCTGGCCTCTGAAGTCCATGGGAGTTTTGCCATCAATTTCAATAGGGCCAAGATTTGAAATGCTAATTTGTCAAAGTAAATCCTGAAGTTAATGGTCTGGAAATCCTATTCTCCAAACTGAAGTACATTTTACACATTTCTGAAGTGCAATACAAACTATGAAAGACAACCAGGTTCTCAAAGACAAAACATGAGCTCACTAGCTCACAACCAGCATTTGATAGTAGCTGACAAAGCTGAGCTGCTGGATGTATACACACACAAACACATACTTAATTTGGTATTCTACTGCATAGGAATTTTCAAGAGGTCTCCTGCTGAAAAACTCATCATCCATTTAAA
Organism: Gavialis gangeticus; assembly: GCF_001723915.1. Classification (NCBI taxonomy): domain Eukaryota; kingdom Metazoa; phylum Chordata; order Crocodylia; family Gavialidae; genus Gavialis; species Gavialis gangeticus. The sequence continues at coordinate 17,196,398 of NW_017728995.1, forward strand.
TTCTTATGCTGGTGATTTGTAAGAAAAGATTATCTAAACTCCAGGGTTTAGGTAGATTATAGTCCTCAACCTGAAAAAAAATAATTGCCATCATTGAATATCTGGATACATACAAATAGTTTCACTTTGGACCTAGAACTGCAAATGATAATTTTATGGAATGATTTCACTTCATTCAGTGAACCTTTTAATACTTGCACATCAAATCCAGGATTGGGTTAGATTTTGTGGTTGTGGTTTTACAGGTGAATGGATATTGCCATCTACTGTTAGAAAAAGTGTATGGTGGATCAGCTAAGACACCCAGAGAAGACCGTCTTACTTCAAAGCATAGGTTTAAAACGTAAAGCCCAAAACTTCAAAAACATTGTAGAAAACTTCATTCTGTGGAGCTCTGTATAGCTCTACTAAGTCTTCTGGACAAAGTTAAAATTATTCTGCTTTTAAGCCTTTTTATGTTAAGGCCTTATACAGGCAGTCCTACGACTTGCAACACAATTGGTTCCTGAAAACCACATCTTAAGTCGAAACATCGCAACTCGGAACCGATTCTCTCTTAGGAAGTAACATTACAAATGGGGGATTGGTTCCTGAACCAACGCCCAATACCCTATTTTCACCAAAAATAACCAAGAAGTTTGTACTCAATCAATTATAGATGCATGATATAGCTACATTAATGCATTTATACTGTAAATAGCAATCATATTGATTTGGAAGGACTTCTTTGAGGCGACTTTGCTGGACTTTTTGAAGGATTCTTCGCTGGATTCTTCTCAAGAGTCTTGGCTGCAGGTTTTTCTAGAGTCTTGAACTTGTTTGCTGGCATAGCAGCACATCAGATCAAGCATTGTAAAGTTGAAACTGACATCAGAAAGTTGAAACTGTGTCAATTTATAAACGTTGTAAGTGCAAAATGTTGCAACTCAAAACATTGCAAATTGAGGGCTGCCTGTATTACTAGAAATAATTTATTAGTCTGAACATTCATAGCTGCACTTGTTGCATGCATGAAACTAGACACCCTTAGTCCCAGACTTAAATGACATCTGATGTTAAAAAGCTCAACAGAAATATTAATTTTACTGTATTTTTATTTGCAGTAAACTCTAAAAGTTGCTTCCTCCAGTTTTTGTAGTTGTGCAGAAATTATTTACTATTGAAAACCCATGTAACACACACAGGGACTGTTACACCTCTGCACAGGAATACGTTTCACCCACAGAAGCAACATGGGCAAGTGGACTGAACACAGGACAAGGTAATAGGAACTACCAAAAAAGAAACCCCCCTTAACTGTGGAACTGACACGTGGCAATAGGCAAGTCTCTGAACCTCTCTGTGCATGAAGTCCTCTCCACACCAAAGGAAATGAAAGTTTTGAAGTGATTTGCAATGAGACCAAGGTGTTATCCCATGTCTCAGCTTCTCCCTCCACAGACAATATGCAAGTAGTCACACAGCACTTCAAAAGATACTAATTGCTAGATGTTAAGTGTTGCCATTTAATTTGCTTAAGTACAACAGTCCAGAGAGAAAGCATTTAAGTAGCTTATTCTATTATATGTTCAAACAATATCTATGTATCAAATAAGATATGAATAAAATATTATAGAATTTGATAAATGAAAAAAGAAAGGAAACAGCAATCCACTGAAAGCTTTATTTGAACTCTGACAACCGATAAAGGGACCAGAAACTGAGTCTGTACACAGCCCTCTGGCTTCAGCTTCCTGAATCACACTTCAAGATGAAAAAGGAGACCTGTGGAAAACAAAAAGGGAGTACATAAACATGAAATCAGAACCTGTGGCTCAACAGTTCCTCTTGTTTTCACTAAATATGCACAGATTATGTTGTTGCATGGCATTTTACATATAAAGATTATTTCTAAATATCACTATGATGTTTTTCCTATTGCTTTTCAGCTGACATCACAACTACATTTTAGGTTGTATGTACCTGCTGATTATACAAGTCTGCAAACACAATTGGGTCAAGTTTTGCTGATGTTTGGCCAGATCTTTCAGTAGTTAAACAATCTTTGAATAAAACCATTCTTTGTCTTTAATAGCTATTATTTCTCTTTCAGATACTTGTGAGAGAACAAAAAAGTAAGGACTAGTTGAACAATTTACTATTGTAGTGCAATATTAAATTCTGCTTGCATTGTTCTTTAAAAATTTAAATGCATGTGGTCTTTAAGATTTTTTTTTTTTTTTTTAATGTTATTGAAATTTACATCAACCACAACAGCAAAAAACACTTAGCTTTTCCAAAACACATTTCAAATCACAGGTTGAAGTGCTTTAGGTTAGTCTTCATGAAAAATTATGCAATTTCCTTAAGTGATTTTATACTTATTAAAATGGTGCAACCCCTTTGTGGACACTATCTTCAAAAGATCTGAAACAGCCTTTTGGTAGTTTTCCACGTGTCAGTAAATTAAACAGGTACAAACTAAATTAATGTAATATATTTTCAATAAATACAAGACAATCTACACCCCAAATAGAAGCCATTTTAACCAAATCAATTTAAGATAAGCTAGTGCAGCTTCATGTAAACAAGCCTTTAGAGGTATGGTAGAGCATTATCATTTATATTTTGTTGGCAGGGGAGCTGAAGTTATGGGACTGCGTTACTTTAGCCCCGAGTCACTAGAAGAGCCAGGGATAGAACATAGTTCTTGGGTCCTTGGCCCACAGTCACAAAGTAAAGCTGGAGAAGATGCAGCCAGAACATGTAAAAATAGAGAAACAAATCTGCATATTTGGAATGCACTTCTCTTCTTACCCAGAGAACAGAAACTATTCAAAACCGTAAGATTTATTTTATTATAGCATTCTACTTTTTTTTATAATAAAGTACTTCCTACTGATTTAACTGTTCTTTAGATATTGTACATTTACACTTCTTCCAAAATGCATTGCAACAAATTATCTTTAGTCTCCTGTGGGACTACTGAGTCACATCTGAGAAACTATCTTTATGAAGCTTTTTGCTGGGTCATCTCCTCCAGCATTCTTCTGTCTACCATCACTTTGCAATAATTTACCTATTTAAAGCCATAGGCTTGCAACTCCCCCTTTAGGGAGATGGATTTTTCCTCAAGGCACATCTTTGATAAATTTAATGTAATCCCAAGTTACACATTTTTTAGTTTTTCCAAAGGGGTGGAGTGACTGCATGCATTCTCCATGGCCTATTTCCTATAACAGCCCTTACCTGTCAACAGGGGGTAGCCTAGATACCTATTAAGGCAGGGGTGGGCCAACCCCCAGCACATGTACCACAGTAACCCAGGCAGCCTTTGTATGTAGCACAAAAATGGGGCATGGAGTGGCAGACAGGGCAGGGAGCAGAAAGTACAGCAACAGATCAGACAAGGGAAGAGAATGGGCAGAGCACTCAGAGAGGGTGCAGAGTTAAGTTAGGAGAGCAACTTTAAGTGCTATACATAAGCAAAATGTTGGGCCCCACATTGTAATAAAGGTAGGTGCAATCCTAGAGAGAACCATCTTACAAAAAAAGAACAAAAACAAAAAAACCTGAAACTTAATGAGATTCACATGTTCAGCACTGAATAAAATATACTTAAAACATGACATAAGGTAGGAGATGCCCCACTGGCAGACCTGTTTCCCCAAGTTGCAGACTCTCAGTAGGTGCTGCTTGCTGCCAGTTGTTTTGTTAAGGGAAGAACCATCAAACGTGATTTCTTTGATTCCCTGCAGTGGCTGCCACTTGCAAATAGTTTTAGACTCTTAAGGGGAAAACTTGCTGAGAGCTTCAGTTATTTTGATTCCTGAAAAGCCACAGTAGTGCTTTTTAGAACCATTTCTGTGGTAAAACATTCGTGCGGCCGGGAAAGCAGCTGCATGCAGCGCAACCGCGGTTGCTGAAATTTTCCCCCGCTATATTTGTTGTACTCATCAGCAATAATGTACCAAGGAAGCCATATTAAACAAAAACTGCTTGCTGCCATAATCCAATGAAAGCAAAACTGAATTAATAGATTTCCCAGTTTTGTAAAGTTGTGAAGTCTGTGAAAATTGTACGTGCAGAATATAAACTCCTACATGCATTCAAAAACATTGGAGTTTCAGGTTTATTATTATTGAAAATAATGGCCAAAGTCAACTTTGGTTTCAGCCCCATTAAAAGAGAATTACTACAGTAATGGATATGACCCAGAGCTCTCCATAGTGCTATTTAACTGCTGTGACAACAGGGGAAGAGAAAGAAAACTCTTGAAAGACAGAAGGTAGAACCCTTCTTACAAAAAAAAGTTACTCAGGTACATTTTATTACATGTAAAAAAAAAAACAAAACAAAAAACAAAAAACAAACAAAAACAAAAAACAAAAAAAAAAACACCTTAAGTAGCAGTAAGTCCTACAAGAATTATTTGACTGTTGTGAACGGACAGCTATAGCTGAGAAAACAAAAGATTATTTACCAAAGTTAAAGCAAAGGCATGTACAATTGTTACTCTGGGAAAAAAAAGCAGTGTAGAACAAAGGCAAAACTACGTGTTCATTTAGGAGAACAACTTCATCATAAAGTGCTACATATGACCAACACTCAAACCAGACAGTGCTGTATGCATTTTCAAAGGCACAGGGCACTTACCTTTTTATTTTATTTATGGAGGACATAAGGCAATTTTCTTCCCATTGACCCATTTTTTTCCCCTTTCAAACAACATGCAAGTAGCCTTTAGACATAAAGAAAGAACTTGCCACTAGGTGGCACCCCTCATACATCTATTAAGCTACTGAATTGCAGATCCAGAGGGAAGGTAAGATTGGATCAGGTGTAAGGCAACCAGCCACTGGATGATGGATGGTAACTGCAGTAGCATTCAGGCCATTTGTTGCTCTGTGACCAGTGTTACCAAGTCTGCTTATAATAAGCAGAACTGGGCTTGTTTTGGTTTTTTTCAGTCATGTTTTGAGTCACTAGTTGATAAGCACCCCCACTCCTCTTTGAAATGAGTTGGGCTTGTTTTTAAATGCAGTGCAGCTCCCCAACCCCCAAACACTTGAGAACAGTGTCTGTGACAGCAGGCCAAGACCTAGCAGGAAATGTGATCTGCCTCAATGGTTAGAGAGAGACCACTAGGTGCACACCTAATTTAGGACAGGGATGCTCAACCCCCCGCCTATGGAGCTGTATCATCCAGCCTACAGGCTCCCCAAGGGTCAGGAACTTTGGCA
>NW_017728995.1:17206619-17208341 GCF_001723915.1 Gavialis gangeticus
TGCTCAACCCCCCGCCTATGGAGCTGTATCATCCAGCCTACAGGCTCCCCAAGGGTCAGGAACTTTGGCAGCAGGGGAGCAGTGACAGTGTTCATTACTGGTCCCCAGTGTCAAACCTCTGAACTTGTGGGGGAGCCCTTGGACCAGAGAACTTGGCCTTGCATACCAGATCCTGCCAGTACACAGCTGAGTCAGGGTGGCCTGTGATCCAGGCCACAGAGTCCACACCACCCATCAGGCCCACAAGACCTGCCTGCTGACGACACAAAACAGCAGTAGGCACAGAGGCTACAGGTTAAGAACAAGGTGCCATACAAGGACGCCAATGAGAAAACTGCAGCAGAGCTTGGGTCCTGTAACACGCAGCTACTTACCTGTCTGCTTAGCAGACAGATCTTACACTTGCCCCATGCTTCATCCCTTACACAACACTAGGGGGGCAGCAATAGATTTTTAGGGCCAATACCAATAGCCAATATTTAAGGAGGCATATTGATTGACACTGATCTGATTTCCGATACAGCTGCCTCCAGCTGTAAGTCTGGTGTGATGGAAGGGGAGGGGGGGGGCTCACATCAATGCCCCCTGCAGTGAGGAAGGGTGGAGGCACTGCCCAGTCAAGGTGAGGGGCTGGATCTACAGCTCATGGGTAGGGGGTGTGTGGCTCCTGCTGCTGCTTGCACCCCAGGAGGGCATGGGGGTTGCCCCAGATCTGCGCAGGGCTCTTCTTGGTGGGGGCTGGGATCGGAGTGAGCACCGGTGATACTGGGAGGATGCTGCATCTCAGCAGCAATGTCACCAGGCACAGCCCCAGCTCCTTCTGGCACGTGGGTGGAGATACAGCATTAAGCTGGATAAAATTAGGGGTGGAAGTAGCATCCTCCCAGCACCACCGGCACCTGCTCTGAGCCCAGCCCCAACTCCAGCCCACCCCACCTCAGACAGACCCAATGGACACACGCCACCCCCCCCCCACCTCAGGTGCAAGCAAGAGGCGCCCTGAGCCATGGCTCCAGAAGCCACCCCCCATGCCCCTTCCACCACACCAGACTTACAGCTGGAGGCAGCTCCCCATGCTCCTCGCTGCCCCAGTGCTGCACTGCAGCTGTGTGCAGCACTGGCATTTATCAGCCCAACTGAGCCATCAGACCATTATCTGATGCAGCCAGTTGTCTTTCTATGGGTACTGCTCAGATCTCAGACCCGCTATCAGTGCACCTCTACGCGACACACATGGTTACCTCCCAGCAGGTCTCTGCGCTTGGCCTACAGGGATCACAGCTGCTCCCATCCACCCGCCGCTCTCCTCCGAGGTACCCACAGCTCCTCGGGGGCTGGCACTCATCCTGCAGGAAACCAGCTTGCACCACTTGCAAAGCTTCAAATCACCCTGAGTCTTGTTTCCTGGAAGCCTTGTGCTCCAAAGGGCCCCGAGGGCGCTCCCAAGCCCTGCTCCTACCTGCGCCGCTGGGCTGTTGGATCCAAGCACTCCCTGCCAGGCACGGGCACCCCTCAGGGGAAGAGGGGCAGAGACGGGCACCCCTGAGAAGACAGAGGTGGGGGGCACCGTGAGGCAGGGGCGTGCCACGTGCGCACGGAGGGGGAGGGCGGGGCCGGCACGTGCCCCCCCACAGCACGAGCACGTGTCGGAGCAGAGGCCGCCGCGCGCCCCACAGCTTCGGGGCGGCGGGCTGAGGCCGAGGCCGAGGCCGCTCCGTTGCT
>NW_017728995.1:17208586-17224522 GCF_001723915.1 Gavialis gangeticus
TTTGGTTGGTGGCTCCGGCCTGCTCCCGCCGCGCGCTGGAAGTCAGCGAGGAAAACAGCGCGTGCACGCTGGGAGCGGCCCAGCGCCCGTTAGGGTTAGAGTGAAAGCGCCGCCCCCTGCCCCGCCGCCGCACTGCCCCCTAGTGCCCCCAACTGCCGCTTATAAAGGCTCGTCGGCCCCGTCCCTCCCGCCGCGCCATTGGCCGCCGGCGCGCCTTCTCGGCTCCTATTGGCGGGAGGGCGGGAACGGCGCTTTGGCGGGAGGATTGGAAGCGCCCGGCCCCGCCCCGCAGTGGAACCTCGGGGGTTGGCTGGAGCCCCCCTCCCCCCCCTCCCGTGAGCCCGGGCCAGGGAGTGGGAGCGCTGGATCAAGCTCCGCAACCACTTCCGGGAGCACCACAGCCGCTTCTGTCAGCGAGACTGACCATGGGGGACCCTCTCCCTCATCGCTGACTGGTCGCTGGGGGGAGGATATGCCCCCCCTGACTAAGGTGGCACCAGTAGCCCATGCTGCTGCCTGGCAAGATATTTTGGCAAATAGCAATTTCCATTAGAAATCCGCGTGGGACAGGGATGGTGTTTCCTCAGTCCATGCTGCCTGCTTTATCTCAGCTGCTTGCTGCTGACCTAGGGAAAAGGCATCTGCATAAAAGCCGGGCCCATTTAGGACCTGTTGGTGAAGGAGTGTCCCTGAACAAGCACACCTTGAGTTTTATTGGTTTATTAAGTTATTCACAAAGCAATACTTGATGGCATAAGCCACCGGTGCTTTGGGCTTATCACTGCAGTGTGCCTTTCTGTTCTTATCACGTTTGGCCACATCTCCTTAAAAACGCCTGGGTTTTAGAAGCACTTTCTGTGCACTATGTTAGGCCCCACTTCCCTGTACTCTGCCATGGTGACCCACATCTTCTCAAAGGCCGAGAGGGAAGAGAGGATGGAGCCACCCATCCAAACAGAGAGCTTCCTGTCAGGGGGAGCCACGATCTTCACCTCAGTGTCCGCGGGGACCATGCGAACCAACTCTTTGTGCAAGCGTTCAGGCATGCCAGGGAAGAGGCTGGAACCACCAGACAGGATGATGTTGGAGAAAAAGGAGGTCCTCAGGTCAATGTCACACTTCATGATGGAGTTGAAGCAGAGCTTGTCAATCCCTGGTGCCTCCATACCGATGTTTGATGGGCGGAAGAGGGTCTCAGGACAACGGAACGTTTGATTATGGACTTTAACGACCTGCCCGTCGGGGAGCCTGTATGTTTTCTCCACCTCGGCAGGCTTTTTAGTCATCTCCTCCAGTGGGGTCAGGGATACGTAACACAGGGTCTCCTTCATGTCCCGTACAATTTCTCTCTCAGCTGTGCTGACCATGGAGATACCACTCTCCTTCAGAATCCGCATCAGGTAGTCTGTGAGGTCACGGCCCGCCACGTCTAGTCGCAGAACTGCGTGGGACAAGCAGTAGCCCTCAAAGATTGGTACAATGTGGGTGACACCGTCACCAGAGTCCATCACACAGCCTGTGGTGAAGCCTGAAGCATAAAGAGCCAGCACAGCCTGGACAGCCACATACATGGCTGGTACCTGGAAGCGCTCAAAGAGCACTTTAGTCATATGTTCTCGATTAGTGAGTGGGTTTAGTGGTGCCTCAGTCAACAGTACTGGCCTCTCACTCGCCGCTATCTTCAGGTCATTATCGTAGACATTCTTCCATACAGCTTCCATATCTGCCCAAGATGTAACTATCCCATGCTCCACTGGGTACCTACAGGTGGTCAAATGGGTAAAATAAAATGGCAGTATTCCCCTACTCTGGTCACCATGTCCACAATGCCCACACAACCCCCATTCATCAGGTCAACCTTGTTAAGTGCTTCCCAGATACAGCGCGTTATAAAATGCATATTGCAGACAGAATGTGAGAGGTAAAGGGCAATGATTAAAGCCTGCCGGAAGTACTGGATTTTAGCCTTATGAAAACCTTGCAAAAATTCAACAGCATCAGCTCCAGTAATACTGGGACCCATGTGGTATACTGGAAGCCAGCACTCTCTTAAGCACCATGTTGATCCCTTCAGTTCTAGAGGGCTGGATGACAAGGTAATTAAAACATTGCTGGTGCCTTATGTATAGTAAGTAATACTTCAAACTTTGCTGAGCTCGCTGCTCCGGTCTGAAAAAAAACAATATACTGGGAAGTAAGGGTGTGAACAGACGGTGTGTCAGGTACTTTGTAAATGTAGCCCACACGCACGCTCTTCCTCTGCAGGAAACATGAGGTATCTTATTGCAGTTCGGCTGAGGGACAAGTTACCTTGTATTTACCATGGGAGCCAGAACATGCCTGGAGGCTGTTGCAATTTATAGCCACTGAGCTATAAATTCACATCTTAGCTTATGTCACACCAATGTATTCAGGTAGCCATGCCCTAAACAGAAACAAAGAACTAGATCTGCCATTGCCCTGAATCTTTTGCAGTCACTTGTACCTGGGCATATTAAGTGAAAAACACTACCTATGAATTTTCTGCCTATTTTACACTCTGCTTCAACTGGTGTAAGTGACGGCATAAGTGTGGTGCAAAGGAGGTTCTGGGTTTAAAAACAAAGTTCACCGAGTGTCTAGATTAGCATTTCCACTCCTACTCATTAGCTTAAAGTAATGATCAATACATTCGTTTGATGTAAGATAGCACCACAAACTCATCTGGGCAAGCCTAGAGTAGTCCTTGCATTTGTCTTTCCTTTTCTTTTCTATCTTGTTCTTTCTTTGTTATCTCCAATTTGCCATTCTCCTTTTCTATTTTAATTTCTTCCAAATCTCTGTGACGTTCTGCCTCCTCACCTGATGCTTTTTCCTTTGGTGCTTCTCCTTCTGTGATTCTTCCTTTTGTGCTCCTTTTTCTCCATGATATCTTAGGAGCATTGCTTCTCCTAATCCCAGAGTTTTTCCTGTCCCCCTCTTATTCCCCTTACTGCTGTTCTAGTCCCTACATATGCATAACCTTCCCATATCATTATAGCCACAGGAGAGAATAGAATCGTTTCAATTTACAATAGTGGTAGAAAGTAGTAAACTATAATGGGGACAGAGTGTGCTTTCTATAAAACAATTCAGCATGTTACACACTGAGCTTCCATTGTAAAATGGGTGCACTCACCACAAGCTGCAGCTAACCAATTCCAAAATGTCAGCGGATGGTCTATACATCATTAGGCAGAACCCTGTGATTTGGGGGAAAATTGGAATCTCGGAAGTGGGACGCATGAAGCCCTTTTCCTCTTTTTAAGCAGAGCACAATTTCCAATTGTACAATTGCCTGAAGATCACAAAAAGCAGTTGTAGCAACCAGTGCCTTCTAGCACAACAATTGCTTTATCTTGACTCAGGCCACTCTCCCAGTAGAGATTAACATGCAGACGCCCAGAATGATTTCCCTGCTGGGCAAAAGGAAGAATAAAGGAACAAGGGGAAGGGCAGAAAATATACCCCAATGTGAAGGGGAAGAAAGGAGACTGAAGGAAGAAAGACTTGGGGATTCTGGTAAGGGGAGAGGATAGAGTAATTTGCGTATAGTCAAGTTAAAAGGGATGGTGGACCCCTTGGGTCCCAGGGGGGCTGGAAGAGAACAGAAATGAACACAGAGCTAGTGACATGGGAAAAGGATGGAATGGTATTATAAAGGGTGTGGGAGTGCTGGCTGAACCACAGGTGGTAAGGGAAAATGGGGAACCTGGTATGAGGAAGGATAAATGAGGGGCATACAGACCTCTTTGAACAGGAATATTTGGGGGAGTTGGAGGGATGAATGCAAGGTGCTAATCGGAAGGCAGAGAGCTTGGCCTGCAGGCACGTGCCACATGCATCCTCTTGCAATTCCTTAGTTCCTAGCTGAGAACCACAGGCAGCAGTTTGTGCAAGTTGTCATTTGCCAAGGTTGTGAAGGCCTCACACTCAACCTGATGGCACTCCTTTGTCTGTCTGTACCTAACATACTACCTTTTTAATGCCAGATCTATTCATTTCCAGACTTTCAGGAAATATTCTGGGTAAGCAGAACCCAACTGATTTTGCCGGAAACTGTCAGAAGAAATGGAAGATTGAAGCCCCTTGTCCTCTGTTTTTCAAAGCTGCAGCTTCAGGTACCTCTGCTACTGCCTGTAGAAAAACCTGGTACTATGCCTATGAATGGCTTTCATTACCCTTGCTCATCCTCTCTGTATAAGGAAAGTGTAGGCATCTCACTTCAGAAAAAGAAAACTCCTGTGCATAAAATCGTAGGAGCTGCAGTATTTCCACGCAAGACTGAAGTGAGCAACACTGTGTGACAGCAGAAGCAGAATGTTCCTACTAGAGTGTACAGATGCAATGCAGGACGCGGCAATGGTGACATTTTTGCTCTCAGCCCCACAACATGCCTGATGCATGAAGAGTTCAAGTCTCACAATGAAGTGAAATTGCAACAGTGTTTGCAACACCAGTGAGCCACTGCAAAGCTTTTAGTGGTTGAACAAGGAGGGTGTTACAAGCTATAAGGATAAACCTCTAATCTTCCAGCAATCCCCACAGCTCAGCTGCAAAAGTCCTTAAAGGATCTGCTGCAGCAACCATCAAACTGATGGTTTGGGAGCATGAGCCTGTGCTCATTCCCTTTCCTGCACTACTTTCTCTCTCTTCAGTCTCTACTCTTCTGGGGGGTTGGTTTCTTTTCTTCTGTCTAGTTTTGCTCCACTTCTCACTTGTTGGTCTGTGTCTCATTTTGCATAGGGCAGCAGCTGCTTTCCTCCTCCCCGCTCCAGCTTCCTAGTCCTGTCCCTTCTGCAGGTCCTACCAGGATCAAACATTTCAGTAACTCACGCATATGAAATTCAGCTGGGATGAATCAATTCTTCCAGTTCCAAACTCTCACCAAAAGGAAAGCCAAGACAGAGGACTGCTGGCTAATGAAAGGCTTCCCCCTTATTTAGATCCCAGCCCCCCTGTTCCAGCTTGCCCTCCATTTATTTAGTGAGGCTTCACTCCCCTCCCTCCCACAGTGGTAATGGCACCTGACAAAGAAAAGCTTAGAGAGAAGCCTGTCCACTGTTTTGGGAGCCATCTTCTCTGTGGGCAGAGACAGCCCCCATTCCTCCTTGGTGTCTAGTGGACATACCCCACTTGGTTTGTTTCCCTGCTTAACACCTTGTAGCCATCTCCTTCTTTCCACCCTGCCTTGTCCCCCTCTAGTACCAAAGGGGAAAGACCCTGCCTTAGTTTGCTCTCCTCTTGTACTGTGCTTTGTACATGCCTTTATCGATACCTGATGGAGAGGATCCCTCTCTTGGCCTGTGCCTCTTCTCCAATGTAAAGGGTCTTCTGGCCAGCCCCCAGCATCACAGCCTTGACCTTGGGCCGTCCTGTCACATTGGTGTAGATGAAACGAGGCTCCTTGTCCCCAGATATGCCTGCTTTGATCAGCCCGGACCCATTGTCTATAACTACAGCTGTTGGTAGGTCCCCCATCACAGGTGGTGGCTTTCCACCTGCCTCTTCCCGTTCAGGTCACTGGAGAGTGATAAGATTGGCAACATGTTATCTTTCCCTCCTATTGTGACAGAAGTCTATGTAGAGATAATGACTTGGTTGCTATGACACTCCCCCCTCCCCCCCAGCTTTCAACAAGCTAGGTAGGGTCTGGTTTGGTCAGCACTTAACTGGTGATTTTTTAAGATTATATCAGAAGGTGCAGAACTACCACTGAGATCCACAAGATCTAAGATCCAACAGACAGTATTCTCCATCGTATCTGAATTCCCTCCACTTAAAACAAATAGCAATTGGAAATTTTCTGGTAGAATTAAAGGAGTCTCTTCGCATCTTTTTCGGGGTTATTTCTTAGCAACCTGGAGACGATAGCTTTTCGAACATGGATAAAGTACTCCCTATAGATATATTTAATAAACCAATTTGTGAGTGGTTTGTTAAATTTGGTTTAACATTGGTTTGTTAAATTTGAAGAGAACTGTATTCTTGGAAATGAAAGACAGATGCATTTTATTGCTAATCTAAATATGCCCTATTTATTTTCTTCTAACAAGTCTTTTTAACTGTTTATTTTATTAATTTTACCTTGTTCAAGATTGATGTTCTGTTTTCTTTTACTTACAAACTATGACCAAGATTTTGCGCTGCATATCATGTATGTGCATCCAATTTCAGTCTCAGGGCCATCATTTTCACCATTTCCCAACATGATGCAGCAGAGTTTTAAAAGCAGATATTGCATATTTTGTTTTTTATTTGGCTTTTCTGTTAGTATGTTTTTATGGGGAGGGTTAATTTCTGGCAACATTTCTGGAGCTCTTTGGTATTATAAAAATTTAAATCTGAATTCAAATTTGATTTAGTAGGCTCTCCTTAATGCTACAGTGCCAACATTTACTGAGTCTGTTAATTGGCAAAAATAACATCAGTTAGAAGTAAAATAATAATTACTGTACCTTATTTGCAAAAGACACATCTTCTATCTACCATCCATTCAATAAAACAAAAAACCTAAACACTCCAAATGGTGGTGTGCAGGCCAGAAATGAGTACCTGCAAAGAAAACTTGATTTATTATTTTTCCCTCTTTACGAAAGAACATATTGACCATGAAAATAAAGTCCCTTCCTCCCCAGCCTGTTTAAAGTAAAATATTTATATGTTTAAAATCATTAAGGAAGTCTTTGAGTACATCACAGCCTCAGAGGACTAAAACAAATGTGTATGGCTTTTACTGATTTTACCGAAGCCTTCGACTCTGTTAACTGTGGGGCTCAATGGAAGACCTTGCTGAAGTTTGGCTGCCCAGGGAAATTCATCACCATCCTAAGACTCCTTCATGACCAGATGACTGCCTCCATCCTATGCAGTGGCTCTACTACAGAGCCCTTTGTCTTTTAACCTAGCATCAAGCAGGGCTGCATGATCACACCAGTTTTGCTTTCCATTTTTCTTGCGGTCATCAAGATGCTCATCCATGACTGCCTGCCATATGGCATTGGCGCTGAGTACAGGATGGAGGGGAATCTTTTCAATCTCTCCCACCTCTGTACCAAAACCAAAGTTACATCAGTGTGGATTGTGGAACGTCAGTATGCTGATGACTGTGCTGTTGCTGCATATAGATGTCATAGATTTCACAGATGTTAGGGCTGGAAAGGAACTCGGAAGATCATCGAGTCCAGCCCCCCACCCCAGGGGCAGAAAGTTGGCTAGGGTCAAAGGATCCCAGCAAGATAAGCGTCCAAACACTTCTTAAAAGTGTCCAGAGTAGGTGTTTGCGCCACCTCTAGAGGGAGTCTATTCCAGGCCTTGGGGGCTTGGACAGTAAAGAAGTTTTTCCTTATGTCCAGCCTAAAATGGTCTTGGAGGAGTCTGTGACCGTTGGAACTTGTCATCCCTTGGGGCGCTCTGGTGAACAGGTGTTCCCCTAGATCCTGATGCACACCCCTTATATACTTACAGGCTGCTACCAAGTCACCCCGGAGCCTGCGGCGAAGGACTTACAAACAGCTCTTAACCTTTTCTCTCAAGCATACCAGTGGCTGGGACTGATCCTGAACATTGGAAAAACTACAGTGCTTCACGAGCCTGCTCTGGGCCAGTTAATTCCTCGCACAAAGATCCTCACTGAGGAGGAGCTGGAGAGTGCTGAACACTTTGTATACCTCGGCAGCTGTGTTTCAGAGAAGGTCAGCATCAACAAGGAGATTCATTATAGCATCCAATGTTCCAGCTTTGCCTTTGGAAGACTGAATCATCATGTGTTCACCAATCACACCATCGGGACTCAAATAAATCTCCTACTATATAAGGCTGTGGTAATGCAAACTCTTCTGTACAGCTGTGAAGCTTGGGGGACCTACAGGGACTACCTGGAAAGTCTGGAACGCCTTCACCAGCACTACCTCTGGAAGATCCTTGGCATAAAGTGGGAGGATCATCACACCAATGCCAGTGTCCTCACTGACACTAACACCACCCGTATGGAAGTGCTGATTATTCAACGTCAGCTGTGGTGGACAAGGCCATGAATGCTGCATGCCCCCAGAGGCTGTGGGGGCACAGTGACAGGCAGCAGCAGTGGTATCGGCGGCGGAGGTATGGCAGCGGCAAGCGGGGAGCTCCCGCAGGCAGCCGCAGCCTGGTGGTTGGTGACCATCCGTAGAAGCCGCCGGCCGTGTCACCGGCAAGGGAGGGGCAGTGGCAAGTAGCAACCGCCCACAGATGCCGCCAGCAGCATCAGTGGTGTTTTTTGCAGGAGGTGCACCACCAATGGGCAAGGCAGCGTGAGGGCATCCCTGATGCAAAACAACCGCTATTCCTCCCAACTCAGCCAAGGACAAAGCACATGCAGGCACCAGACAAATCGCTTTAAGGACACCCTCAAAGCAAACATTAAGACATGTGGCATTGACTCCATAAACTGGGAAACACTAGCCCAGAAGAGGGCTACCTGGCGACGCCTTGTGAGAAAAGGTTCATCTTTCTTTAAGGAAAACTCTCTCCCTGGAAGCAGAAAAATGACAGGAACAGAAGGAAAGACAACAGATCTGAGAAATCCCTGGTCTGACCCTCCCTTTAACCACCACCTGTGGCATTTGCCAGAAAGTGGCTCTAGGGTCAGCCTCAGTCTTCAGTCGACTCATTTACAACCCTTTATTTGAGACATGGGATTGTGAGAGATCCCCAGCAACCAGGGAGACCTAAAAGCCCAGGCTCCTTTGTTCACACCAGAAGTTGGGGAGGGTAAATGTGACTATTCCAGCCTGGTGCCACCCCCCATGGAGAGATACCACAGGCCCAGGGAGGCGAGAAGCAATTGCTCCACCTCCCCAGTGGGGCCTGTGTTCCCAGGCGGGGGTGCTGCTCTGGGGGTGTTGATGCACGCCAGGCTGGGGTGGCACTGCGTGCTCAGGAAAGGTGGCGTAGAGCACGGCTACATTCGGACTTTATGGAAATGGTAAACTCCTCCCTAGCATCGCTCCTGCGGCCATACCGCTGAGGGCAAGCGAAATTCGGGGGCATCCAAGCCCCAAGTCTCTGGGCTGGGACCTGCACTAGGATGCCTGCTATAGGATTTGGAAGCATCTGAAGCCCCAGGCAGGGTGGAGGAGGGCCACACATGGTTCTTGGATGATTCAAGTGGATTTGGACCTCATCTGGCTAATTTGACAAGAGACATGAAAAATGTTCCTAAAAAAAAAGGCTACTTGTTCTGGAGCCCACCCTGAACTTGCACCATGATGGGCTACAGCAGGCTTGAGCTGGCTGGGCAGTGCCATCAGTATCCGGCTGAGCCTGAGTCTAGCCCAGGCTTGTGTGAGGATCTGAGTGGAGCCTTTTCTTAAAAAGTCTACACAGAGGAAGCTTCTCGGGTAACATGCGCTGGCCAAACGCAGTGATCAACATTTATACATAATAATAGACAAATCCTAGATTTGCTGAGGCTCAGCCTATCGAATAGTAACATAAGGGTAGCATTTCAAAACAACTTTGACAGATTAGTTTCCGTAGTGTAGTGGTTATCACGTTCGCCTAACACGCGAAAGGTCCCCGGTTCGAAACCGGGCGGAAACAAAACTGTTTTGCTTCCCTAGCTGCTGCGCTGAAGTCGTTTTAAAGCCTTTTTTTTTTTGTTTTGACAAGCACACATTGTACTATACGAAGACAACTGTTCATTCGATTATTGACCTGACAACAGCATGAATTTCCTCGGTTGTATATTACCATTTTGTCTGGTAGGATGTTCTGTTCCCACTTCGCAGGCACAAGTTCTTGGGAACCTGCAACATGCTTAGTTTAAGTATTATGCGGAAAAATCAAATAACTTAAAAACGGTGTTACTAATTATTGCGTGTGCCCTAGGGAAATCCGTTTCAAATTAACTGGCATTTATTTGCTAAATTCGTTTTTAAACATAAGCTTAAACAAGTTTAGAAAAGTGACACACATGATATTTAAAGCACAATCTTGGGATTCAGAATTCACGTGTGTGTGTTTATTTTGTAGTTGTACATGTCTTGCATTATAAAATCGTAGAGGCAACATCACAGCCATGAATGTAATAGTCTTCTAACTAAAATATTATTTCCTGCTTTCTTTGTTGATAATGATTTTTAATTTAATATTAAAGGTGATTTTCTCTTTTGTTCTGTTACCACTATGGAACATAAAGCAATTAATAATGTATATTCAATAGTAACTAATTTATTCATTACCCAAATCATATTAATATTTGAAAATGATAAACTGTGGTTCTGCAAAGCTTTCTATGCTAATCAATCAAAGAAAGGTGATTTTTTTTAAAATGTGACATTGTCTCTGAACTGTATTATTTGTTAATTATATACCTTAATACTGTAAAAACATGCTTAGTATCTGCCTGCTTTTCATCAGGCCCTATTGTGATCAAATAAAATTAGGTTTGCACATAGTATTTTCAGGCTCTGCACAGTAGTATGGCTGGTGTTATGGGCGGAAACTATATTTTTCCAGTTTGAAAGGTACAGACATACTGGTGGTGCTTAACAACTAACATATACTATAACAAGCAGTTACAAAACTAATGTTGCAAATAATTTTTAATGAATGTCAATCAGTGTCAATCCTATTGATTTATGAAATGCAAGGTTAGAAAAAAAATGCTACAGAACAACACACACACAAAAGGCAGCAAAAATCACAAAAAAAAACCAAAAAAAACCCACAAAACAAAAACCGTTATAGCCAATTAAACATTTAATTCAGTTCATTCACTGTGATAAAACCTTTAAAACAGTCTGATTTAAGGAAATACTGAACTGCCTACATTTATTCTAAATGCCACTAGCCTAAGCTCTGACCTGAATAGATGCATCTCTTCCTATTTATGACACAATGGGAGCCCTGCCACAGCTAAAACTGACACAATAGACACAAAAGTGCGAACACTTAATAAGTTATGAGGATAATATGCAACCTGGACACTGATGTCAGTGTATCGTTATTTATTAATATAGTGCTCTGACTTAATTCATGGAAGCAATAAAGTGAGCTAGAAATCAGTACAAAAGAGCTAAATAAGCAAGCTCCCAGTGAACACTGGGGGACAATTACAAAGCAATGGCTTCAGGCCAAAGTGATACCATTTGTACCATGCTGGGCACCAATTATATTTCCTGGGTGTGAGAACAACACTAAATAGCAGTAGTTAAAAAGGCAGGAAAAAGGGTGTCGATTTTTAGAGGCTGGCCGGGGAGACCTTTTGGTCATGACCCGGCCCCTTGCAGACTCCTCTATTTGTCTGCAAATTGTCTGCAAATGTCCTATTGTTGAGGGCACACACACTCTAGAAAACAATAAGCAAACTATAGTGCCTGCTTTAGTGCCCATCTGGCTTGTTCTCATATGATGCCCCTTGCAGACTCCTCTGTTTGTCAGTAAATAGAGTTTGCAAGGGCCCTCATATGAGAGCTAGCCAGACATGCACCAAAGCAGGCACATACAGTCTGCTTATTGTTTCCTTGGATTGTTTGTGTCCTCCCTAGTTAGGACTAACATTGTTCCAGGAATGAAGAAAGCTACAGGTGATGGACACAAATCAGAATTGCCTGGGTGATCCGACTTGATCCGCTGTCTGCAGCTAGGCTCCAGTTTCAGAGTTCTGTGATTCTTTTTTGAGGTCCCTGACGATGCCAGGCCCTGGGAGTGCACCACTGAGAGGCAGACTTAGCCCAGGGGTGGGGACAGATGCAAAAGGTTTTTCTTTAAAGCAGCCCTCTGCATCCTCCACACACATCATCAGCTCAGCTTGAAAATGCCAGCCAGGTAAGCAACCGCTGGCATTTGTGTTGCAGTTCTGAACAAAGTTTATCAATATCTCCCCCAGCAACTGCTCTCCTTATCCCTTAAATGACCTCTAAGGGATACTTTATAGTCTTATAATTAACTATTTAATTTGCCGTATCAGGAAAACTGGGAAGTGCAGGATTGTCAGTGAAATCTGCAAAATCAGCAACAGAAAAAAATGTAATAAAAATAAAATGCTGGCTCCCCAGTGGAAGCCGGCAGTCCACACTGTCAGGAGAGGAAGGTGCCAGCTGGCAAGGTGGCATGAAGGGCAGATGATAAGACAGCATCTACCCTTGTGTGTCCCCATCTCTGCCACTCTGCCTGCCCGTGCTGAAGGAAGAAGTCCCCACAAACTGCTGAGTGGGCCACGAAAAACCCTTTGTTTTGCCACGATTTAAGTAGGTCCCTGCTTATAATGCTTGTTTTGGAAAGGTTGGCAAGGGTGGATTTGGAAACGGGGGTGCAGAGGGGCGAAGTGCAGTTTTCCAATAAAACAACGCACTTTTCTGCAGTTAAGAATAAACTTGAAGCTGTACTGATGCTAGGGCCCAGCACGGGATCTTCCCATTTTAAGACTAAAGCAACAACAAATAGAACCAAATCGAAAGAGGTTAAAAAGCGCAGCTGGAGGCCTGCGAAACAGGCTGAGCAGGGCAGGGCTAAGGGCAGCGCCGGACTGTGACATGCTGAAGCCCTAAATAAACTATGTCCAGCTCAAGACGCCCCAATGTATGTATATTTTTGTCATATTAGAACAGAAATGTCCATATTTAGACAAAAAGGAAATCAGGACTCGTAGCAGAGCTGATATCTGTTATTAGATATAATACAATAAAATAAAAAATAAAAGATATCAGCTCTACTAGGAGTCCTGATTCCTTTCTCCTCTAGACCAAGGCAGCTACAACTTGGATACCTGACATTTTGGAGAATCATTTTCCCATATCTCCTTTATTTAAAACTTATTATTATAAGTGTTATTATAAAACTTGATATTGAGTCAAGTTTTGGTTTTCTTATTTAGAGGCCCCTCACATTGTGGGGCCCTAAACTGTAGCTTAAGACTAAATCTGGCACTGGCACCACGGCTGGAACACCCCGGCCATTACGCACAGAGCGGCGCCACCACGTGCGGAAGAACGAGAACGAGCGAGAGGACGTCGAGTACATCGCAGGTACCCCGGCGGGGAAGGGCGCCAATGGGGAGCGACCCCTTCCCGGACTACACTTCCCGTCGTGCTCCGCGTGCTGCCCCGGGCTCCGGCTGCCGGTGGCGCGGTGCCTGCTGGAGAATGTAGTCCGCTTGCGCCCCGGTCCGGCACGGCCCAGTCTTCCCCACGCCGCTCCCGGCCCGGGGCGGAAGTGAGGTCCCGGAAGCGGCGTGTGCGGCGTCATCACAAAATGGCGGCCTGAGGTGAACGTGAGTCTCCCTCCCCTCAGGTGTGTGCGGAGTGTTTCCGTGCCCGGCCGGGGCCCGGCCCCCAGCACCCGGTCCAAGGCCTGTGGGAGGGGCAGGCGGAGCCGTTGGGCCCGGAGCGGGATCCAGGCGAGGGGGGCGGAACCAAGACCCCGGGGGGCGGGGGGACGCCGCCACTCAGCCAGGCCTCGGGACCGAACCAGCTGGGGGGAGGGGGGGTCAGCTTTGTGGGCTCTGAAGAGGGGGAAGAGAAACTAAGTAGCTGCCTACGGCTGGGGGAGGGCGGCGACTGGGGTGGAACCAGTTGGGTTCTAGCCCCTCTTGTCCACTGGAGGCTGCTGCCGGGAGACGCCCAGTCCTGGTGGGCCTGGAAACCGCATCCCCTGCACTCCAGCACACCCCATACACCCCCTGGCCCCGACCCCCACAAAGCCTGCCTCCCAACCCAGCCACACAGGCACAGGGTTGTGAGCTCAGTGTTGGATGCTGGGGTTGGCTAGTACAGGGCAAAGGGAACTGGTCACAGCATTACCCCTGGGACTATAAACTGGTCTAGTCCATAGTCACAGCCCCCTGATGCAGATACCGTTTCCTGGCCAGAGCAAGGGCTGTGGCAAAGGCTCAGCTTGCTGCATCCCACCTGCTGCCATAGAGCAGCCCAGTGTTTGGGAATTTCAGACGCTGAAGTGGATCTTGACAACATCACGTTGCGGTTGGTCTTGCTTTCCTTTTTAAGCAGGATCTGCTGCCTGTGAAGCAGGCTGTATTCAGGGGCAGCTGACTGTTTCATTTAAATAGCCTTTTGTACCTTATTTCTGGCTGAGCTGGCATGGTAGGCTGATGCCCTTAGACATGTGAACAGGTCGCTTAGCACTTGGACTGAGGCCGTTACAGGGCTCTGGTGGCGTAGCTGTCAGTTGGGGGAGGGTGAACAGAGGTTGTCTATAACTGATGTGGTGCTGTCAGGAAAGCTGTTGTGTGGCTGCAGCTCTGCTGGCAGAAGTATATGTCTTCTGGCAAAACATTTGCTGCTCAGGAAGCTGCTGTAACACTGGCTTCAGAAGAGCAGCAGTGTACACCAGCAGTTTTTAGGATGGCACCAGCTGTCCAATAAACATAGCACAGCTCCACAGGTGGAGAGAGAGCTCCTGTCCCTTCCCACTCCTTGCATTTATCTGTATAAAGACTAGCAGCTCCCCTGCTCTGGTTCTGGTTGTTTTGCACAAAGCTTATTGTATGCAAAGTGTTCTGCACCAGTTATAGGACTGGGACTGGGTCCTGAGTTTCCTCATAGGGACTTTACTCTGTCTGAAGAACACGTCATCTAGCTAAACAAGTTCCTTTGTTCTTTTTTAGGCCAGAGAGATTAAGCCGCAGCCTGTCACCAAGATGCAGTACTCCCATCACTGTGAGCATCTTCTGGAAAGACTGAACAAGCAGCGAGAAGCAGGCTTTCTGTGCGACTGCACTGTAGTGATTGGTGAATTCCAGTTCAAAGCTCACCGAAATGTGCTTGCCTCATTCAGCGAGTACTTTGGTGCATTTTACAGAGATGCCTCTGACAGTAATGTCGTTTTGGATCAGACTCAAGTAAAGGCTGATGGGTTCCAGAAACTTCTGGAGTTTATCTACACAGGAAACTTGAACCTTGACAGGTAGCGTATGCTTTTAAAGCGGGGGGAGAAAATAAAAGAAAATTGGTTGATGAGTTCAGTTTCTATTGCATCTCCTTGTTCTTTGCAGTAAATTATGAAAAATCAAATTTACTATCAGATAGGATACATGCAGAGAAAACATCAGCTGTTTATATGGCTTCAGATGTAGCCAGGTATGTATGATTCTGCATAGCAACCTACTGGGAGCCCTGTGTTATTTTCACTACAACGTGTGCAGCGGTGGTGCCAAGTCTGAATAGAATAAATTGAAACTAGTTTCCTGCTTTTTCTTTCATGGCCAGGTGTCTAAATTCATATCAACTGCCCCATTTGCTGTCATCTAGGTGTGGCTAAGGGCTAGTTGTAGCATCCTTTGCTTCTGTTCTCATTCAGCCACTCAAGCTCTACCTATATTGCATTTTTTATGTAGGTGCCAAACTTACCATGATCCCAGTGAGATCATGTGATCTAGAGGTCCTATCTACCATTGTTCTGGACCTTCCACTAAAAAAGCTTTTCTACACTGTTTACTTAAGCCACCCAGAAACTGTTTATAGTTTTCAGGAATTAAAACAGTCCACATCAATATTAAAAGTCACATTGCATAATCACATTGTTAGAGGTAAAGCTGGAATTAACATCCATCCTTACATGTAAACGTCCTGTTTACATTTTCTCTGAGGTAATGTGACACAATGATTTTGTGGTGGTTTTCAGAGTCTTTGAGTCTGTTGTCTGGAAAGTCAGATGTGTCCTCCACAATTTCTTACAGAGGGCAAACAATTTAATTCTTTCCAGACCCCAGCAGACAGAATATGTTGGAGAGGTAAAGAACAAAGTTTCAGAGACATCCTCACTTAAAAAAAAAAAAAAAAAAGAAAGAAAACAACAAAAACCCAGACACTAATCTGAATTTGGTTTAGTTCTAACTGTTCCAGCTGGCACCCAAAATTACTGTATCTGAAGAAATTATGGGAAAAAAATACTTCTGTATCTTTTAATTGGTTGACT
>NW_017728995.1:17229522-17229815 GCF_001723915.1 Gavialis gangeticus
ATCTGAATTTGGTTTAGTTCTAACTGTTCCAGCTGGCACCCAAAATTACTGTATCTGAAGAAATTATGGGAAAAAAATACTTCTGTATCTTTTAATTGGTTGACTTTGCATACTCTATCACTTTGTATGAAGTCAGCACTCCCTGTTTTTTGTGTGGGTCTTCCATACAACAAGTGAATAAAGAAATAGATTTTAAAAGACAGGGAAATCTGATAGTAGAACAGAGCAGTCATGATGAAGCTAGGTAGGTGCATTTGGAGTTTTGGTTCATTTTTTAGATGCTTAGATTTACT
>NW_017728995.1:17229826-17232139 GCF_001723915.1 Gavialis gangeticus
TTGGAGTTTTGGTTCATTTTTTAGATGCTTAGATTTACTTTGCACAGTTCCTTTTAAAATAGTCATGAAAATGCGTAGTAATAAAGAAATACTTTATTACAGTGATAGTTTCAAGCAGTGAAAATCCTCAAGCCTGAACAGATTTGTGTACAATTCCTGCTGCTGAGAATGCACTCTGGTTCATTTTTGGACACTCTCTCACTGCAACTGATCTCTGTGAAGTGGTCAGTGCTGACAACTGAAAGAGATGTTCAGATGATAGGTATACCCTGAAAAGATGAAACAACCTGCTTATGTTCACCTTTTAGACATGCACACAAACCCCAGCAGCTCCTGGGGGTTTCCATAGCTAAGTGGGTGAAACCCCTGCACATCGGAGATAAAATCAGCACTTGAAAGGTAGTGTAATACAAGAGACTCTGGTAACTGCATTTAAGTACAAAGAGTGGAAGGCTTTAGTTACTTGGATCCTGATTCTGCATTCAGATCCACACTTGCAGGTGTTAAAAGCTGCTATTAGTGCATCCATGTTGCTTAGTTACAGTTACAAAGTCAGGCAATGTAAAAGCCCCATTAATTCTGCCACACTGCATGTCTACAGGAAAATGAACACACTTAAACATGTGGACACTTACAGCATGAATACATTCAGTTTATACATCACTGGGTTTGTGATGTTTCCTATTAGGCTAGAATACATTTCGTGTACTACAGTCAATGGCAAGATTTTAATGGATTCCCACTGTTGTATATTTCTTGTTTTGTGTATCCTTAAATATATAGCTGTGTGATTAAAAAATTCTGTGCCTTACATATAGTGAAATAGTAGTTTCTATCAATTACGTGAGCAAATTAGTCCAACAGGTGGAACCTTTTCTCTGTATTTTCTAGCCTGTGATTTGAACTGTGCAATTAAACTGAACTCGCATCAAGTTTTGCATTTAATACATTATTACATGTAAATATTTAACTTTCTAAGTTAATTTCTATAACTGATTACTCCAGCTTTTGTGTTTTTTTTAAAGAAATACTTTAACAAACCTGTGCACTCTTAGAATGCTTCTGTAACTGCTGGCTTTGCCCTAAATGAAGAAAGCTAAAAAAAGAGAGAGGAGGAGAAAATAGATGGACAAGAAGAAAGGCAGGGAAGACAGACAGATAAGACAAGAAAAGAGAATGAGACATGGAAAAAAGAAAACAGGGGTTGAAAGATCACTAGTGGTAAATCTGTTTTACTCACTTTAGTATTGTACTTAACACTTAATGCAGGATTATTTCGTATGTCAAAACATGGGCTGACAACTTCACTGCTAATTTTTACCTTTTGTTTTGTGTATTGTCATTTTTCTGTTTGTATTTATAGTGTATGTATATAAACGTAGATAGAGGTTACTTGCATTGTTCTTAGCCAGATTATTGTACTGGAAACAATAGTTTTACATAGCAAAGGAGAAAAAAACTGCTTATTTAGTATCTTTCTTTTGGATAACCTATTACTGTGTCAAAAACACTTTATCATTGACCATGTTTCCAAGGATAATAAACCCTTAGATAGTTATTTGTTAGTATATTAATTGTATGGAGTCTTTTCTAGAGTTTTTTTAAACTACATAATTAGATCTCTGTAGCAGGTATGTAATGGCTCCAAGTTAGACCTTTTGAGGGTTTTGTTTATAAACCTGATCCACAGTAATTCTCACTTGCAAATCACTGTCCTTAAAATGGGGTTATCATCAACTTCACAGAGGTATGAAGTCTCGTTCATTGTTTGCAAAGTGATTTGAGATTCTGGACAGAAAACAACGCAGTTATTTTTGTCTGTTGTTATACTTCAACAGTAATAAGTATAATTATTATCTATATATAAAAGATACAAAGTTAGACTTTGATGTATTCTTCTCTGCCAGTTATCACTTATAATTATGAAATTATTTTTAAATGAGACTTTTATATGTGTACTCCTTCTATGTGTATTTATGTATATTGATTCTCAGAGACGAGCAGTTTTTGTTGTCTAGAGCAGCATTTTCTCAACCCGTGGGTCACAACCCAAAAGTGGGTTGCAAGAATATTTCAAAGGGTCATGAGCAGGCGAAGCTGCATGGCTGGGCTGGTGACACCAGGATTGGTGCCCATGCTCACGGGGGCAGGATGGCTGGGAGACACCACTCCGGGAGGCAGGAAAGGCTGTGACCAGGCTGCCTGGTGCAACTCAGGAGCCCCAGCCTAAGGCATGTGAGCCACAGGCTTCCCCTTCTCCTTCCTCCAGCCTGTGCCAGGCTGGACTTGCTCTGCTGCTACCCACATGAGCCA
>NW_017728995.1:17232270-17237090 GCF_001723915.1 Gavialis gangeticus
AGGGGACTATGAATTGGGTACCAACAGGGCCAGGGGTGTGGGTTGGGATAAGCCATTGTTCTTGACAAATGAGTCCCAGTATGAAAACAGTTGAAAACCACTAGTCTAGAGTACTCTCATTTAGTCTCATTTCTTTGCAGCTGGAATGTTAAAGAAATTCACCAGGCTGCTGATTATCTCAAAGTGGAGGAAGTGGTCACAAAATGTAAGATAAAGATGGAAGATTTTGCTTTTATTGCTAATCCATCTTCTACGGAGACATCTAGCATCACTGGAAACATTGAAATGAACCAGCAGACTTGCCTGCTCACCCTTCGAGATTACAATAATCGGGAGAAACCAGATACCCCTTCTTCAGATGTGATTCAGCCACAAGCAAAAAAGGGGGCATTGGAAAAAAAATCTGCACAAGCCAAAAGGCGAAAGAAGAATTTTAATTCACAGAAAAATGCTCAGAATAAACCAGTGCAATATCAGAACGATGTACTCGAGAACTCATCAGTTGAAATGTTCTTAGATGCAAATAAACTGGCCGTGCAGATAACGGAGCAGGCAGCCCAAGGTAGCGATAACTCAGAGCTGCAGCTGGCATCTGTGATAGAAAGTGAGACTTTGGCAGCACAGGATATTCTAGTTCAGACTATTACTGCAAAACAAAAACGGGGGAAGTCACAACAGAATGGTGCACTGAGAGAGCACTGCATGTCCAACATAGCCAGCAAAAAGAACTCTTACCAACTGCAGAGCTCAGAAGAACTTGATCAGAAATACTCCAAAACCAAGCCAGTGTGCAACATTTGTGGGAAAGTGTTTTCAGAAGCCAGTAGCCTACGGCGACACATGAGGATCCATAAAGGAGTAAAGCCTTATGTGTGCCAGCTCTGTGGGAAGGCATTTACCCAGTGTAATCAGCTGAAAACACATGTAAGAACTCATACAGGTAAGCTGTTGGCTAACTAGAAAGGAGCCCTGCTTTCTTCCAGTGTGTTAAGTGAGAAATGTTGATGACAATGGTTTGTATATTTCTTGCTGCTTAACCCTCTTCTACCAACCTGTAATAATTGAAAACAGAATGTGTATGTGTGTAGCTGCCCTATTTTCCTGTGATCGCAGAACAGTCTGGCAACCTGTTGCTAGAAGTTCCAGCAGAGCTGACTCAATCTATTGTTTTTTGAAGGTAATTAATGGAATACAGTGCAGAAAATATATTACAATATGGCATGACAGGACAGCTTGACACGTTATAGGTAGGGATCTCTGTAAATCGCAGAAGTATTATATCGCCCCCTCCCCCCACAGTGGCTCCTTTAACTTTTTTTCCTTTTGGTGCTCTAGTGCCGCACCTCACACCCAAGGGCAGACACAAAGGGGCCAGGTCCTTCCCAGCAGACTGCAGCTCGAGCTGGGGCCTCAGGCTTCTGGCTTCCCGCACCCAGGCTGGGTGGGTCTCTCATGGAGCTGCCCCAAGCCTGTCAGTTGCCCACCGCAGGGGTTCGTGTGCCCGCAGCTGCCACCATACCCACTGTCCTGTGCAGCACCCAGTAGCTGCAGCCACACAAGACAAACGCTGGCCAGGGCTGTTCTGCCTCCCTTGCCTCCAGCTGCTATTTCTGCTTCTGCCCCTACCCCTGCTGTGCCACTCTGGGTGGACGGGCAGGAAGCTTCAGCCTAGTGGTTTCTGCCCAGCACATAAAGCTTTGGCTCCAGCCCTCAGCTACCTTCCACCTGATCTGCTCGCAGAGGCTGCTTATCACACCAGGCAGGTGGAGTGGATGGAAGGCAGTCAGAGCTCCATGCACTGGGCAAAAGCTGCCAGGCTGAAGCTTCCACTTGCTTGGAGCAGTGCTGCATGGTGTGGCAGGAGCAGGAACCACAGCTGGAGGTGAGAGGAACAGAACAGCCGTGCTGCACTCAGCCAGTACACAGCTCCAGGCCGGGTTAGGGAAACTTCAGCCCAGCATCCTTTGCCCAGTGCATACAGATCCAGCTCCAGCTCTTGACCGCCCTTAGCTGGCTCCATCTGCCCACAGGGGCTGCTCATCATACTGAGTCCACAGTGGTGCAGCAGGAGTGGGAGGAGGAGGATGAGCTGCTGGAGGCGAGGGGAAGCTGCATGCTGGCTAGGTCTGGCAGGGCTCTTCTGCCGTGCCACGGAGCACAGTGCTGGGTGGGCGAAAGGTTCTGCCCAGCGCATGGATCTCTGGCTTCAGCTCCAGCTCCCTTCAATCTACTCTGCCCGCCCTGTGCAATAAGTAGTCGCTGTAGGCAGAGCGGATGGAAGATAGCTGAGGGCTGGAGCCAGAGCTCCATGCACTGGGCAGAAGATGCCAGGCTCAAGCTTCTTTCCTGCCCACCCAGAGTGGTGCAGCAGCAGTGGCAGCTGGAGGTGAGGGAGGCAGAACAGCCCTGCTGGCCCTGGCCAGCACACAGCTTGTGGTGCAGCTGCTGGGTCCTGCACAGGACAGGAGTAGGGGGGAGCTGCCCATGCCGTGGAGTATGGGGGAGGGGGAGATCCCTGACAGGGGCTGCTCTGCCCTGGCTAGGCAGACCCCAGCTGCCAGTGGGACAGGGGACAGAGGAGGAGATTAAATCCTCCTCCCTCTCTCTGTTTGCTTTAGGGTGCAGACAAGGCTGGCCATGCCCCCTCACCGTGGCTCCAGCAGTGAGGTTGGGGAATGCCTGATGGGGTGCTACACCTGGCTGTGATCCCTCAATGGGAGAAGGGGGGGGGAGGGGAAATAAACCCCCTCCCTGCCCCCTTTGCCTCCAGGGGCCATGCCAGACAAGCATTGGGCCACACCCCCACCCCTGCTCTGGTTAGGGAGCAGAGAGCACAGCCCAATGCAGGGCTGCAAGGCATGCTGGGATACTGGGGGATTTAACTTAAGCCAGGAAGGGGTCTGGGACACAAATTCCATAAACCACTTTGACCCTAATCAATTAAGTCTGTTACTACATTCAACCAGGTTCATCTTAAACTGGTTTTGGCCATTTTAAAACTGGTTTATGTGCACTGATCTTGCGTTCTATTACCAGTTTAAACCAAGTTTAAACTGATTGCTTAAACTGGTTTATTTGTAATTTCTGTCCCTAGCCGTAGCACTTCTGCCACTACTCATGTGAGCAAAGTAAAATTACCTATATTTTCCTCCCTTTCACTGGCCACCATAAAACGCAAGAAAAATTATTGGGTTCACTCTGTTCCCTCTTGGGGGAAACTGTAAGGAGAGGTTTGTACTAGAAATGTTCTAGGAACATTTGAAAGGAGCTGAATGGGAGAACTGGAAGCTGAAAGGGTCAGCAGAGAGTAAACTTCTTCCTCTTCTGGTAGCCAGAGTGAAGATTTTGTTTCACACTTACCAGACCCGGACTAGTCAGTGGTTGATTTGAAAGATGAGAGGTGACTAAGGATAACTTGCTGGTAAATGGTCAGTAGCACTTTGTCCTTTACAAGTTGTTACACCTGGATTTCTTTGCAGTGATGCACAGGGTCCCTTTCATTTGTATCTACAACTGGATAGTAGGTTTAGTAGGTTTCTGGATAAAAGGTGTCTGGTAGTTTTCTTTTTTCAAGCTTTTATCTACATGATGTATTTAGGACTTCTGAGGTCTCTGCTTATTTATAGATTCTAGCATAGTAATGTGAGCTCGTGTTTTCTTACTGTACGGTCACATGAGACCCGAGTATAGTATATGGGATACATTCGTAGGTGATGGCGTAACATCAGTTAACTATGTGAACAGAATCACAACAAACAGGGATGGAAGGGATTTTTAAGAGGTCATCTAAGCCAGTGGTCTCCAAAGTGGGGTGCATGCACCCCAGGGGGTGCGCAAGACAATCCATTGGGGTGCGGGAAGAAAATATTAGAACTTCTATTTATATAAATATACATATATTGGGGGCGTGTGCTCAAAATTTTTTTACTGATAGGGGTGCGCAATCAAAAAAGTTTGGAGACCACTGATCTAAGCAGGCACCTTCCTGAAGGCAAGATCAGCTGTACCAAAACCATCCCTGACAGATGCTTGTTTAACCTGCTCTTAAAACCTCCAGTGGTTTCTACAACTCCCCTAGCTCACATGTTGCAGTGCTTAACTATCTTAACAGTTAGAAAGTTTCATCAAATGCTTTAGTGTAACTTTATATATATTTGAAAGCCTATTATAGGTCCCCCCTCAATTTTTTCTTCGTGAGACTAACCAATGCCAGTTCTTTTCAATCCTCCCTCCCAGGCCAGGCTTTCTAGAATGATCATTTATTACCTTTGTTGTTCTCCTTTGGACCTGTTCTGGTTGGTCCACATCTGCTCTAGCAGAGACCTTACCAGTACTGAGCAGAATAGGATTGTTTTGTGCATCTTGCATATGACACTCCTGTTTATATATCCAGTACAATGTTGGCTTTTTCCCCCTGAAACTCTGTAATTTTTGACACATGGTCAGTTTGTGATCAATTGAAAACCCCAGATCCATTTCCAAAGAACTGCTCCCTAGCCAACTGTTTCCCCACTTGTGTTCATGCAGTTAATTATTGATGCCTAAGCATAATACTTTAAACTTGTTGTTACTTGATTACATTGTAGTTATTTCAGAACATTCTTTCGGTTTGTCCAGGTTATTTTGAATTCTAATCCTGTCCTCCCAATTGCTGGCAGCTCCCCTCAGATTGATATTGTCCGCTGATTTGACAACTTTATCCTCTATTTCAACATCCAAATCATTATTGAAATACTGAACAATGGCCAAGAAGTTAACAGACCTGTGCAGAACCCCAATAAATACATCCTTCCAGTATGACAGCAAGCCATTAATAATAC
>NW_017728995.1:17237101-17239001 GCF_001723915.1 Gavialis gangeticus
ATAGGGGTGCGCAATCAAAAAAGTTTGGAGACCACTGATCTAAGCAGGCACCTTCCTGAAGGCAAGATCAGCTGTACCAAAACCATCCCTGACAGATGCTTGTTTAACCTGCTCTTAAAACCTCCAGTGGTTTCTACAACTCCCCTAGCTCACATGTTGCAGTGCTTAACTATCTTAACAGTTAGAAAGTTTCATCAAATGCTTTAGTGTAACTTTATATATATTTGAAAGCCTATTATAGGTCCCCCCTCAATTTTTTCTTCGTGAGACTAACCAATGCCAGTTCTTTTCAATCCTCCCTCCCAGGCCAGGCTTTCTAGAATGATCATTTATTACCTTTGTTGTTCTCCTTTGGACCTGTTCTGGTTGGTCCACATCTGCTCTAGCAGAGACCTTACCAGTACTGAGCAGAATAGGATTGTTTTGTGCATCTTGCATATGACACTCCTGTTTATATATCCAGTACAATGTTGGCTTTTTCCCCCTGAAACTCTGTAATTTTTGACACATGGTCAGTTTGTGATCAATTGAAAACCCCAGATCCATTTCCAAAGAACTGCTCCCTAGCCAACTGTTTCCCCACTTGTGTTCATGCAGTTAATTATTGATGCCTAAGCATAATACTTTAAACTTGTTGTTACTTGATTACATTGTAGTTATTTCAGAACATTCTTTCGGTTTGTCCAGGTTATTTTGAATTCTAATCCTGTCCTCCCAATTGCTGGCAGCTCCCCTCAGATTGATATTGTCCGCTGATTTGACAACTTTATCCTCTATTTCAACATCCAAATCATTATTGAAATACTGAACAATGGCCAAGAAGTTAACAGACCTGTGCAGAACCCCAATAAATACATCCTTCCAGTATGACAGCAAGCCATTAATAATACTCTTTGAGTATGATTTGCCAACCAGCACTGTACCTACATTAGTTTTATTTAGAGCATATTTCTCTAGGTTACCGAATGTCCTGAGTCTGCATGAGTGTAAGATGCCTTACAAAAATTAAGAAGTGATAATCTACTGCCCTCCTAATCCACACGGCCTGTTACTTTGTGTGACGGGAGGCTATCTCGGGGCCAGTCACTGTATTGGTCTGCCTATCTGTCTAGGCTGGTCCACCCACCTAACTTGCCTACCATGCCTTTGTTGTACAATAAATGGATGTTTCTAGGTGGGAGGCTGCCCATTGAATGCCCTGATGTCAAAAGCGCTATACATGGTTCCAACCTCCTCTTTACAGTGTCCCTTGCCTCACAGATGGCATCCAAAGTCCTCCCAACTCCCCTGGCCCCATTGCTGGACTGCACTAGGCCACTGGCCCAGACTGTCCGCTGTTATTCCCCCAGCTCCGTTGTTGAGCCACACGTAGCCTCTGACCCAAACTCGGCCTTAGGCGTCCCGGAGACTTACCTTGGCTACATGCCTTCTCACTGGGGCCTCAACTCATGCCCCCTTACTGGGATTCTTGCCTCATTAGGCTCCTAGCCCTTCTCACTCTACCCCTCTCTTGGGTTACAACTCCGCCCCCTCACTGGGGCTGTGGGGCCTTATGCCATTTAGGCCTCGGATGTCTGTTGATGTGCCTGGACCTTACTCTTGGTCTACAGCTCGCTTAGGACTTGGGCATCTGTAGACATACCTGGACTTCACTCTCCTCTAGGCTTCTCACTAGGCCTCACTCATTCAGGCCTTGGACCTCAGGCCATCCTGGCCTCCATGATGTTTCCCAAGCCTGGTGCTTTTCTGTCAGGGTATGCTCCCTTAGCCTCAGCCCCTGCTGCCTTGCAGGTACCCCATGCAGAGGAAAGGCTTTCTGGCATCCCATACTCACCATTCACTAGGGAGTGACAGGTGTGGCAATTCCTGAGGACTGCCCCACCACTGGCAGCGCCACCAC
>NW_017728995.1:17239012-17243623 GCF_001723915.1 Gavialis gangeticus
GGACTGCCCCACCACTGGCAGCGCCACCACACCATCCTTCCCAGCAGAGTGTAGTTATAGGTCATTCCCAAGGACCAGTGCAGGTCTACCTGCCCTGGTCTTATTTTCACTGGGCTCCAATATGTTGTACCTGGGCTGCTGTCTCCCCTAGGCCCTCTATTGCAGCCTTCATCTGCTGGCTCCCTCATCTGGCCCCAGTTCTCCAGACCCCTCATTGGATGCCTCCCATCCAGAGTCTGTGCTTCAGCCTCCTTCATCACAGCCCACTGTCCAGCTGAGCCCATCTTCCCTTTGGCCATGATGACCCCCATCTAAGGGCCCTTCACCCTCTCTAGGCTCTGACCCTGCCTCCAAGCCAGTCAAGGTGCCAGATAGCTCTCTGCAACCCTGATCTGCCCCTTACTGTGGGCATGCTTGCCCTTCAGCCACAAGGGCCCTGGTCCCAGCCTGGACCAGTCGGGATCGGCTCAGTGCAGCGACAGCCGATCCTCATATTCCACAGGAGTCCCTCTCTGGGCTCCACCATAAACAGCCACCTCTTACTGGGCTTGTGTAAAGCCCCAGAGATCTTATATGGGGCAGCCCATCACTTTTCCTTAAAAAAAATAAATAAAATAAATTTAGAGTTCCAAGCCAAACCAAATCCAAATAGGCGAGTCATTCAGGAACCATATATGACCCTACTACTGGCAAACATCCTCCACCCCACCTGGGGCTTCAGATGTTTCCAAGTCATTTGGAGAGCATCCTATGTGCAGATCCAGGTCCAGAGGCTTGGATGCCCCTGAGTTTCGCTTGCCCTCAACTATATGGTCACAGGAGCAAGCTAGAGAAAAGTCTCCCATTTCCATGAAGTGGACAAAGTCAAGATCTTCTCACTGGAAATGAAAGTGGGAGGGTAATTACATATTACCTCTGCGGGTACTACCCCCGCCAGAAAAGCAGCTAGCCCCGGTCCCTAGGAAAACTGCCTTAGTGGTCTTGGTATTTCCCCTGCCAGGTCTCAGCTGGGCTCACCCGAGCTCCAGCCTCCACCCCAGCCAGTTCTAATCAGGGGCTTGCCTTGCCCCTGTGTGTAGGCCCATAAGCTGTGAGCCCTTTCCTCAGCTGGCCTAGCTCTTCCTTAGGCCCTTCAGGTTTCTAGGATCCTCCTCCATCCCCATAGTTCCTATCCTAGACTGCCAGTTGTTCCTGGGAGCAACAGATCACAGACTGGTAGTCCTACGTCGGTGGTATTCCTGCAGCAAGGAGGCTTTGCTTCTCAGGGCCTGCTGTTATGCTGAGGC
Source organism: Gavialis gangeticus (assembly GCF_001723915.1). NCBI lineage: Eukaryota > Metazoa > Chordata > Crocodylia > Gavialidae > Gavialis > Gavialis gangeticus. Next base: position 17,240,299 of record NW_017728995.1, read on the forward strand.
TCTGCAGCCCAGCTCCAATCAGGCGGCCAGCTGGCTGTCATGTGACAGCCTGATTGGCTCTGCAGTCTCCTGCAGGCTGCCTCACAGCCTGCTCAGGCCCTTAAAGTGGCAGGCACCAAAGGTGTCCTGCCACACCTTGTCATAAAAGAAAATGAGGTTGATGTAACAGGACTTGTTCTTGATAAATCTGCTGTGGCACGATTTAATCACTTACCTTCTTACTGCTCACAGATTGATGGGTTGATCACTTATTCTAGTCTCTTTCTTGGAATTAAAAGTAAGCTGCTGGTCCTTTTTCTCTGTGGAACCACTGTTAGTGTCATGCAACAGACACTAAAGAAAAATCATCCAGAGAGACTAGATGATTTAATGGGTTCTTTTGATCACTAACATCTAGAATTTTGCATAATTATTCTTGGCCAAGAAGTTAAAAAGATTCTCTATCAAGAGTTCAGTGCTAGCATTCTAAAATTCATTGTAGAAAGACACAATTTATTGCAAGTTAAAAAAACCCTCCAGTAACGTGTTAACTTTCTTGCTTTTACCTGTTCTACTACTAGTTACCCAATACCTAGTTTCAGCTGGTTGGTTGTTAGGTGCTGCATGGGGAGCATTTAACAAGCAGCACTGGACTAGGGACCTGTGATTTGGAAAAGGAAAGGAACAGCATTTTCATTTACAGAGGAGAGTAGTAAAAGGATTTTTTATTTCCTTTCTAGGAGAGAAGCCATACAAATGTGAACTATGCGACAAAGGTTTTGCCCAGAAATGCCAGCTGGTTTTCCACAGTCGGATGCATCACGGCGAGGAGAAACCATACAAGTGTGATGTGTGCAATCTGCAGTTTGCAACATCGAGCAACCTAAAGATCCATGCCAGGTGGGTCAGAGCACTAACCAGACTAGAGCCCAACAGCTGTGAATGCAGCCAGTGTAACGTATGGCAAGAACAGACTCCAGTGCAGCTGCTCATGCCTGAACTTCAGCATTTGGGGGGCCAGTATTCCTGCTCTCAGCCTGCATTCTCTTCCTTCCCCCAGCCTGTGATTGAGAGTGCCCTGTGGCAAGGCTAGATCTCCTGTTGCCCTTCGTCTCCCGTTGCTGGATTAGCAAGAGCACACTGTCGGTAGAGTGTACAGAACATCCTTTAGTGGTGCTGATAGCTTTCATGTTATATTGACAGAACGCTTCCCTCATTCCCAGAACTGACCCATTGCTTATCCCAGGCCCTCAACTTGATTCAGCAGCAAGTAAAATCATTGGGACCCTTTCTACTGACATTGGCAATTAGAGTGGGCCCAGGAGAGAGACAGCTCCACTTGAGAATCAGACTTGAATCTTTCTTCTGATAGGCCACACGTTATCACTGTGTAGAATTTGAGGAGTAAGGCCCTCACTTGGGGGGATGCAGGGTTGCTTTAACTGCATGACTCTTCTCTTGCATGGGATTACCCAGTTGCATGTCTGTTCACAGGAAGCACAGTGGGGAGAAGCCTTACGTGTGTGACAGGTGTGGCCAGAGGTTTGCTCAAGCCAGCACACTCACGTACCATGTGCGGCGCCACACGGGTGAGAAGCCGTATGTGTGCGATACCTGCGGGAAGGCATTTGCAGTCTCTAGTTCTCTTATCACCCACTCCAGAAAGCACACAGGTAAGGGGAGTGGGATGGCAAGGCAACGGGCCAGAATTGGGCTAGGAGAAGGGGTGGCCGAGTTGACAAGATGAAATAAGTTGCTAGTAACAGTGGGAGTCCCTAGATTAGAACTGGAGCAAGTGGAGTTTTGGAGTCTGCATTGGTAAGAGTTGGACTTGTGCAGGAGAAAGCACCAGAGTCACCCAGCAGCTCAGTGCTTGCGTGTTCCCCTCAAGACTTCAAAGTGGCAGAAATCAAAGTTGTCCCTGTGGTTTAGGGGGCTTTCAGACCCTTGCATGTTAAATGGAGTCATTTATACTTTATCTATGTGTCTGTATAGCAGAATAACCAGCTTTTTGTGTTTCCTTTAGGAGAGAAACCGTATATATGCGGCATTTGTGGCAAGAGTTTTATTTCCTCAGGCGAGCTTAACAAACACTTTCGTTCCCATACAGGTAAGTTTCAAGGCAGGTCACTTCCTCAGCTGGGAATATTTTTTCTACATATATCTTAACATTTAAAATAGGAATAGTGGGCTATACAGGAGACATAATAGGGTTCTCATAGGTACCTATGTATTAAGTTTAAAATTGATTAGATACCTTTTTTATTTTTAAACTCTTGTACACCTAAGATACTGACTCTTTGGCAGGGCTGGAGTTGGAATCTCTTTATCATGAGTCTGCCTGTCTATACACTCTCTCTCTCACCCACCCTCCCCCTGCCGCCCCAAGGAAAACTGATATTACGATCCTGCCCTGGAGGTATTTTACTGTACCATCAAATTCACATGAGAACTGCAGTAATATTAAGAACAATGTCCATGGTTGAGAATTTTAGTTTTCAAACAAACATTTAGGCAAAGAGCTTTGTTCGTGTCTTGCCTTGATTTGATTTAAACAGCAGCGTCAGTCACTGCTTTCATCTAGCATTGCTTGGAAAGCATTCACCTTGAATACTTTTTAAAAAAAGATTTAGTTCACAAAGCTGTTAAAAACTGAGTAGTAGTTATTTTCTTACTGTCTTAGACACTTTAGAAATCGTCTCTGTAAATTATTGTAACCATCAAACCATTTTTCAGGAGAAAGACCATTTATCTGTGAATTGTGTGGAAATTCTTACACAGATATAAAAAACCTGAAGAAGCACAAAACAAAAGTTCACACAGGTGAGTGTTTTCTTTTAAAAATGGAAGCAAAGTAAAGTGCATACAGTGATGAGAATTTCAGTCTAAATGCAGCCAGCCAAGTCAGAAAAGGAAAGACGTCTCTGGGATCTTTGCTTTAATGGCAGCCAGACTTTTCATATGATAACAACTGAAAAAATTAGGGGTGCACCAATAAAGATTTTTTTGGCCAATACTGATGGCCGATTATTAACCAGCCATACTGGCCAATACTGATCTGATTGCCAATATGTAGCCTGTCAGCTTGGAGAGCAGCATCCAGCCAGTAAGTCTGTGGAGGGAGCAGATCAAGGCCCTCACAGTGAAGGAGGGAGTGGGGCTAGGGAAGGCACTGCCCAGCTGGGACAGGGCACACAGGATGGAGCCACAGGTGGCTCATTCAGGGGGGTGTGGGAGGGGAATGGAAGGGAGGGAGTGGCTCCCAACGCTGCGTGCACTCCAGGGGAAGCATGGGGGGCATGTGCTCCCCCAGACTTGTGTGTGGAGCGAGGGTAGACTGCCCATT
>NW_017728995.1:17243663-17254003 GCF_001723915.1 Gavialis gangeticus
TGCAGTCATGGTGGGCGGGGGCAGGGTGGGCGGTGCTGGGGGTGGTTATGGTGTGGGCTATAACCGCCCCAAAATTCGCTGTAGCCACCCTGTAGTCCTCCCCTCCCCGCCCAGCCCAGCCGCCCACTCTGTCCCTGGCTACCCTGTAGTCCCCACTCCCGGGGCTGCTGCCACCTGCCCCAAGCACAGCCCTGGACCAGCCTCCCTTGCAAAAAAGAGCTTGGCACAGTCCCAAGCCCGTAGCCCACCCCACACACAAATCCAGGGGGCACATGCCCCCTTTGCTTCCCCAAGGTGTGCTCCCCTTCCCACCCCCTGACAAGCTGCCCACGACTCTGTCCGCCGCCCCGTTTAGGTAGTGCCTGCCCCAGCCCTACTCCCTCCCTTACCATGGAGGCCTTGATCTGCCCCCCCACAGACGCTGCTCTCCAAGCTACTGGGCTGCACTCTCGGCCATGTGCATGCTGTGGCTGTGCGTGTGCATGCAGCATTTATCTGAGACATTATCAGCCACATTGGCCAAAAAACCCTGATGACCAATAACGTCAATTTTCCTTTTATTGGTGCCAGTATGATATAGACTGATGTATCAGTGCATCTCTAGAAAAAACAGGTTTTAAAGGAAAAAGCAGGTTTTAAAGCAGACTTGGGGAGATTTTTAAAAACAAGTTGCGGTGATATCTGAAGCACTGACTGAGAAGTCATTATGCCCAATAGGGAATAGGTGGCTGGCAAGAATTAATATTTAAAGCTCTGTTCTTTTGACTGACTAAACTGTGCCAGAGCTTGCTGCACTTTCCTGAATCCCATCAGCATGGGTCTGCCTCACCTTCTAATAGCTCCCTGGGGGACAGATTTCATTCAAATGAGGCATACACGTTCCAAGAATTATTCCTAATTCTTCAAGGCCCAGTGTTCTTTTCATAAGCTGTGGAAGATGGCATTTTTTTTTATATAGGCAGAGGTAATCCTGGTCTGAGCTGGATTAAGAGGCACACAAGCTCAGATTTACAGCTGGTACAGTGCTCCCAACTGGGCTTACCATTCTAAAAAGATTTTTTGGATATACCTAGTTCCTGTTTTTGATTTGATAGGGTGGCATTGTTACAGGGCCTTGCGAACACTTTAGTTGTCTCATTCTGCAAGGGGTCAGAAACAAAAGGGGTCAGACTCGATGATCTAATAGGCCCCTTCTGACCCTAGAAATCTGTGAAATCTAAAAGGTTTGTATTGTCACTCAACTCACCCTTTCAGCTGATTTTTTTCTGTTGCTAGTGAATGTTTCTTCACATTTATTGTTGGCATTTTACTTTTTCTTCTACAACAAATGTATTAGTCTTGTTCTTCCCCCCCCGGCCCTTCAGGATCTGAAAATCCTCCTGATTCTAGCACAGTGGATAATTCCTTCAGTGAACAAGAACCAATTCAACATGAGAAGAGTCCTTTGTCGGAGTCTATAGACGTGAAGCCTTCGGAAATGTCTTTACCACTTCCTCTCTCCATTGGGACAGAAGACCATCAGATGCTGCTTCCTGTAACTGGTAATCAGTCTCCTTCCTCAGAAACATTACTGAGATCTACTGTGACTGGATATTCAGAACCTCAGTTTATTTTCTTACAGCAGCTGTACTAACTCTGTGCAATATGGAACTAACAAGGCAATCTAGTTGTGAACGTTATTCAGGTCATTAGTAAGATGAACGTAGCAACAGCCTGAACAATGCTTTTGAGTTGGATTTACTTTTTTTCCTTCCATTTTTCTGAGTGAAGACACTTGGTAATGCAACTACATAGTACAGTGCTGGTTTTTATTTCTCGTTAAGTTTTGCTAATCTAGAATCATCAGGTTTGTCACTGATAGTTGACACTGATGGTTTTTAGGAGGTAAGTCCTGTTCAGTAACACCTGCCTTAAGAATTCTATTAAAAAAGTAAACATATCCTGGCTTTGTGCTGATTGTGTCACAATGTCATTTGTGAGCAGACATTTAAGCCATATAGTTGTTGCTGTTAGCTTATTTTAATGAACTTAGCTCAGAGGTGTGGTCCTAATGGATTGCCTTGTCCAAAAAAAAAAAACAACTTTATCAGCACACTTAATTTCCCACATTCCCACAACCAGGGTAAGAGGGGAACATGAGAGAGCTGAAGATGTTCACAAAACTCTCATGGAGAACACATCTCCCAGAAGCAGCTCTTTGTGTGCACTTCCAGGTTCAGGCTAGAACAAAAGCTTTGTGCAAGTCTTTTGACAAGGCAAGCAAGGGAGATTTGCTTTTGAGGATGGAGTCAGAGGCCAGACAGCATGATACCTTTGAGCCAGTCCTTTCCAAGGCTTGGATTCACTTTCAGAAATGAGTTGATTGTCTTAGCTGTTGTCTCTCCATATCCCCGAAACACCTCAGGGTTTGACACAGAGGTCAGAAGCTAGAAATGGAAGTGTAGTAAACCAGGTAAAAAAGCTGTGTTGACTTTATTGTGTGAAGGGAGGAACTCATCCTTGTCTCCATGTACATCATCATGATAGTATCAGGGCCTGGTAGCGTTAGGCATTGTACAGACCCAAGAGAGCAGACAGTGTCCGCCCTAAAAGAGTTTAAAATAATGAACAATGAATTCAACCCCACAAGTATAAAAGTAAAAGATGAGTAACTGGAAGCCCTAAGTTCTGGGGTTACACAGAACAGGTTCTTACTATCCCAGGCCAGAATTCGGTAGAGCACAATGGAAAATAATAATTAAAAATAAATATATAGTCTAAGCATTGAAGACTCATCCAATGAAGAGCTATGGAACTGGAAGTGTGTTTTCTTCCATCATAGATTGTACCAGTGATATTTTTATTTATTTACTCCTACAATTTTGTTCTCATTCATGCCTTGTGTCCAGGCCTCAAACAAAAGGTAGAAGTTGCCTTCTAATACAATCCCCTCCCTTGTGAAGCAGAGGTCTTATGAAAACCTTGTGCGGAAAAAAATTCTCATAGAGGATAGCTTTTAATTACTCCACAAAAGGACCCCTGAATCCTAGGCAAGGCTTTGTCTTTTGTCATTTTCTCAGCCTATTCTTTGTGTCCTCCTCCATACATTTTTTTCTGTATCTTCTCAGCAAAACAGTCCTTTTATCCATGTGCTGATCATCTTATGTGTGCAGCTTGTAATACTAGTATTGCTCATGTTTTATAAAACATAGCAAAGTTTGCTATCTGTTACTGTTGTGGACAGTATGAAGCACAATCAAGTCCCTGACAAATCTTTTTGCTGCAACCATCTGCATCTCTAAAAGTAGATTCCTGCTATTCACTGCATTGGCCATCCACCTTTCCCTGTCAGCTGCATCCTTCATCACTAGATTGTTTCTTTCATGACGCTGGATTTTCAGTACTGCGAGAGGGTGGGGCTTTCCCCTCCCCCGCTTTTTTAACATCTGTTTCTAATTCCTTTGTAATCCTTCTAGGATTGTGGCCAACTGGTATTTGTGTGACTGAAGACTCACAAAAAAGCTCAGCCTTGAATACAAGTGACAAAGGCTCACTCTGTCTAACTGGACCTAGGCTTGCTCCTTGCATTTCCTGACTAAAAAATATAGCAAAAGTATCAAGACAGGTACTGTTAAATAATTAGTATCACACAAAAGAAAAGCCATCTCACTTTGCCATCTTCTGTGACTAAGCTGATATTTGGTCAGCTTAATACTTAAAATAGTATTAAACATGATGCACAGCTCCTGCAGTGTGCTGCTGATATATTAAAAAGTAATCTTGAAGAAGTTGAAGTTTAACAGTCATGGATTTAATGACCCCAAGAACAAAGTCAATGAGCAGATTTGGGGGACAAAACAAAAAGACCACATTCCTATGTAGAAGATGCATTCCATAAGAATGTTTGTTTGAACTGTTTTTATACTTCTACAATTTTAGATTACTACTACTGTATTCTTACATTTCAGAATTTTTAAAAACAAATCAGTGCTTAGATTTATACAGGATCCAGTTTAGATATTTATACAGGTGACATTTGCTTTGTATTACTCATTTAGTTTCTTGATAGACAGGAAGATGCTGATTATTTTTTTTACAAGAGAGCAATTTTAACCTTTCTTCATAGGATATACAGGCTCTAAGTTTCTCTTGCAGCAATAATTAGATGATCTGCACTCGAGTCCCCATCTATGAATCTTGATTTTTATCCTCAGCTTCCATTAAAGTAACTCAGCAGCTGAGAGATGATTTCTTTAAAAATATTAATTTAGTAAAATTTGGATTTTTTAAAAATAAATAATCAGTAGGCATGTTCTAGCTGAGTGCAGTCAAACTGAAAGAAGAACTCTTTACTCCATCCCTGTCAAAGTGCATGCATGTGCTTCCCATGCATCTTTTATCTGCACCCTTACAGCTCCCAAATTTAGTTTGGAGTTGGAAGCTGTATCAAAAATCTTGAGGGTTTGTGTAAGAAGTGATAAGGAAAAGCATAGACACCTTTAATAGCCTAATGCAGTTAGTCATTAGCCAAACCCTTTTTTGTGAGACTACCTGAAAAATGAAAGATGGAACATAGAAAATTCCTTTAAGAACTTGGAAAAGAGCCTTAGGGAACATTTCCAGGGTGATCTGTTTCAGTGAGGACATCTTTTTAGTATTGAATGATGCAAGTTTTGCTGGCAAGGGCTTGAAAATTTACTCAAATAGCTATTTCAGAATAAACTCCCTGCATGGATTCTCATTTGGAAGAAAGTGTGTCCATCTGGGGTCTCCCACCAAAATAATTATTCCGAAGGAGCTGTGTCAGTAAATGTAAGCAAGCACCAAGTAAGGACCCCAAGACTAGGCTTTAGGAGAAGCTGTTGGTAACACTTACAGAAGTAAGCTTAGATAAGGACTAGTAATTGATTCTGGTTAAGTTATTTCTGGAGCATTTTCCTGTATATACAAAGTGTTACGTGTACATAGTTCACCTTTTGTTTTTATAATCCCTGTGGGGTTTTTGTATATATTTAGCCTGCAGCATTTTATGTTAGTTTTTAATAAACTGTTTTGTAACTTTCCCTCACCTTGTGTCTGCTGTTTCTGGAGGAGGAGAAATGTAACCACCAGAAAACAAACACTGCTGTATAATGTTAGATGTGTCACAAACAGTCTTCAGCGCAGCATACGAAAACACGGCAGGAATTACTTGGAATAAGCATTATTCATTATATTATCATCTGACTACCAAATTCCCTTGGTACAAGATAGCATTTTGGGGCTGCAGAAACAGTTTAAACACTGTTTAACAGACCTACTCTTAAGAGCAATAAAAATAATTTTAAAATGGACACTTTAAGTATGGAGCTAAACTTTTCAAAGAGGATATAAAAGACTTTTCAGTGAATTTCTTTTACAGAGTTTATCTTGTGATATAAACACACACCACCACAAACATACCATCACCAACAGCTTTGTTAGTACAAGCCTAGTAGTTACTGGCGAGAGACTCGGGAGACCAGCATTGTCCTGACACTGTTCATAATTTCACAGCAAACAAGAAAAGCCTAGCATATTTATAAACTTGTCCTGACCCCATTTTCTTCACTTAAAAAGACAAACTCAGGCATGCCTCCTGGCTTCTGCAGCTCTCAGCCAGTATGGGAACATCTGAAGCAACTAAACCAGCTCAATTCTATTGAGTCTTTTTCATCTTTCTTATACTAGGCTGCCCTTTATCTGTAGGGCCTTCTTTCCAGCTTGTCTTTAGTTTAGCAGCACATCGGCTTTTTGGCAACTGACTAATTTATAGGGGAAGTGAACAACTGAGAGTCTAAGTTGAATTGCTTCCAAGAGCAATACAGCACTGACTAAAGTAAGAAAAGCCTTGTACAGCCTTGGACGTTTCTGCCTGACGTAGTCTGATCCCTGTACAATTCTATATCTGTAGGATAGTAATGCTGTGACAATGAGTTTAAGACAAAAAATAATACTTGCATAGCAGCTTTCTAGGTGTCCCTGATGTTATCCGTCAGTCTCTTTGCCTCATCTTGAAAGCCTGATTTTTCTTTCCAGTGCACAGGTTTTTCCAGCAAAGGATAATGTAATTATTTCAAACAAAAACATTGTGCCCTAATTGTTTAAAGAAAGCAACAACAAAACAGTTGCCATCATACAAGTTCTCTGTGCACACTAGCACTGTCACAGCTGGCTGCCCTTGGGCCTACAGGCAGGCTTTTATGCAGCAGATCTGTCCAAGTGCACCTCACTTTCCCCAGGGACAGGACAGACTCTCATCAATCCATGCTTCTGCAAAACAGGGGGAGCTGATGGCCCTGCAGCAGCTCTTGCATAGGGAATATTCTGAGTACTCCTTGTAACAACAAGTTTTGTAGCCACTCAGAATTGGTCCGTGTGTGTCTTCAGATGAGAGAAGCTTGGGGTAGCACGATACGCAACTTCCCAAATTCTCCCTAATAATATGAGCTCTGTAGCATAGTGCACACTAAGGCTAGGGTTACCAGAAAGCCTGCCATCCAGCTGATGTGCTCATTTGGTACATATCTACCCAGTCACACCAAACAACTGCACAGCCCCTGTACGCCATAGTTCCAAACACACCTGTTTCACCAGCACAGTAGACCAATGCTGTTCTCTGTGATGACAGACAGAGGCAAAAGAGTACATTTTGCTTCCCTGGCATTTTCTGACCTGCTGCTGGGTTTGTGGTGATGGAAAACTCATTGTAAGAGCCTTTTATCACAATTTAGGCATTATTTGGCTACAGAACAGTGCATTCTACTTGTATAACGATCACTATGTTCTACAGTCATTTGGAGCTGTTTTTTTATTTTTCATATATTTTTCAGGTATGTGTTCATACCCTGCATAATAACTTCCTTATGAAATGATATATGTTTTGATACTCTCAGTGAAATGCAGATGACACCAAGCTGGCAGGACTAGTAGATACACCAGAGGGTAGGGCTAGCTTCAGAGACACCTAGGCAAATTGGAGGATTGGACTAAAAGAAATTTCATGACGTTCAATAAGGACAAGCTCAAAGTGGACAATAAGCTGAATATGAACCAAGAGCGTGCCCTTGTTGCAAAGAAAGCTGATGGCATACCAGGCTGCATTAGTAGGAGTGTTGCCAGCAGATCAAGGGAAGTGATTATTCTCCTCTATTTGGCAGTGGTGAGGTCACATCTGGAGTAGTGTGTTCAGTTCTGGGCCCCCCACTACAGAAAGGATGTGGACAAATTGGAGAGTCCTGCAGAAGGCAATGAAAATGGTTAGGAGGCTGGGGGGAATGGAGTTTATTTATAGTCTGGAGATGAGAAGATGGAGAGGAGATTTAATCGCAGCCTTCAACTACCAGAAGGGTAGTTCCAAAAAGGATGGAGACTGTTCTCAGTGGTGGCAGACGACAGAACAAGGATCAATTGTCTCAAGATATAGCAAGGAAAGTTTAAGTTAGATATTAGGAAAAACCTCTCTCACTAGGAGGGTAGTAAAGTGCTGGAACAGGTTATCCAGAGAGCCTGTAGTATCTCCATCCTTGGAGGTTTTTAAGCCCTGGCTAGACCAAGCCTTGGCTGGGAAGGTCCTGCTCTGAGCTGGGGGCTGGTCACTAGATGATCTTCTGAGGTTCCCCCCAACCCTAATGTTCTATGATTCTATGAAATAAAACAGAAAAGTCTCATTCATATGAACTTATTGAACTGCTACCTGCTCACAAATGTTCTGAAACTGCTCCTATTGCAAGACTGGCATTGGCATCTTTGTTAACAACTGGCCCATAACTTGGTGTCCAGTAGTAATGCTTTTTCAGGCCATGTGAGAGTTCTGCAAGGTATATGTGCCCATCTACTTCATATGGATCCACATCTGTACAATTTGGTTTCAAGCGTCCAGTTTTAAGTAAATCTGAAAATGCCTACAATAAACAAATGCAAAGAATTAAACTAGAATATTCTACTAGAGTATCTACCTCAATGCAGATCAGGATAATATCGCCTGTGCTGGTGCTCAAGTTTATCACAGGTATGTATTTAATATCCTGTAGTCACTTGGCATAAGAAAGCTATTTTACAACTATCAGTTTTATAATGAAATGAGATACAGCTAATAACAAACCAGTTATACTAGTAAAACTACAGGCAGCACATGAGTTGTATGACGGGGGATAACTGAAAAAAGTTCAGCAATGAAGAAAGTACTCACCATGCAGGTGGCCTCATCAAATTTGTTTCCCCAAATATAGATGTAGGAAAGCACTGTGTTTGTTTTCAAAGCATCTGAAAGAGCAACAAGTCCTTTTCCACTTATATTGTTGCTCACCACTGCTAACCTAATAAATAGAAATGAAGCATTAAGCAGCATTCACTATGCAGACTCCAAACTACTTAATTTCCACCTCATAACTTCAAGTACAATGATGTGAAACAAATTAGCAACATGAAGATGATTTTTTTAGTCCAACTCAGTAAGTCTTATACAATCCCAGCATTGTTTCTCAAGGCATTTCCTTGACTTGCATGGCAAAGCTACTGACACTATTTCCTCAGTGTAGATGACCTTTTGCCCGGTCTCTCATTTGTCTTCTCTAAAGCACAGCTCTGGTTTCCAGTCAGGTTACAGCTTTGCCCCAGGTCATACGAGGAGTGATTTTTGTAATTTCCAGAGGCACCTAAGCAGACTCCTTAGTCTTTCTTGCCAAGACTAATGGCTTCAGGCAACACTGCTGATTGGTTCTTATATCCAGCCAAAACATGGCTTTTTGAAAGACCCAACATTTACCTGGAGGAGAGATAATAAACTTTGTCCTATAAACAGGCTTCCAGATAACAGAATCTGAACCAACAGAGGCCTGGTGACATAAAGAGGGTCTGTGCAGTCATAAAGATCCTCTTCTGTAGACCCTTCAGCACAACAAGTCCCTAACTCTTGCAGACAAAAAACCAACCTAGACCCAAGCTCTAGTACCAATTTTTATCAAAGAACCACTCTAGCAGCTTACTTCGCTGAGCAGATAACTGAAAAATGCTGGCAAACTGATTTTAGATTCAACCAGGAAAATAACTTGCTCAAATATCAGCAGCAGTCTGAGAGGAACTCCTGTAGCAATGGATAACACCCAGAGAAAAGGGCAAGGAAAATGGGGTGGGGGGGAATTATGTACTTTATTTACCTAGGGTTGACAGTACAGATAGGCACACTAGAGGGTTAGGAGCTTGGACAGGTACATGTGAGGGGCTAGAGGATAAAATTTCATATCTGAAATTTCCACTGTGTACTGTGGCATTTGGAAATTTGTTATGATGGGGGTAAAGGGTTTGAAAGCAAAAACAAAGCCTTTACTCAAGGTTTGTTTGAGATTTTTGTTGGACAGACGGTGAAACTGAGGAAGAGACCTAAGGCTTTTCAGGGCAAGTTTTATCATTGCTGTGAAACTCTTCCCCCTACTTGTTTTCAGCATTCCCTTTCCCAAGGGAAAGGTGATTGTTTGGCTTTTCTCCCATGGGGTAAACCAACAGTTGAGTAGCCCAGTCATCAGACTTTGAACAGCTCCCTGGGGCCAGTTTTACTCTACAGCCCTTTGACAGCTTTGCAGCATCTGGACCCTGAGGAAATATGAATTGTGATGGAAGTAGCTATGCTGGCAAAAGACCCCAGCATTTATGCTGGCATGGTAGATTAGTGTATTCCTCTTGGTGTAAACCTCACCTGAGTGGGGAGCATTCTTTAGACCAGCACTTTGTTGGCCCTGCCTAAGCCCAGGAAGAAAAGTCATGGAATATCAGTATCAGCAGCCTTTACTGCGTACTCTACACCCAATGCTGGATTTTGGAAACTGTTTGACTTCAGTTTTGATTATGAACACCTATATGATTTCCTCAGTCTTGGTATGCACTGCCACATCAGATTTTCTGATATTGCAGGCATGATCACTGGTAACTTATTTAAGGAGTCATAGGTATACTAACACTTGAAGAGTCCCATTGTACAAAGCTAAGGCTTCACTCAGATAGATAGCTCCATCATCTTCTATCCTGTTGGAATGAAGATCTAGGATTTCCAGGGTTTTGTTCCATTTCAGCAGTTCTCCCAAAAATTTCGCACCATCACAAGTTACCTTATTGCTGGAAGAGACATAAAAATGGAATACTGCAGAGAAATATGCTGTGCAACTCTACAGGCTGAAAACACCTTACAAGCTTGTTAAAAATAGAAAGTAGACTTAACATCATTTCCTCAAAAATCCATTTTTAAAATGCCAAATATGTTAGTGGTGTGTTTGTTGTCTAGATGTAAAATATCCTAAAATTAGAATATCCCTTTGCCTTTTGATTAAACCCCCCCCTCTATTTAGCAA
>NW_017728995.1:17259003-17263578 GCF_001723915.1 Gavialis gangeticus
CTGCCGAATGAACTATTCTGCAATTTACAGCTGTTGAATCTAATGTACTATACCCAATCTGATTATTAACTCAATTATTCACCTAAATGAATAGATTAAAGGGATTTCTGCTGCCTAGTTCTGTCGTGCATTTCCAGAGATCAGGTCCTACAGGTTACACTGAATTCTTCTAAATTTTGAGTTTCTAAAACTTCTGTAGAATGATCATTTCCAGCTGGCTGATTAGGACCTTCTATAAAATGCATTTTTCCCCCGTTGGTGATCCAATCACTTGGGCTTGAAATGATCAAAAAGTAGGGCAGGAAGGGGCCTCAGGAGGCCACCTAGTCCAACCTCCTGCTCAAAGCAGGATCATCCCTGTCAAAACCATCCTAGACACGTCTTTTGTCGAAACTGTTCTTAAAACCTCTGACAACAACCCTCACACAAAACTACCAGGCACAAAGCCCAAACATTAAAACACCCTTTAACTTGCCCTGGGTGAAGCAGGGGACAAGGACACTGTCAGTGTCCTGCTAGTGCAAAAACAGGAAGTAGATCTGAAATACTGCAAGGGGAAACCAATCTCATACCTAAGCATTTAGCATTGAACTGCAGCATTGCCCCCAAGCCCTGACAGCGCAGGGGGGCAGAAGGGTAGGAGAAGCCTCTGGCTGTCCTTCCATGGTCCATGTAGAAGAAGCCTCTGGCTCTCTTTCCATGGCCCATGGTCTCATTGTACAGTAGGCCAGCTAGGCTGGAACAGGAGGAGGATTGTGTGCTCCTTACAAGGGTGTGGGAAAGAGCTACCCTGCCTATACAATGAGATGTTCCAGGAAGCAGTGCCCCTCTGTGAAACAGGTGCTTTCTGGGGCTCTCTCTGGGACAAGGCAGTTCCTCAGCACCTTTGGGGCTAACTGAATGTTGCCCATTCTCCTCCTCTGGCTTCCAACCCAACTCTCCACCTCATACAGTCAGAGACTGGCTGAGAGAGAATGGTAATAAGTGCTGAATAAATACTCCTCCTGCCTACTAGATTTGCACTTCACTGAACAAAGTTTTCACCAGCAATAATATGCTTGGTGTTTCTGTAACAAGAAATAGGATAGCAATCACCTACCAGCTGAGGTCAAGGTATTTCAGGCTGTAGTTTTCATACAGTGCCTCACACAGTTGCTCCACACCAAAGTTCTTAATTTCATGCTTGCACAAATGCAGCTCAACAAGACAAGAGTTATTTTTCAGCATCAGAGCTATGTGAACTGTGGTATCTTCCTGAAAATACAAACTCAGTTTTATTAAACCAAAATTTTAACATGGGACCTGCTCTTGGGCCAAATTCCTCCTGAACTATGTAAATACAACGCCCCTTCCCCAGTCAGCTGGAGATCACAAACAACAGCTTCATATGCAAGACAAACAAAGTGATCCTTCCACTCTACTCAGCACACATCAGGCCTCAGCTGGAGCAGTGTCCAGTTCTGGGCACCACATTTTAAGAAAGATATGGACCAATTGGAGACATTCCAGAAAAGGACAAAAATGATCAGAAGTCTAGAAAACAGGATGAGGAAGGATTGAAAGAACTGGCTTCATTTAGCCTAGACATAACAGCTTTCAAATATGTAACAGTTTTAAGATGAGTAGTACAGGCTTAAAGTACAAGAAGGAATATTTAGGCTAACAAGGACAAAAAGCTTTCTAGCTGCAAAGACAGTTAAGCACTGAAAAAGATGACCTAGTGTAGTTGGAGAATCTCCATCACTGGAGGTTGTAAAGAACAGGTAGAGCTGATCCTGCCTTTGGGTGGGGGATGAACTAGATGACCTCCTGAGGTCCCTTCCAGCCCATTTTTTTTTTTTTTAATGATTCTGTAACAAAAACCAGAATCAAACCCAATGATTCTCATCACCTCATCTCAGCATTAGCCTATTACAACATGTAAGGTCTCCAAGAAATCAACTCCCTGATACAGCGCACAGGACTTATGAGGGCAGGCAGCTAAACTGTAGAAATACGGTCTTGGCTAGGCAGACATTGCAAAGTTTAAAGTGGAAAAAGTGCAAACCCCTGCAAAGATCCACTTACTGTATAAGAAGTTATCAGCAGTTTATTTTGTACCTATACATTTACCAACCAAACTATTATAAGCTAGTAATAAATGAATATCTAGTAGAGGTGAAAGAGCATGGACCTACAATGTACCACAAGATACATCAGGAGTCATGGCTATCAACTGCTCTGTAATAGCTGCTCATCTGCATGCTCTTATCCTGTGCTAGACTTAACGCTCCTTCACTGAGGAATAAACTGCCATTATTTAGCTTCTAGATACCATGGGGTCACAGTGTGCACATAAGCACTTACTGATGTGCAGTAAAGTTCCACCTTCTTTTAACCCATGGTAATTGCTTACATGTCCAACTGCTAGATCTGTTTAAAAATCACACTTTTAGTTACGCAGGTGCAGCTCTGGGTGCACATTTTAGGCACAAGTGGAAAAACGATGCAAACAAACTGCAAACATTAATATAAACAGGGCCCACATTCTCCTCCTAGTGTCCATAAATCCATCCATATTGGTTTTATTCATGCATCTCTTTCATTGTACTGATACTGTGGTATGCACACTTACCTCTTGGCTATACAGTATAGGACGGTTTAGGTTGACCGCTTTGATTGCTTTGTTTTGATTTAGGACTGTTGCCATTGCCACTAGACTCTGTGTACCCTGAAAATAAAAAGAAAGAAACTCTACAGAGAAACCTGTGCAACATGCAAGTCAAACTACATACCTCCTTAGGAAGCACTTTCAGAAGGTCATGAACTCTAACTCAAAAGGGGTTAGGAAAGGCTACTATTTTTGGTCCCGTGCATCTTAGAGATATTCAGGCCACCTTCCTCAGCATTACTGAAACAGATGTGTACTTCTTTCCAATATTACCACTGATAATCATCCCAAAAAGGCCTTTAACTCAGCAGAACTGAATCAACTGGAACTAATGACTAAAATACACATTGAAAATTCCTTAATTTGGAAAATTAGACAGTAAATGGCGAAATCAAAAGGTAAGAATAACACATCAAAAACTGATATGTGTCCATATATTTGACCATGTAGTTCTGGTTTTCACAATCTATGAAAAATCTTACTGTACTAGGAAATGTTCTGTGGTATTTTTGATAAGTCTTGGCAATAAGAACTCACCACAGCAAACAGTCTGCTAGTAAATAAGTTTACATAAAGTGGGTGTCACCCTCCCAGTGTGGGAATTGGTGAGGTTCTACTATAGGTGCCAAATATGTCCTCTTATTGCCTCCTCTCATTCCCATCTTTCTATCTGTAAAATATTCTGATTTGGCAAAGAAATACTAATGAATGGCAAGTCTGTTCTTATGGTCTAATACAACAAAATCCTTTAAATTGATTTCAGTTGGGCATAAAAGTAAACTTAAGAGCCCCTCTCCATGACAGACTGTTCAGAAATCCCTCTTTCTTTTATACGCACTCCCCATCTTAATCCAAATTAATTTTCAAGTGTAGACAAGCCTGTTATAGTTTCACATAGGTGTTTTACCTGTGCTGACATCTCACATATATGGCCCATGCGACTTTCACCCTTTGAAAAGGCATTTTTGAAAGCCTGCAGCTCTAGAAGGTTTAAGTGTTATGTATCTAGCATTCACTGGAGCAGAGACTGGGACTGAATGCTGTGAGTTAGTGCTGAATCATGCTCACCCTCTCTCTAGCTCAATTAATATTTAACTATGCCAAGAAAAAGTGGAGCAGGTTCCAGAGGAAGGCTGGAGAATTCACCATCCCATAACAACTTTTGATGAGAAAGCATTAGAGGAAACAGCTTACTTCATGAGGGTTGTGAATCCTGATTGGACAAGGCAGCTCTCTGCAACCCAGAGTAAGGTTTCTAATGTTGAGAGACACAGGGTTCGAAATAGAGCAAAAGCTCTGTTATCTGGCGCCCATGGGGAATGGGGGGTGCCGGATAACCAAATATGCCAGTTACCTGAAAGGCATCTTTGACTGGTCGGGCTGCCACCCCTCCTGCCATGTCTAGTGTGCCAGGCTTTCACTCCCTGGAGTCACTGTGCCAGGCAACAGGCAGAGGGGCTCCGCACAGGCTGCTTTGCCCCAGGCCATGGCAAAGTGGGACTCAGTGAAACCGGGAGCGGGACTTCCGGTTTCGCTTTTGCTGCATCAACCGGCATGCCGGTTAATAGAGCATAGTTTCATAGTTTCTAGGGTCGGAAGGGACCTGAGTAGATCATCTAGTCCGATCCCCTGCCATGGCAGAAAAGATTACTGGGGTCAAACAACCCCAGCAAGGTGTTCATCTAACCTCCTCTTAAAGACCCCCAGGGTAGGAGCCTGCACCACTTCTCTTGGAAGTTGGTTCCAGATCCTAGCCGCCCTGACCATGAAGTAGCGCCTCCTGATATCTAGCCTAAATCTACCCTCTACCAGCTTGTGACCGTTATTCCTGGTAACTCCTGGCAGTGCTCGGGGGAACAGGGACTTCCCCAATGCCTGCTGATCCCCCCTGACTAGTTTGTAACAGGCCACAAGATCCCCCCTCA
>NW_017728995.1:17268578-17275314 GCF_001723915.1 Gavialis gangeticus
CCTCCTGATATCTAGCCTAAATCTACCCTCTACCAGCTTGTGACCGTTATTCCTGGTAACTCCTGGCAGTGCTCGGGGGAACAGGGACTTCCCCAATGCCTGCTGATCCCCCCTGACTAGTTTGTAACAGGCCACTAGATCCCCCCTCAGCCTTCTCTTCTGGAGGCTGAACAGGTTCAGGTCCCGTAGCCTCTCCTCATATGCCGGTTAATAAAGTGCCAGGTAACACAGCTTTTACTGTACATCTTCTCAGTGCTTTCTACTGGCTAGGCTTGGCAGTTCCCTGCTTTGGGTGCTGGTTTTTGAGGATTCAGCTCCAGGTGCCTAATTCCTCCATGCGCTGAATAAAGAAGCTTAGGTACTTAACTCAGAGAGGTGACAGGGAACTGAAACTTGGGTACTGTCAGGTTTGGGGGTCAAAGGAACCCTGAGGAAATAGAGTTCTTTCATTTCCATGAACTAGATGAGATGTAGTTACTATAATTAATAATGAATTATAAAAATTAAATCTCACAAAAGATTAGCAGACACAGTCTAACTCCTCGCATAACTACCTGGAAAAAAGAACTGACAGAAGCTATATGGTACTACAGCATAGTCCCTGATATATACTCTGTGAAAGTGGTTCGTAGACCTTTGTCAACCTTTGTAGACTTAAGGCACCGCTCTTGTTAGCTCTTAGTTTTCAATTAATGTTTGCCTCGGGAAAGATAATAAAACAACTTTTCTGTTGCAAAGAACTCAGAAAGACCACAACAGGTCAAAACGTTTTTAACACTATGGATTCCTATTTGAAATCTCTGGGTTTATCTTGTGAAACATGTTTGCACAACTGTGAAAGTGCTAATGTTGGGGGCACCCTTGAAAGGACCTCAAGGCACCTCAGGGGGCCAAAGACCCCAGTAAAGAATCACTCCTCTAAGATCTATGCAATGTGTCCTGCTAAATCCAACTGGCTGATTGTAACAATACTTTATGATGCCAAGATAAAAAAAGCAGTAGATAATTCTTCCATTAATTAAACACTATTTCACCATTGTAATAATATCTTTGAAAGAACACAAGTTTGATGGTGATGTTGAAAATCTTATTTTACTTACCAGGTCACAGTCTCCAAGATCTAACTTCTCTAAGGTAGAATTGACTTGCAGCATTGAAGCAAAGTACATTCCACCTTTGTTTCTGATTTTGTTGCCCGTCATTCTCAGATATAGGAGTGCTTCATTCCTCTAAGCAAGAAAATTAAAAGGATCTTCCTCAAATCCTCCAAATGTGATGCTACTTTTTACCTGGGATTCATGAATGGATGCCATTTTCTGCAAGGAACAGTTCTAATGGATTACGCTAGCTAAACAGCTGGCTGGATCTTTCCTGAGAGCACTCCAAAGTATAAGAATTTGGAGCATACGAAAATTCTAAATTATTTAAGGGTCTCTGCGTTTCCAGTGTAAGCTCCTAATTTCCATAGGCATATTAAACCCCAGGCTGGCAATTATGTCTAAGCTGAGGGCCCAATTGACACAAATAATAAACAATTACAAGTAGAGGTGCGCTGATACATTGGTCCAATATCAGATCGGCACTGATATAAAGAAAATTGATTGTATTGGAAATAGGCCTGATGTGGCCGATAATTTGACCGATAAATGCCCGTTCATGTGTGCAGCCACAGCGCAGCATGCAGGCAGCGAGAAACACAGCCTGGCAGCTTGGAGAGCTGCATGCAGCTGGTAAGTCTGTCGTGGTAGAAAGGAGGGGGAGAGGGAAGAAGCATGGGGGGGGCAAATCAAGGCCTCCATGGTGAGGGAGGGAGTGGGGCAGAGGCTGGGGCAGGCACCACCCAGCCAGGGCAGGGCACGGGATGGAGCAGCGGCTCATCCAAGAGCCATGGGGTAGTGGGAGCAGCTTCTGCCACTGCACGCACCTGGGGGCTGCGATCGGGACAGGCGGTGGCGCTGGAAAGGGGCTACAAGGGGGCTATGGCAAAATCTGGGATGGCTGCGCCCCCCCCCATAACCCCACTCCCAGCACTACCACCCACCCACCCCAAACGCAGCTCCAGCCCAACAGTTCTCCACCCCACCTCTCCCCCCAACATGCCAGGAAGAGGCCAGCACAGCCCTGGCCACATCTGCAGTCTCCGCCACCCCCTCCCCCTCATGCAGATCCGGGGGCACACACCCCTCCCATGCCCTCCTGGGGTGCAGGCAGCGGTGGGAGCCACCCCTCCGGACAAGCCATGGCTCCATCCAGTGCCCCGCCCCAGCTGAGCAGCACCTGCCCCAGCCCTATTCCTTCCCTTACCGCAGGGACCTTGGTATCCCACCCCACACCCTTTCCTTCCCCCCATTCCTTTCAGCACAACAGAGTTATCAGCTGCACGCAGCTGTATTGGAAATCAGATCAGCATCGGCCAATATGCCTTTTTAAAAATTGGTTATTAGTATCGGCCCCCAAAATCTCTAGTGGTGCACCCCTAATTACAACTGTATACAAATTGGGTGCTTTAGTTTTAAGCACATCAAAAACAAAAAGCGCATCAAAAACAAAATAAACCTTATATTACTTATGCATTACTGTACTAGAACTGCACAGTTCTATTTAAGTCATTTGGATCAATTTTTTCCAGAAGTCTCCAATACTATTCACGATGAGGCACAAAGGACTCGACTCCAGTTGGGCTAGTATGGCAGCAAGTGTGTTGGGCAGGGAAGGAAAAATCTGTAAGTCAGCGAGCACCCTCCAGATTAGAAAGCCAGAGCTAATGGTGAACCAGCTGCATATCAGAGATAAGGATGAGACCTTTTTTAAGAGCCAAATCATTTTTGGAATGTTAAATCTTGTCTAATTGACACCCTGGGTACACTGAAGAAGTACAGGAAACAAAGGCGTTTCCCTACATTTCTAGCTTTTTGCCTAGAAACACCTCCTCCATAGAAGTCTGACACACAGACAGGTTCAGGGGGAAGAAGGAACAGATTTATGGTGCATCAACACTGAGCTTTGTGATTTCAGCAGGAAGGAAATTTGATAAGAACTTTAATGCCACGTACTCCTTACTCTTTAAGTGCAGAATTATCGGTACTCCCCTAACAAAATCCACCGGGTTGCCCATGGATGCTGTCCTAATCACCTGATGAAGGATGTTAGGAAATCAGCTGGTTAACTGGTCAGTAATAAACTGATATTTGTCAAGCAGCAATCCAGAGGCAAACTGTTCCAGAACTGATTTAAGTCAATTAACTGATCCTTATCTCTCACAGCATCTGTTATCTCACACATTTGTGCCAACATGTAATATTTTTTTATTGAGAAAACTAGAATCTACAGTTCACTCATAGACCCTTTGTGACATGATTAGACACAGGCCCATAGGAATACTCATTTGCAGATAGTTAAAATCTTTGCAGGATGGGGATCTTTGATGCCAAATTAAGACTGATCCCAAGTCTCATGGACAAAAACTTCTTGTCGACTTCCTTGGCCACTTCAGCATCAGCAAGATCAAGCCTATTTACAGAGCACAAGTTTGGGGTTTTTTTCATTCCTCAGGGCCCTTGTAATCACTCAGAACAGAGAGGTGGTAAGCCATGTTAGTCTGAAGTCAGGCAGAAAGTAGGGCAGTGGGGCACCTTAAAGAATAACTGATTCAGAGAAGCATAAGCTTCTGTAGGCAACAGCCTGTTTCATCAGCCTCTCCAAAGCAGTGATGCACCCTCATTTCAGGGATTTGGTGTGTGCAGACCTGAAGTGAACAGGACATGCTTCTCAACAGCAATCCCAGGCTTCTCCCAGTGAAGCACCATAGACATGCCCTTAGTGTTGTCTAGCAGAAAATACAATAGCAAGCCAGATGCTGTTGCAAAGCTGCTGCCTTCACAGAGTACTTACATGTAGTGCTTTGGCTATCAGCTCTGCTCCACTGGTACCAATCTCATTAAACATTAGATTGAGATAGCGCAGGGATGAATTTTTCTAGAAGCAAACAAGAAGAAAAAACTGAACACAAAAATTCATTTTGCACACCTTTTCTCATGAGCTGTGCACGGCCTGGTCTGGTAGGAGTCCCCTGAAAATGCTAACAGGCCCTGTAGAGCAGCAGCAAAATGCCTAGTTTTTGGTTCCTGACTTACACTTAGGTGCGAGTCAGGCACCAATCTGCTCAGCACTGTGAAGATTAGAAGTTCTGGGCATGCATAAAAGCAGATCTTTAGGTGTCTAGTGAACTTTACTGGCAAGAACTTAGGTGCCTAGGAACCACCAGGGTTAAGCAGAAATGGAGCAAGGCTCTGAGGATCAGTGTTCTGCACTTGGGTACTTGGAGTGACAGTTAAATAACACTTAGTCACCTAACTTTTTTGTGGATCTAGATATAGTTGCTTAATTCAGGGCCATGAATTCCACTAGATAGCAAGATGATGCACTACTCAGCACTGCAATGCCCAAGTCCTTTTGCAGACCTAATTCTAAGGCTACAAACTGTCTTTGTCCATTTCTATTAGCCTTTCCTCATGATGCATGATATGTTACCAAAATATTGTACAGGTGCCTTTTTTGCAATCTGTACTTTATAAACCAGACACAGAGACAACAGCAACAATTCTAGGGTGAATACAACCTTGTATTCTAGTTTGATTGATCTGAATTTGAACAAACAAGGACTTTTGACAAAACACTGCATTCTGTTGCTGATTCACTGCAGGTAAGTGTTACCATAGTCCATGGGTGGGTAATTCTTTAGGCTGGAGGGCCACTTAATGAGTTTTGGAGAGCTGTTGAGGTCCAGGGGGAGAGGTAAAGTGGGAAAGGTAAGGAGATGCTAATTGATTGTATTCAGCCCACTGGCCAGTGCTGTGAGCCTGAGGGAGGGCTGCGCCCCATGCAGCTCCACTCAGTTGCAGCCAGGACAAGGCTGGGTAGTACAGACTCCGCCACCCTCCCCACATCCATTCCTCCCCAGCCTGGTTTCCTGTTGATGCTGTGGCCACCAGCAGATAGGCCTGCACAGGATAGGGTGCGATGCAGTGTGCCAAGTAGCCATCCTGCACACCTGTCTGCTGCAATGAGCTGCTGCCACTGTGCCACACCAGGAAATTC
Source organism: Gavialis gangeticus (assembly GCF_001723915.1). Classification (NCBI taxonomy): domain Eukaryota; kingdom Metazoa; phylum Chordata; order Crocodylia; family Gavialidae; genus Gavialis; species Gavialis gangeticus. The sequence continues at coordinate 17,273,676 of NW_017728995.1, forward strand.
AGGCACAGCTGCCCCAGGCTGAGTCCCCGCTGCAGTCAGCATGGACTCAACTCCCAGTGGCACTGTGACAGCAGTGACTTATTATTGTGGGCTGGGGGGATGGCTACTTGGCACACTGCATTGTACTCTGTCCATGCAGACCCGTCTGCCATCATGCCAGGCCTGCGCAGTGCCAACAAGAAGTTGGGAAGGGGACAGCAGGGAGGGCAGAAGAATCTGCACGCTGTGCAGTCCAGCCCTGGCTGAGGCAGTGAGGAGCACATCCCTCCCTCCTCAAGCTCCTGGCAGAGGCCAGTGGGCCAGACAGGATCAACTCACAGGCCAGGCAGGGCTCATGGAATGTGTTTTGCCCACCCACACCATAGCCAATGAAACCACAAACTTTAGGGAAACATCAAGTTTAATTTTGGCATAGAGTAAAATACCTGAAGAAATTCTGCAATATGCTTTGCTCCAACATCAGTTAATACATTATATCTAAGGTCTAGCCCTGAAAGACAAAAAATACAGGAACAAATGTGACCATCTAATAATACTTATCAATATCTGATTGATCTCCAGAGGAAAAGAATGAACAACAAACCACAGCTGAAAAACTGTTCCTTGTTTCAAACTTAGAATACTAAAGATGTATTTTAGTATGACAAAGCAAACCTGTGATAAAGATGTTCTTGGGTAACATGCAGACAAGCACATAAAGATCTTCATCTGTAATTTTCTGTACAGGCACTAAGCGGTTATTTCCAGCTATTTTTAATGTGAACACTTTTGTCAACCTGTAATAATGCAAAAATACAACAGAAGAAAGAGAAAACTCCTTAGTTTTATACATATGAAGAAAAAGAGATCTAATCGTGTCTGCTGTTATTTTTTATTGAGATTGTGACATCTGGATCACTCAGTAGGCAATGCAAATTCTTGGCTGTCCATTGTGGTAGTCAGGACACAATGTATTGCCACAAAGCCATAGTGAGTTTGGCATAGAGGACGATCATTCTGGAAGGATCTTTCCATCCATTCATTCCATTATTTTTAGTCCCTTTCCTTTGCTTACTCCATCCCCGCAATAACTGAAGGGAACAAAACCAATTCTCTCTTTCCATTTGCTCTCATGTTCCCTCAGGATTGCTACCTATAACAAGGTGGACATTCTGTCTAAAGGTAACTGTGTCATGCCTGGTCACATCCTTAGAGAAAGCCCAAGAACGGGCCATAGTTTGGTGGTTAATTCAGCACCAGGCTTGAAAGACAACTCAGAGAAGTGCTACCAGCTGACAACTAATTAGGTGCAGCTGATCCTGTTTAGATGCATTCTCTGGCAAGGGTGAAAGAGAACAAGTAGTTTGTGCTGACCAGAAGCTAGGGTAGCCTACTCTACAGGAAACAGAGACATTACCTCATCTGTGTTGCACTTCTTGACTTGACTGCTTGTAAAGCTGTCTGGCAAGAATATACTGCTAGAGGCTTTTGTCAAGCTGATGTCAATATGAGTTAAACCAGAACCCCTGCAATAGTATGAGGGGTTGATTTATGTTTAAATCATAGACTCCAGTGAAATTTCTCATCATTCCATTCCTGGTCCTGTTACACAGCCCAAGGCTTTCAGAAGCATTTGAAATATGCACTTTGTTACTTCCTT
>NW_017728995.1:17280314-17282783 GCF_001723915.1 Gavialis gangeticus
TTATGTTTAAATCATAGACTCCAGTGAAATTTCTCATCATTCCATTCCTGGTCCTGTTACACAGCCCAAGGCTTTCAGAAGCATTTGAAATATGCACTTTGTTACTTCCTTACATTATATTGTCTTTATCAGCTTCTCGAAGCATATGTGCAATGAAAGGGTTTTCTGGCTGGTTTGATTCTTGGCAGACCTGCAAATACTGTTTGCAGAGACCTTGGAGAGTTGACATGACTGCTGGAAAATAAAGAGAGTTTACTAGATGCTGCATTTCTGTTCTGCCTTTGTATTACCCTAGTCCCTAAAAGCCTTACTTGTGAACCAGCTTCTCATTGTACTAGGTGCAGTACAAATACAGATGACCATACAAAGCACAAGGAAACAACAGGATATGTTTTATGCATTTCTAATGTGCCCATAAGAATGATTCTGTGGGAGGCCCAGCTTCCATATCTCATTCATTATTTGCTCCTTAAAAGGAAGGAATTCCTCCTGCAATTTAAGCTGAATCAGTGGCTGGTGGTAGACCTCCAAAAGAGATATACAATTTGGTTATTAGGGAAGGTCTGATAAACTGGCTAAGAGGACGAATGAGTTTTGGACTCAGCCTTATCTCTATTGACAGCTTCAAAATTTTAAAGCCTCAGCTTATTTGTCTTTTTCCCAAGCACTAATAGTTCAAGCTATGACTCTGTTCAGTGAAGACTCAGTAAAGTTGGGGATGTTTCAGGGATAATCAGAGTTCTATCTCATTTAGGACTATGAACATAAGGAGTAGCACTTTGAAATAGATCCAAAATTTGCATGACATCTAATGCAAAGAGCCATAGAATAGCAACAGAATGTGTCCTATTGTCCATTTATACTACTTAAAAGGCAGACAATCTATTGTGTGCATTAGCTGCAGTTTCAGGCTGGTCTTTCTTATTAATCCCCAGTTAAAAAGTGTCTGCAGTAAGTCCGTTTGGGAGATCCAAATGCACAAATCCCTGTGGACAGACTATAATAAAGGAGGTGTGCAGCCATGCAGATATCAATAGGTGGAAAATGCATTTCAGGCAATTACTGATATTTGATTCAGGATCTGAACAGGATCCAAGACTACAAACCATCTTGAGGCCGAACAGACATTCTCACCTCAAAATGACCCCCCTCCCTCACAGATATCCTCATCTCACTTCTACCGGGCATGATGCTGAGCTGTGAACTCTAGATGCACATAACCAGCTAGCAGAACTCAACTCTCAAAAGTAACCATAACTCTCTTAACAAAAAAGTAAGAGAGCAATTCTGACCACGGGGGCTGAGGTTAGGTCCAGGAGGTTCAACAGCCAACAAGATGGTGGTAGCAGGGCTGATCTCACCTCCACCCTTTAACAAGAGAAATAAAGAACATTGTGGTAGATGCCCTCTTGGCTTGGCACTGGCAATTAAGGCATGTGACTGGAGCCATGTAGGTAAAAAGTGTATTCATGCCTCTCTCATGGACTTTAAAGTCAAATTCTGTCTTGGCAAACGCACATGACTCCTCAGCATTCACCCCAGGCAGGCCATGTCTTCATTAAGGGGGAAAAACAAGGCATGCTTATACCTAGGGGTAAAAGCAGGGGGATCCAATGGTGCAGTCACCCTCATTGCAACCCTTTGATTCCTGCTCCACCCAAAATTTAAAACCAACTGCCTGGCCACAGCTGCAGCATTTCTAGCCAGGCAGGGCTGAGGGAGCCACAGGGCTCACTTCAATCTACTGGATCCCTTTGAAATCCTTCGCTCCACAGGTGTCAACGGCTTTTTGTAAAAGCCTTGACACTGCACCGAGTCAGCCACCTTCCCATGGCCGTCCTGCTGCTCCCCTCACAGCCAGGCCTCCTGCTTCTCACCCCAGCTACAAACAGACCCCGGAGAGGAAGCAACTTCTCTCGAAGCAGGGGAGGTGCTGGCAGGACGCCGGAGACAGCTTTCGTGGATCTGAAAGTGCCTCTCCTTGAACTCTCACCACTGCTGCGCTGAGCGGACACGCCCTGAGTTTACAAAACACCTTTCGTGGACGAGCCTGCGCACTTCACACCGTGTCATCCACCTGCTGCATGCAAAAAAAAAAACCAAAAAAAAGTCATATACTAAATATAGCCGTTGGATTTACCACACGTTGTAATGGACAGCTGACTCCACAGAACCTCGCCGCTATTTACCAGCTACATTCACCCCCCCGCCCAATTTACACCTTCCCTGCTGCACCTCAGCCCACCCAGGAAAAGCCCACACACCCCCAGCCTGGCGAAGGGTGTTTACACTCCAAATCTTGCAAAGAAGACTTTTTTCAACTATTAGAGTCGCTCCACCCATGAGCTCGTGCAGCCCCTTGCCCCCGGGGCAGCGGTCCTGAGCGCCGTGCGGCCACGCTGCGCATGCGCGGAAGTCCCGAGGCGGCGCCGGCAGTTGCGGCGGCCGCGGTTGCCATGGGGACCGAGA
>NW_017728995.1:17282799-17292900 GCF_001723915.1 Gavialis gangeticus
CCCGCGCTCCACGCGGCCGCCCCGGGGCCTGGGCGCAGGGTGTCGCCGCCCCGGGGACGAGCCGGGGCCTCCCAAACCTGCCTGAGGGAGACTGCCCTGCCCTTCAGCAGCAGCCGTGACCGTGCCCTAGAGGCGGTTTCCGCACGTCCCCGACAGCTGGGGATGAGCCCGCCCGTGCCACGCTGCACATGTTCTTCAGTTGCTGTCAGAGCCGCTTGCAGTTATCCTTATTGCAGCTGGGAAGAGTTAATGGGCTGGCCCTGCGCCCCTGTATGAAGCAGGGGTTGGTCTCCACTGGCCCGCACCCGGAGCGTGTGGCGCGTCGTCCATTGCAAGCCACCCTGCGACCTCCTGGACGCCGAGCCCAGCTATTGCTGTGGGTGAAAGATGTCCAATTTCGTTGTCTGGGTGCAGCTGAGAGAAGGGACTATCCTGACCCCTTCCCCTCCTCCTGCCCTTGCTGATCTGACCGATGGGGTAAAAATCCTCCTTGACTCCAAATTTGGCAATGGGTCCGTCTCGACTGGAAGAGCAAGAACCCCTGAGTCCGCTGAGTATGAGCAGGGGCTTTTTCTCAGCCCCATCAAACCCCACCCCCCACCTCCGCTTTAGCGCTGGCCGGCACCCTAATACCTCAGAGGAAGGCAGATTCTGCTCATGTATTTATATGATGCTGTTTGAGTGGGCTCACATGTAAGTACTGCTTATTTCTTTTCGCTTTCAGAGCTAAAACGAGGCAGCACAGATGGTTGAGCTGCAGCGAAGCGGGTGTGATGACGCGCTGGATGTTCATTTCTCAAAAGCGAGAACGGAAAGTCTTGGGGACGTTTGCTTGCAGATTTCAAGGCACGGGCAAGAGGATGGGAAGCCAGAGAAGGAAGCTGTCCCACCCGTGCAGGTCGCAGGTAGACTCTTCTTTCTCGATTTAGGCAATCAGCAGCAGACGACGATCCCCTCAGAAGTGTTCTGCCTGGGAGATCTGGAAGAATTACACTTGGAAGGAAACTTGATTGAAAGTATCCCAGGAGAGATCCATCGCCTCAAGAATGTGAAAGTCCTCTACCTGAACAAGAACAACATACAGGCCATATGTGAAGAACTTGGGGAGCTGAAGTGTCTCCAAAGCTTAGATTTAAGCAGCAATCCACTGTCTCACAATTCGCTGCATGTCATTAGCAAACTGCAGGCTCTTCGTCAGCTCAGGCTCTATGATGTGAACTTGGATGAATTTCCAGTGCAGATTTGCAAATGCCTCCATCACGTGGAGCTCCTTGGCCTTTCTGGCAACCAGCTGAGGTGTCTGCCTAAGGAAATAGTGAACCTCAGAAAACTGAGAGAGATCTACTTACAAAAAAACATATTTGAGAGCTTTCCCATAGAGCTGTGCCACCTTCTTAACCTGGAAATAATAGATCTGGAACAAAACCTTGTGAGTTTCATCCCAGAAGAGGTTGCCTCTTTGATAAACTTGGTTAAACTATTTTTAGCTCATAACAACTTGTCATCAGTCCCTGATATGCTGCATCACTGTCAAAAACTGTCTGTGCTTGATTTGTCCAATAACCTCCTGCACAGGCTCCCACCAAGCTTCAAGGAGTTCACTGAAATGAGCGAGCTTGGGCTCTCAGGTAATAGCCTAGAAAAGTTTCCACGTCAGATTTGCCATTGGCCGTCTCTTTGCCTCATTTACCTGAAAAACACTGGCTTGCAAGTGCTACCTGCTTCTTTTGCCAAGTTAACTGAGATGAAGATACTAGATCTGAGTGAAAATCAATTTGATGCATTTCCCAAACAGATTTGTCCTATGAGCAACCTGGAAGTATTGTCACTGGATGACAATCAAATTTGCAAGGTACTGGTTTCTTTATCTTTAGAATGAGATGTTGTATCAAGACAACTTCACAGACTGATTTGTTTCTCAAATGTCCCATTTTAAACTACTGGACTCTGCAAACTTTGGAGACAATATGCATATGATCTTTGGGACAGAGCCCATCTTTTTTATCTCTGTGCAGCACCAGACCAAAAATGGTTTTGAACTATGGCTGAGGTCCCTCATTGTTTCATCGTTTCATAGCTGTAACCAGTTACTACTGATAGCTGCATATGCAAACATCAAAAAGAAAACCAGCACAGCGAAATGGTAACTGGTGTTTTCAATAGGAATGATGAGATACTAAAGATCTCTTGTCTCAGATCTTGATTTGTGCTGTTTTTAACATTAAAGGTTAAATTTGTGGGAACAGTAATTTAAACAAATGAGTCACTTTAAGGGTCTCATTCATGTAAATTGTCCTTCAATATACAGATAGTTTGTGAGGGAATACAGAAGCAGGCCCTCCCTAAATATTATATTCCAGACGAATGCTTTTGGCAAAGACCATGTGGCTTTATTTAAGTAAAATTAACTAGGTGAGAAGCAATTCAGGAAGGGAGTACAGTATAGAATTTGTTACACACTCTATATGATATTATGACATTATATCTAGTTTAATATTCTGCTTTGATATATAACAATGGATCAATGTATTTTCTAAAATATCAGACAGAATATTGCCTTTTTACCAATATAACATAACGTTTTAATAGTTGTTTTGGAATATGTCTAGATACCTCTGCAGGTTGCAAGACTCTCCAAACTAAAATGCCTTGGTCTGACTGGAAACAAATTCAGTGTCTTTCCTAAGGAAATCTTTCTCCTCGAATCATTAGAGAGATTATATCTGGGACAAGATAAAGGAATCAAATTCACCAGTTTACCAGAAGATATCAGCAAACTACAGGTAGGAAAAATAGAAGTGGATGGATCTTAGTAATAATTCTGCTTGATATGACAAAGTAGCATACAAAACTTAGACTGCCTGAAAAAAATAAAACCCAGTCTTGCAGGATCATCCACAGATCTCAAGAGAGTTCTGCACACAGGGCCTGATACTGAAAAACACTGAGAACCTTCTTGCAACAGGAGGACAGAAAAGGCTCCCAGGACTGGGCTAAACATTTGCAACAAGGGCATATCATCAAAGTTGATGGGCTCAAAATTTTATGTACTACAATTGTGCTTTCTTTCCAGTATAGTTAAGCCATATTTTACTGCTTGCCCACTTTCCACCAAGCCTATGGCACATTACAGTTGCTGGTGGCTGTCCTATCTGCCCTTCATTCTGCTTGCCTACTGAGCAAGCATTTCAGACTGAGAAAATTTCAGAAGTGCTGAAGGGGGCCCACAGATTACAATGTATGGTTCTGAGTGATGGCAAAAAAAGTAAATCCTCAAGTCCTGATAACGTATCTCAAAAGTGCAACATACAGACCATGTTATGCAGCCCCATTCTATCAGTCTGAGCTACCAAAGAACTCATCTGCATAGTATCTAAGTTCTCCACAGTTCCCAGCAGCAGCAGCACAGTGTCAGTGTTGTCCCCAGTATTCTACGCTTACCAGTATTCTGTTTTTCATTGTTCATATATCGTCCTGTGGGGGAAAATCCTTTATTTACAAAAAATAATGCAAATATGTGTACACGTTTTCAGAATCTGAAAGAGTTACACCTGGAGAACAATTGCGTAGAGTGCCTGCCACCATCCATCGGCCTGCTGACCCACCTAGAAATTCTGAACTGTCACAACAACCTCCTTCAAGAGCTCCCAGACTCCATATGCCAACTACAAGGTGAAAGAAACATTCCATGCTTATGCAAGGGCACAAGTTTGCAGGGGTTTTTGAAGTTTAAAATCTTCCTCCTGTCACCCATTCTGAAACCTACCCTGGCCTACTTGACGTGGGATTTGTGTCGTGCTTAGGATACGTGTTCTTTTGTGTCTGTCAGTCTGTTTCTCTGCCGCATAACTTTCAATGTAACTTACTTCTGTGAAAAGTTAAGTAGCAAAACCAACAGTTTCTGGCAATTCCTGATGAAGAAGGTATTTTGAGACTTCATACAGCTCACCTGAGAATGATTTTCTTTGGCAAAGCTGCAGGTTCATTGCATAGGTGGTGTATATTTAACTCAAACCCACTCAGAGAGGGCATCTACATGTGCAGTTAATGGAACTGAATATACACCAGCTCAATTTGAGCCAGAGTAAACTAATCCTGACCTTGCTGTCTACACATGCATTTAAGCTTAGTAATTTACTGTGCTGCTGAATACCACTTGTATCTGATGAAACTATCTGGCTGTGCAGTAAATTAGTCTACTGCACCCTAATTGCTGTGCATGTGTAGACGGTGATGCTTTACTATGCAGCAAATTAGTTTGCTGTGCAGTAGAGTTTTCTGTAGACATGCCCACTATGGTACTCTGTCCCCCTCTAGTGATGAATGTGCTTGCTACAGCCTTGGCTAGCAGATGCAGGGCAGGCAAGCATATGCTTTCAGTCCCAAAGGTCTCAGCTTTAATTCCCATTGCTAGTGGCCTGCTCAGAAGTATGCCATTACAGGGAGCAGATGCATTTTTATCTGAGGTTTCTCAATCTCTTCCTGTTTTGCAGGAAAGAGTTTTATATTTGTTCATTGACCCTGAATCAGAGACCAACAGCTCAATGAGGAGGAAGCAGAAGGCACAATAGCAATAACACCCTTTTTTATGTTATTCCCTTTTTACAAAAAAACAAAACAAAAATTACAATCACAAAGTTCAATAAACTTACAGTATTTTTAGTAAAGTCTTGCCCAGATCTCTCCAGATTTGGAGCTAGAAACTTTGTATCATAAAGTGAAATGTCTTGATTGGCATAAACTATATCTAGAACTATCCAAATGCATGTAAAACAATGAGTTTTCTCCTACCCATACACTGTTTTACTGTAAGGACATTGGGGTATTTTAAATCATCCTTATATGCATTGCACCTATGTTGTTTTGTGTGTTCAGGTTTGCAGGAATTGCTGGTCCAGAACAATCAGTTGTTTCAACTCCCAGGGAATCTGGACAGTCTTCAGAAGCTGCAGCTTGTCCTGCTGGATGGAAACCCAATGATGGACCCTCCAATTGAAGTGTGTAACCAGGGGAAGCTGGCTATATGGAAGTATTTGAAGGAAAAAAGGGAACAAAATCTGAAGGCCACAAAGGTAAAAGCTTTAAAGGTTCCACCATGATACACATCTAAACTTGCCCCTTTAGCAATGAACTGCTATTTTATGAAACATTCTACAGGGCATGCCTGGCAAAGCCCAGAAACATCTTAAAAGCAGTGAATTTTTGTAGCTTTGTGGGTGCAGTATTATTAAGAATAATCATATTATCATGGTGCAACCTAAGGTTCAACCAAGAATAAGGCAAGCACAGTTTTTAGCTTCCATGAGTTTGGTTGAAGCATGCATTTAACACAGGTTTACTCCCAATGTGGTCCTATTGGCATATTGCTAATCACAGCCATATTATTCAGTGTCTCCTTGTTTTGCCCCCTTCTTAAGGTAATTATGCCCTCTTTTCCAGATCCAGGCCTGGTGGCGTGGGCTAATGGTGAGGAAGGGATGTGGGACTTTTGCTGAGCTTCAAAAACTGATGAAAAAAGGGAAGAAAGAAAAGAAAGAAAAAGAAAAGGGGAAAGAAAAGCCTGGCAAAGGAGCAAAGGGCAAAAAGAAGTAATTTCTTATACAGCACATATATCAAACTGGTTAGAGCTTCTATACATTCCAAGAATGACACTTGGTGGGGGCAGGGAAAAGTCAGTGCTAAAACACCCAAGCAGAAAGTACTACAACTACAGTGAATACAGCTTCGCTCTCTAATGGCCAGTGTTGCGCTTGTCATAATTCCTGCAGTTGCATGAAGCTGGGTTTGGAAATAAGAATTTCTAGTATTGCAAAGTACAAGGGTGAGTAATTACCTGGAAGTGAAGCCTACCCATGGACCTGGAACTGATTAAGTGTTCTAAAATTTGTTTCTCCTACAATGATGAAAATGCTCTTACAGCAATGTGTAGTGTCTTTTCATTGCAATGAATCCAAAACAAAAGCCATGCCTAAAACACAGCTTACTTATTGAGACACAGCCCCCTCTAGGTAAAACAATCACTGTAACCATCCTAATCTTACAAAAATGTCAATAGCTAGTCAAAAAGCATCTCACAAGTTTTTTCCAGAAATAATTGTCCTTTCCACTGAAGTGTTTTATAGTAGCTTTTGGTCGTAGGATTTTTAGAGTCTGCAAGGCAAGATAGATGGAGGTAAGCTTGTGTAGAGCCTTGTAATTGAAGACAAAGAACTTGAATGTGATGTAGCAAGAGGCCCCAACACTTGCATACATGCTTTTGTCCAATAGATGTCAATATGGTTTAAGCACATGCTTAAAATTAAGTGTACTTATTTTCCTGTAGTAGCTCTTGCTTTGCTAAATCAAGGCCAAGAGGAGTAACTGAGAGCAGAGATGATTTGCACATGAAGAAGGGTTTCTGCTTTGAAAATAATCAGGAAAATTGGGTTGTAGAGATATTAGAAAGAATAAATCAAAACTATATAGACAGATAGTGGGGTCAAAGTGAGAGGACTTTCAGTGGAGTTATATAAATTTATCTCAGTATGTGTCAAGCAAGAGTGGCCAGTGTTAACTCTGATGCTGTCAGGTTCTCGGCATTTCCATATTAGAAATAAGATCCTGCTGACACGATACTCATTGGTAGAAGTGGATGCATGGACTGCACAGGCCTCAACAAGTGTATGTCAGCTACATGCAAAAAAAGAAGAGGAATGGAAGCTCTCTCTTCAATGTCCCATGTCGTAATCTGTGTCCAGACTCACCAGCATGGAATTTCTCTATTGAAAATAATTCACTGTGAACTATAACCATTCTTTACTATGTCTCAGCAGACATACTGTGACTTCAGTCTCACCTCCTGTGTGGAGTGAAATGCATTTTACAATCAAGCTGTAACTGGAACCAGGAAGTTCATAGGGGCACCCCGATGAAAGCATAGACTAAACAAGAGAGAAGGGCAAACAAAGTGACAGCTTGCTGGCTCTTACAATCTGAAGAGGGGTTTCCTCTACAGACACTGATGTATTTCCTGGGCTGAAAGCTGAAAAAGACCCTTCAAACACAGAAGTGCTTTCCCAGGGTGGGGAGGAGGTTGCCTACTGAGCTAAATGACTAGAGATGAATGGCTCTGCAGTCTCTCAGCCATTGGGAAAAGGCTTCTGCATGGAGGCATTCTTGGGGCTAATTTATTGCTCAAACCATCCCAAGATTTCATAGGGCTTCTCACTCAGGAGGCACATTATGATATCCTTAGTTATTAATATACCCTATGATATGTATATATAAACAATTTACTGTGGAGTAAAAAATGGATATGGCTTTACCATTTATCAGTAGCTGCCCATATGCATGTTCTTACCCCACAATACGCTGAAGATAAACTGTAGTAGTATAGCCCTTGATGAAAGAGAAATGAGTTCATGTAGTTTAGTTACTTGTTATCATAGGATGAGAGCATGTACATATGCAGTTGCTGAGGAGCAGCTGATATAATGTAAAACCCCATTCTATTTTGCTATGCAATAAATTGTCCATACATCCATATCCTAATCTGGACCAAAGTACCACTCAACAGAAGTAAATGGTTGACAATCTGGATCTTGGTCAGGCTACAATTAGCATGAGTAAGGCAGTCTGAATCTGGTCCTACAGACGAGAAGCCATCAGCTTCAGCCACTTAACTTAGAGAACACTAATGAGAAATTGTAAAAACAAGAGTAAAAGGATCTTAGTCCTGTCATGTCGCTGTTTGGTTTAATGCGTCTTGTAAGCTGAGACCAGGGCTATGTGCAGTGAATGCCTGAAGCTTGTCCCAGAGTCTGTGGTGTCTTGCTCTATGGTCTTACATAAAACACTCCACTAGTCCATGATGCTGTTCTGTGTCTATATGACAAAGATAATAGCATTCCCTGCCCATGTCACAGGGGGGCTGTAGAGGATGCGATTTGAGGTTTGTGCCTACTGTAGTAATGTAATGGGAAGCCTAGTGAAGGCATTGGAAAGACCCTGATTTCAATGGCCAGTGCTTTAGGACTTTAATGCTAGTGGCTAAAGGGTGCTGTACCTCCTGAGAGAAGCAACACAGAAGAGGTGGCTGTGAGGGCAGTGAGACTGCTGCAATGACTGAAACACCCCCACTCTAAGGAGGAACAGCCTGTAGGACTCCTCTATCTTATTGCAACCTTTCTCGAGATACCTATTGGTTGCTTTGCAGTACTGAGAAAAAATGGGCTCTCTGTCTCCAGCCTGCTGCCTACACTGAGGTCGCTTGCAAAGGGGTCAGTGTCTGGCTGTTTACCTCGGTTTTATGCTGCTTCTACACAAAGGAAATTCCCCATCAGCTCTCTAGCTCCTCTGTACCATGAGAGCCGCAGAAGGGGCAGAGCAGGGCCAGAATCTGTCCTCAAGTATTCTTATTGCTGGACTTGTTTCAAAGTACTGTGTCCTTTCTGTCAGAAAAGATGTTTGCTGCATCTGCACAAATGTGATGGAAAATGTTTCAATTTAAAATGTTGAACATTAAAAGCAGACAGATCTTTTATATTAGAAAAGCACTGGCATAATACGATCCAAGGCATATCATATTTTCTCACATATGATGTATATCTTTTCCCCTAAAAAGCAGCTGCTGAAAATTGGGGTGAGCTTTATAAGCAGCAAAGATGGTATAAGCAAGTTCTTTCTTACTGGGTGAAACCAAAAGAAAAATTTGCAGTGATCCACAGGGAGTAGAATAATGTGCTGGCTCAGCTCCCTGGCTGCTGCTGCTCAGTTCCTTTCTACAAGGAAAGATTTTTTCTTGCATTCTACCTTTCAAAAACAAGGTGTGTATTGTATTCTTGGGCATGCTGTATGTGAGAAAGTATGGTAATTTACATCTTTGTAGTGCTCTGGCTTTCTGGGAATGACAGCCAGAGTCAAGATGCAAATGAATTTATTAATGAAAACTGGCAGTGTTCCAAGGCAGAGTCGCATGATACATTGTTCCTGGTGTGCTGTTTGGAAAGGCCTTCTCAGAGACTGACACCTGGCCTCAGTAGTCAAACCGAACATTCCTTGTGCTATCCCGGTTGAAGTACTCCAGTTGTTTTTGCTGTGGTCCTGAAAAGACCCACCTCTGCATCCCTAACTCAGTGAATGCCGGCATCTCAGGCAAAGCTGTTAACAACTTGCCAAACCACATCCCACAGTCACGACATGATGATGGCCGAAGGCTGACATCCAATTCAGAAAGTTCTTTGAGTTCAGCCAGGTCTTGAGAGAAGGTGGCCCATCCTTCGTCACAGACAGTGTCGTTATAACTCAGGTCCAGTTTTTGTAGTTTAGCTAGGTGGCCTGTTCGCATCAGTAATGCTGAAAGATACAGCCACCAGAATATACAATTAATATATACTGACAATAATTGCTTTCAAAAGCTCATATGGTATTTTACTATTAGGCTATTTAAGGCCCTTCAGTTGTAAAACACAAACATTAACAAAGATTAATCACTCTGGGCATGTCTACACCTGCATTAAGGCACTTTTTCTAATGTGCATTTAATTTAGTACCTCCAATGTGAGCTATTTAAACAAATGTGCATTAGGCTGCCTTAATGCACAGTAATGAATGTGCATGATTAAGAGACACTTACTGCGCAGTAGCCTATTTTATTGCGCATTTGTGTAATAACAGTTTATGTGATGCTTTAATGTGCAATAAAACAGGATACTGCACATTAAAACGCACGTGTAGACATGCCCTCTGTGATATAAAACCTTTTGATCTGATAATCAGATATACTGGCCATTGGCCTCAATGGACTATTTTATCCCAGCTGAAGGTGAATAATTTACAGCATATCCCATTCATAAGGAACTCAGGGACTACAAAAGGGTCAGATTGAAAATGGGTGACAACCTCAGAAGTGGAAGGTAAGTTGGATGGAGTACAGCATTGAGTATGGATGAAATGAGCAGGAAGGTTTTACAGTGAAGTTTGGAAAGAGAAAAAGTGCTAATGAAGCCATTCAACAATAGAGCCAGCCCTCACTGTGGAGAGGCCAGGAGGGAAGCAGCAGGAAGAAGACATAAAACTGATACTGATTTTTTTACAAGTTGATATTCATTTTCCCCCTAATGC
>NW_017728995.1:17297900-17307707 GCF_001723915.1 Gavialis gangeticus
TCAGAAGTGGAAGGTAAGTTGGATGGAGTACAGCATTGAGTATGGATGAAATGAGCAGGAAGGTTTTACAGTGAAGTTTGGAAAGAGAAAAAGTGCTAATGAAGCCATTCAACAATAGAGCCAGCCCTCACTGTGGAGAGGCCAGGAGGGAAGCAGCAGGAAGAAGACATAAAACTGATACTGATTTTTTTACAAGTTGATATTCATTTTCCCCCTAATGCATGACTCCAGGAACTGGTGCTTTTAAAAAAAAAACATGTAAAACTGTGAACACTGGCACCACTGATCTTCCGGTAATGCTGACAAAATATCCAGGATCTAGAACTACTGAGCCCAGCAATTGTGATTGTACAGAACAAATCTTTATATCATACAAATTACAGAACAAATCTTTATATCATACATTTATCTTCTTCTAAGTGTTGCATTTGTATATCAATTCAGATAGCTCCATTCTATGCATATTTATCCTGCAGGATCTATACCCTTTTCAGTTTTTGCATGGTGCATGATGCAGAGAAGACGGCAAAATCAAAAACTCCTTGAGGGAAAAAATACTGCTGCATTCTGCCTCCTGTCATCTAATTTGTTCAGAAATCAGCTATTCCCACAGAACAAGTCGCCTCTGACTTGTGGTCTAAATGCAGCGGTTGCTTGAGTGTTAGTAAATACCATATTACACATACCTAGGAGAGCCAGATCCCCAGCTGCCAAGTTGCAGCTGCTCAGTATCAGTACTCGAATCGCGGTTGCAAGCTTTAGTGCTTCCAAAAGCAGCTTTAGGTTTCCACCAACGCACTTGTTCCAAGAAAGGTCTAATATCTCCAGATCAGGAAGGTGAAGGGCAGCTTCAGCTGAAAAGATTAGCACCAGCAACTTCTGTTTACTAGAAGAAGACATCCATATCTTAATAGATACCCCCTGTCTAGTCACCTGTAAATAGGCTTGTAGTGCATTGCCTACTTGTGCTTAGAAAGGTTTATTGGATCTTAGTAAAAGTCAGAAATGTTTCAAATACTTTTTAAAGAATGAAACATCCTGTAAATCTAGAACCAGACTTTAAGACAGACAAATCTTTTTCCTACTTATTAAAAAATATTAGGAATACTGGCCTTGTCTCTCCCCAAATGAAATCAATCTAATTTAAAGGAGAAAATCTAACTATTTTAATCCAATGTAAACGCAATTCTTTCTTCAAACCTATTCCTGCAAGGTGAAGTCCACTGTGTTTCCTGACCAGGCTGATTTTCGAGAGATCAGTCTCTCACTATTATCTAATTAGAATTTGCATTTCTGTAGCATATATCCTGCCAAGACATCAAATCAGTTGCAGCCTGATTGTGCCTTCTCTGAAGCCAATGAACTTTTGTTACTGATTTTATTAGGACCAGCATTAATAAACAATTGTTAATATATAAGAATTAGCATACCCCTTTGGATGCAGTTTTTGCATTCCCTTGCAAAGGGATTCAGAACAACATCTCATCCACAATAGTCTGCAGTGGCTAGATATGAGACTGGTTTTAAGCATTCTTTGTTAGCTTCAGGGATACTTTTGTGTCTCCCCATGGTGTTTCAATGTAGTTCTTTTTGTTCCTAACACTATAATCCCTGTTTTAACCCTATCAGTGGCTACCTATTGTGCCTAATGGGGCCAAAGAGTATCTTTTGGTGTTAGCAGAGTGAAATGAGAAAATCTCAGTCAAACATTGAAGACTCATAACTTTTGGTCTCTATTCTAGACACATACTAAGATCCCTAGAGCATTAGCTTGGCAAATATTAACAATAAGTTTTAAGTAAATAATTATTACACTAATTACTATAATTCCAGGATAATATGAGATCCTGGACTGTAGCTTTCTCTTCTAAAATTAGGGAGTAAATTATAGGTATTTAGAAAAGGAAGTATTAGCAAGCCTAGATTAAATCTGGGACCAGACACAGTGGCCTAGGAGGCTCTTTCCAGTCCTATGTTCCTAAGCATGATGTGGGAAGCTGCAGTTACAATGTGTGTCAGTCCCAACTTACAGCACCTTTTTGTGTTTCACTTCAAGATTTCCCCATGCCATCTGGCCAAATTGGTTTTGTGACGTGAATGGACAGAGACATGGTCTGACTAACACATGTGCTGTTGTTTATGATTTACACCAAAATCTGACCACAGATCTTCAGAAGCCCATCAAAGGATAGTGAAAACTTCTTGACCTTTCCTGTCCTGCTACATAAAAATGTATGCTAATAATGTAGTCAAGAAAAAAGAATTCCTACCTAGTGATGCAAAGGAAGCTTTCTGTAAAGAGCAATTGCTGATGATCACAGATTTCAACTTGGGTAAAAATCTGAGTCTGCTGAGCAGGTGATCAGAAGACATGCCAATATTTTTATTAGATGATAAATTCAGCTCTTGAAGACTTGAGAGTAAAGGTATCACTTGGGCTTAAAAAATAAGGAAATCTTTATTAGACCATCACTGTGTTGCCTATACTCCATAGTTGAATTTTTATTTGCTGCAATTTCTTTTTCATACCCAAAACACGGAGTCAGATTCACACACCCATGCTCATGCTGGTAGTACTTTCCTCCATAAATAGTCCCATGGTTTTCAATGAGAATATTTATGGAATAAAGAGTTAATTCCACCTCCCATTTTGGTAATCTCAACTGCTACACACGTCCTATAACAAAGTGCAATTAGTGCTCTTGAGAGGGGTTTGAACAACAAAGTCTTGGAGTCTGAAATCTTGTTTCCCCACAGAACAGAGACAGCATGAACAACTACAGGGCAAGCTTCCCCTCCATCTTCTGCCTCTGCTTCTGCTTTGACTAAATTACTCCTGTGAGTCACAGGGGTGTTCATTTTCCCCTCCTATTCATCTCCTGAAGCCATGAAGAGACTCAAGTCCCTCAGAAACAAGGACTCTTCATGGTCATGAGTGTCCACCCCCTGCTCTCTCCAGGACTACTGATTTTCTGCAGGTTTTCTGAAAATCTATCCACAATGCTTATGCGTCTTTCATTGAGATATATCCCATTAGTGTGCTTGCCTATCATTTATAATGTTATCATCTTATTTAGCTCTGAGATAGAACCATCCACCCTCAAAGCACTTCACAAACATAAGAGAACTACTGGTAAGTGTCTCAAAATGTCTATGAGATAGGTAACACTAACCTTATTTTTCAATTGAGGCTAGCTGAGGTGCTGAACAATGCCAGATGTAAGTCCTCAGTACCTCACAGGATCAGTGCCTTGGTGATTTGCCCAATGTCAAGACTCCCAGCCCAGTGTCTTAACTGAAGTCCATTTTACTATTAGGTTAACTCTCCACTGCACTCCCAAAGCTTCACAGAGAAAAAGCAGACCTGACTACTGAAATCTACTGGAAAGGAATTCAATGAGACTGTCCTCTGTCTCTGAGACAGCTTCAGAAATTATGTACATATGTATTCTCATTGGATTTCCTAAAAAGGTTCTTACTGAGAACTGCCAGGTCTTCCTCTGTGATACAGCACTGGTGAAGATCGAGAACTTCAAGGTCTTTTAGATTGGCCAGATGAGCTGCTGAGTCCTCAAACCCTCTACCAATCTCTTTATTGCATGATAGATCTAATTTTCTTAGCTCCAGCAGGTACTGGAAGGCAGTGTCTAAAACATAAAAGACCACATTCATGGTCACAAAATGTTACGCTAACACAGAAAGCAGATTGTTGCTTTAATGTTTGTTGTCCTAAATTTAATGTTTGCAAAGGGCATTAACATGACAGCCTCAAGACAGCTTCTCCAGGCAAACTTAGCAACATTGCAGAACTTCCTCAATGAATCACCTTAAAGCAAGGAGATCACCCTTCATATCCACTAAATCTTTACTCTCTTTGCTGAGACTGTCATGAAGGGTGCAAAGTAGGGCCAGCTATGGTAATGAGTTTTGTGTTGTGGATAATTAGCCTATTGGGAACTAGACCCAGAAAGCCAGCACATTACATCCAGACAAATTGAACAACCATCTGATGAGTCTTTTAGTCACTGTCCTTGAGCTGAATGTGGACCAGTAGGCTAGTACCAAAAGTCTCTGTGGCCTTTAATTGGTGATCATTGAACAACTCAGTCCTCAAAAAATAGAGAACCATTGATGCCCTCAGAACTGCCACAAAAAGCACTTATCTCCTTGACTTTTCCTTAGAAGACTTTTAGATTCAGATTTGTGGTTGCAAACCTTAAATCATTCTAAATCCAGACTCACCTAAAGACTGGAGGCCATCTTTCCTAACTCCACACATGTGCAAATGTAATTCTTCCAAGCCAGGCACATTTTTCAGTTCCTGGGCAATGCTCTTCAGGTTACAGCCTATTTTTTGGTTAATGGAGAGATCTAACACTTTGAGGTGGTGGATTACATTGAGAATCTGGGCTGGTAGTAAAAACAGAAAAACAGATTTGATTATTTATCAAGTCTACAGAGAAGCTCTTGCACAAAATACCAGTATAAGCAGGAATGCACCAGCTTGTTATGCCTATACCCCAGATCATTCTAACAAAATGGATTAAAAATGTATTGAGACCCTGTGGGCTATTGTTCTATTTAAGAAATACAGTGAAAAGAATTTGTAAGGGACAAGAAAAAACAAAATCACTGAAAAAATTGTGTGATAAGGGTGGAAAAATATACACAGACAGAGTGGAACAAGAAACTGGGAAGGGAGTAGGGAAGAATAAATGCTAATAAAAAGGATGAAGTCTTATGTTCTGTCGGTAGATTACATACTAGAGGGATTCTAGTCTTGAGGAAGGGGAAGACAGGCTTGTTTTCAGTCAGAAAGACTTAAAAATATAGAATCACTTCTAAAGAACAAAGGGGATTACATTGTGGAGGAAGAGAAGTGTTATAACCACTAACTAGATTTGCTGACTCAGTGACCTCCCAACCACTAACAAGAAAAATAGAACTGTGAGGTTCAGAAAACATCCATCTTTACAAGGACCAACAATACTTTACCATGGCCCAACAATGGGAGTAAGCAACTGCATTTTGCAGTTCTCCAACTCCTTTTACTTGAGGTCCCTGTAAAAATGCATTTTAGGCCAAACAAGAATGTTGTGAAACATATCTTTGTCCTCATTTAGAGATGAGTAAAACCAAGACATGCATAGAAGTGGGCCAACACCTACAAACTTGATCCCTGACCATGTAATGAGGTTCACTGGGTTCAGGTTGTGGGTACCTGCTTTGCAAAAAAGCTATGTACTTGAAACTCCCATAGGAGTCTCTGAAGAGTCTCTGGATATCTGAAAATCCAACCACTTTTATTCAAATGACTGAATATGTATTAGTTTATTTAGGTTGAGGCAACCAGATTTAAATATTTGGCTTAAATATCTTGCCCAAGGACACACAGGAAATCACTGGCAGAATGGTTCAAGCCTAGACACCCTTCTTAACCCCATGTTTTCATCATAAAACCATACTATGCCCCATGTTTTGTTTTGAAAAAAATAGGTTATTTGGAAATAAAAATCAGTACTTTTACATGGCAACACTGATCATTTAATAATTTTAAATCAACACTGAACTTCCTATTCTTGGAACAGGCTGAAGTTAAAATCATAGTTACATTTTTGAGAAGTCAATATTTTGGCACAAAAATGTGAGGGACTCACCTAGAGATTCTCCATCTTTTGCTTCTAGATTGCAATCTATCACTTTCAGGATTTTGATTTTGCTTCCTTTCTGGATCTTTTTTGTTAAGAGGGACAGTTTTCCACCTATGTTGCTATTCCAGGACAAATCCAGTTCTTCCAGAAAAGGAATGATTTCAAGTGCTTCTCCTGTAACAAAACACCCACAAGCCTAAGAGAGTTCATTACATGAGTACAGGACAAAAATACAGTTTTCCACTACATGAAGGCAGCCATTTAATTCTCAATTGAATTATGTTCTTTTATATTGTTTGCTTGATTTTTTTAATGAAAGTCAGTACCAGCATTTGTTTTATTTTATGTAAAGACACACATTGCTCAACAGATACAGTATTAACCCAGCTCATGCCTCCTATGCTAACCTTTAACATGTAGCCTGGTCTAAGAAAAGGCAACAACATTTGACTTTCCCTGCTGACCTCTGCCAAATGCCTCGAATTTCTAGTCTACAGGGGAATCAGTAGAAGTGGCAGGCCTATATTTATTGCCCATTATATTTCTGCACCTTTAGAAGCTTGTCAAATTTCCAACTGCCTCAGTTCTGGAGACCATCTCAAATGAGGGTAGCACTGAGATACCAGAAATCCCCATAGCTTTTTCCTAAGCTTTAAAAGTTTAATTTCTGGCAAATGGAACAAACTCAAGCATTACTTAGGCTCAGAATGGCTTTCTTAAATAAAAGAGAGCCTGGAGGGCTCAGGTAATTGTACAGGCAGAAACCATCTTAGATGTATTCAGAGGCCACATCTGCACATGTGCTTTACTATGGAATAGACTAATTAGCTGCAGAGTAACGTCACCGTCTACACATGGGATGGTATTAGGCTGCAGTCAACTAATTAATGCTGCAGTCAGGTAATACTGTTGGGGACAATAATATCTTATACCAAAGTAATTTAATGCAATTAACGGCATATGTAGATGTTGACTGCGGATGTAAATTACACCCAGTCAGCCCAGCCAGCAGTGGGATAGACCCCTGCCTGCCACCCAGCCACATGGCTTTGCACCTTCAGCACCCTCATGCCCCAGTCAGACCCTCTGCTGCGACCCAGAATCTGAGGCTGCTCTCCTGTGGCTAAAATTGCTGCTGTCCTGGATGTACGTGTAGATGCTGTGCTCAGGAGTAGTTTACTCCAGCTCAAACTGCTCTGGCATTTATTGGTTTGCATTAATTGCACATGTAGATGCACTGAGAAAGATCTAACCTGCTCCTTGCCTCTTTGACACTTCTTCGGCAACAGTTTACATTGCGTCAGCATTTCTTTGAAATGCTGCTATTCCACTGCAAAGCTTATACTTCAGGAACAAGCTCTGGGGTATGGGGAGACATCTATGCACATGATAGGAGTGCTAGTTATGAACTGTAATACAAAACGGTTAAAAGGCGAGCTCATTTTCCTTGCAGGGGGGGTAGGGTGGAGGGAACCTTGTAACAGCTTAAACTAGCTTCCCCTTGATATCAGTTGATCTGACAACATGATAAATACAAGTTCAAACTGTTAAAAACTAGATAAAGATTTGTTTGATCTACATTCCTAACATACATGATCATTCAGAATTAAAATTTAATGGGAAAATCCTTCTGTCTTAGTATGTTCTACTAATAGTTTTCCAGGTTTATAACAAAATGAGATTCCTGTTGCTCTGTATTAAATGACTATGCAAGTCCAAGTAAGAGAAAGAGAGGGAGAGAAATCTAAACATATCTCCTCATATTTATCCATCTGTCACATTTACTTTCCGACTCTTGAAAGCTAAAAATACTTTTCCATTGAGACACTGTTGTTCCTCAGCAGCACAGGGTGTTTCTGCATGGTACTGAGAAGAGCATTCCAGACACATTTCCCACCCTAAAGACAAATAAAGGCCAACAGCTACAAAGATAGTTCTCTACCACTTCTCACACAGGTCAGTCAGTGCCACAGTAGGGGGTGGACTGGATTTCGGTATTCTCAGGCCTACACTTTCTTAAATGTGAATACGCCTCCCTGCATTTTTTCACTCTGACATCTTCACAGATATTTGCATGTTCAAGCAGGCATTTATCTAGCACTAGCGGTCACCAAATGTGACCACTGCTTTTGGATAGAGTATCCAGATGTGCCAGCCTCTGCGGGGATAGATCTTCCCCCCTTTCCCCCAGTTGAAAGTGAAGTCCATTCCTTAGTTACAACAATTTCTGCTATAAGAATCTCCCTTGCAGAAAGAAAAAGGCTGGGCCACATTGACAGGAAAGATCATTCATCCAGATGAAAAGCTCATGGGTTATTTGGTATGAGTCAAATTCCCCTGGGTTTGCCCCTCCTTTGTGTGCACACAATGAGTTCACTCAAGGCAGGGAATTCTGTGCTCAGTCAGAGCCTTTACACTCGTAGCAACTCTCAGATGGAGTCCTGCCCTTTGTGAGCTGGATGCTCACAGCCAATCAGAGCAAAACAGTAAGTGCAAAGAGAAACTAGGTCAAACTCCTCACAGAAAATGACAAGTGATCTCTATTGCTCTCATGGAAGTGACAGCCCTTCTGCTGTTAAGGTCTCAGCACGGTGTAACCTCTGCTATGATTTGATCAATTTTCTCCTAGTCCAAGGAGTCCACTAGGAGGGCATTTAAGTCTATTGCTAAAACATGACAGCACTTGGAGTAAATCTTATAGAAACTCCTCAACCCTTCTGCATGTGAGTAACTTCATGTCTGTGAGTAATCCCCTTAAAAACTCATGGGCGAAGAGCAAAGTTACTCGCATACAAGTAGATTTTGTTTGTTTGCAGCTGACTGTTTACATTGTCATGTAGGGCACAGGTTGAGATTTGATTGCTGTAGCATGCTGGAAGAGCACATTTAATGGCTTGCAAGTTATCCTTTGTAACAACCTTGTTGAAGAATACATATACCAGCTATGCCATACCTAAAGAAGCAATATCCTCAGCTGTCATCCTGCAGTTGTTTAGTCGGAGGGATTTTAACTTGCTCACATGATGTAGTTGAAGGGTCAGAGGTTTCAGAGTTCCGCCTATAAAATCATTCCAGGAAAGATTGATCTCTTCCAGCTCAGGTAGGAAAGGTAACAGGCCACCTAAAATATACAACAACCAAACAACCTGGATTTGTGAACATGGGTGGGTCAGTATGTCAATTATTGAACCAATGAGGTAATGTAATGCAGAGCAATTTGCACTTAGGATGAACTCTCTGTAGTTCAGTTTACTTACTGGCAGTACATTGGTATATACCTGTCTCAGGTATATACCAATGTACTGCCAGTAAGTAAACTGTGAGATACTGTGAAGTCAGATTTGTTAATCAATATTTGTAAAATGCTTTGAATGCATTTTATGAATGATGCTGAAGGAAAGCAAAATATCACTATTAAAGAGAGAGGCTGAAGGAGGATAGCTGAACAAATTCATTAGGAATGAGAACTGAAAACTCTGTTCCATTAGCTTTTGGAGTATAGATGAAAAAATGTGTACTTACTCAGCTCCATTAAATCTGTTTCATTTAATGCACAGTTATTTAGGTCCATATTCTTGCTGTTGGGCTTTTTGCCCAGTTTCTTCATGAACTGCTTAACTTTCCATTTACCAGACACTAAGTCTGTTTCAGAAATGTTATGGGAAACTTCATCTGTATAACCAAAAAAAGGAAAAGCAAAAATCCTAGGTAAAGTCATATATGACATTTTGTCTCATGTAACTAGTGCTGTCAGATTTAGATATTGTGAAATGTCCTAAATCTTCCAGATTCATGACAATAGCTATATTTTGATTTCAGGGTTTACTGGTGGAAACCCTGGATCATGTCTATTGTCCATTGTTATCCTGAGTAATGGAAACATGTACACCATATCCTGCATGCAGCTTGATTGAGAGAAAAATCTGCCATAGGGAGTCTTTAAGTTGATCTATGCCAGAGACTTTTGGTATTAACAGCACCAATTCAAACATAGGACATGCTTGTAGAACTCTAACCAAAGTATATAGTGTACCATGGCACCTGTGTAAATCATATGTAGTTGCCTCAAGTCAGCCCAACTTCTGCAGTGCTGGTGTGGACTGCAAGCACAGGCGTAATTCATAGATTCATAGATGTAGGGTCGGAAGGGACCTAA
>NW_017728995.1:17308309-17332692 GCF_001723915.1 Gavialis gangeticus
GGCCCGTGTTCATCTTGGAATCAATAATGACTCCAAGATCCCCAGCCGGTGCTCGCAAGGGGGTACCAGTGCTCCTGCCTGCCCCCCCCCCCTTCCGGTTGCCTGAGTGGGGAGCGCAGCCTGACAAGGTGTGCACCGGCACTCTCAGGGGGTGCACATGCACCCCCATACACTTCCTACATGTCGCCACTGTCTTGGTTGGTCTTGACTTCACACCCTTAGCTTATTTATTCATTCCAATCTGTGAAGAGAGTAAAAGTGGATCTACCTTGCAGCACAAACAATAAACCACTTCCAGCAAATCCCAGGATTCTGGCTAGCACTAAAGCCAAGCACCAATTCATCAATGTATTTCTAGTACACCCAGTACTGAGGTATCAGTGTTACCTGATGCAGGAAGAGCTGGTTTCTCATTCTGATTGTCTGGTCTAGAGAGGTCTATTTCTTCTCTTTCAGTTTCTCCTTTGCTTTTGCCTCCTGGATCTAAATCCCTGAAGAACTGAATGACAGAGGAATGCTGATGCTTGCCCTTTCCCACAGAGGATTTTATCCTTTGGATCTGGGTCATAAACAAGTGAAATGGGGATCTCTTCAGGAGGTCTTCTTCATACCCATTCTGAGGATCCTGTGAAGTTTCTTTCATGAGGTTGGGAAACACAGACAGAATTACTTTATCCCCACCACATCAAATTAATAAATACAATCAGAAATTGCTTAGCTAATTTCCAACCATTTTCTATATGTCAGGATCAATGCTGCAGTACTCACTGGAACAAATTCTGATATCAGCAATATCCCTCCCCACTCCAAAGAGAGATGCAGGTGCTTAATTCTGGCAATGCTCAGTGTTTTGCCCTGTTGGACCAAATGACACTGACTCCCAGCCGGGGAGGTGACACATTAGGCTGCTCCACTGGTAACCTACATAACCCTTTTGCTGAATCCAGTTAAGGGGGGCCTAGCTGGAGGGAAGAAGCAGGCTAAGACATCTCTGTTCCCTGGAGTTCTTAGGGAAAGGAGGAACCACAGTATTCTCTAATTTGTGTCCTGGACTGGCTCAGCACTCAGGGAACAAAGAGCATGCCTGTGCTAGAGAGCACAAGGATGCTCCTTCCCAAGCTGTCATCCACTCCTCAGACACAGTGAATTCAGTACGTGCAGACAAGTTCCCATTCACCTCAGCCAGGCTGCAATCATATGGAAAACAAACTAGATCTCACAGCTCTAAACAACAGTAATAAGCTGATATTTGGGGAAATTAGCCCTATAGCAACGCTCTTAATAGTGCAATGATACATAGCTAAATCTCCAAGGCTTAGGACAGAAGCTACACATGAACTGATATAAGTGATCAGAAACTGGCTCAAGTCTGCAACACAACAGAAGTTCAGTGCACAAAGACCGCTTTCAACATGGCCAAAAACAGATTAAGATGAACCTGAATGGATGTAGTATCAGATTTAACTGATTTAGGTTAACTTGGTTTATTCAACTTCTATCCCAGATCCCCTCCAGCTTCAAGTTAACTCACAGTCCCCCAGCATCCCAGAATGCTTTGCACCTCCCTCTGAAACCCCACCCTTGCAGAATAGGTGGACTAACTGTGGCTATCTGCTCCAGCCAAGCAGTCATGCTCTAGAGCCCTCTGGCTTCTGGCCTGAGCCACTGCAGGCATGTGGCTGCATTTCTGGAATCAAAAATGAATGTCTCTTCATTTGCTTATTGGTTCAATCTACAGAGATCAGACTAACCTGCAAAGATTGAATTGATTTAGCCTCAGGCTTTTTGACTTTCTATACTTAGCCCAGATAATAAGTCTCAGATAAACTTTTGGCCATAATCAGGGACTAAAACCCCTCATTGCCTTGCAATGAGCTGAATCTCAGTTGTAGAACCCAGGGCACATACAGATGTCCCAAGCTTCTTCAGGGCTCTATGAGGATAAAGGAAAGGAGCCATTGTCTGTAATTATGAACAGGAGCATAGTAACATTTGTTTAGTCAGCAAATTAATGTCTGAGAAATACCACATACTCTATTTATATTACTGGGGTCCAGGTAGGAGAAAGAGGTTCCCAAGCCTGCCTGTCATCCTGAAACGGCTAAAGGGTTCTGCTAACAGAATCAGCAGGGAAGCTGTCAGGGGTGTATTACCAAGAAGTACCCACAAAGCTTCACTCTCCTCCTATAATGATCCCAGGGTGCTGGGATGCAAGTGGTACAGAGCAAACGGTGGAGAACAGGAGTGGGGGAACTGGTTCATTTGTTTTCTCACGTATACAAAAGAACTTCCTCATAACCAAAGTGCTGCATAGCATAGGTTCTCCACTCTAAGGAACTGTGGGCACAATCCTTTGAGATTCCTTGGGACCACCCTGGTACCTTGCCCTTGGTATGGGCCTGCCTACCACCTAGTGTAGCCAGGCCTCAGCATTCAAGCCTCATGCATCTCTGATACCCCAGTATACCCAAGCTCAGTGATTCTCAATCTTTTTGGACTCAAGGCACACCTCACGGACTCGAGGCACCCTCCGTAACTTTTGTGAATTGAATGGCACCCATTTTCAAAAACTAGTTTATATATTACAGTGCTTGCCTCCTCGCACAGAGGGTGAGAAATAAGCCAGGCAAGGACAAGCCTAAACCTGTGTTCTTCTGCTTATATCCTCATACCTCCCACCACCCTTCAAAGGATTTTGTGGCACCCTCGGCTGCCACAGCACCCTGGTTGAGAATCACTGCATTAGCTATTCTATGGGCAATTGCCATGTCTTATACTTTAATAAGTTATTACAATGGAAGTCTTTAGGACCCCAAGAGATAGAGTGGGGAATGGATGTAGTATCGGATTTAACTGATTTAGGTTAAACACAAGATTCCAGTGACTGTCTGTAAACAGTTAGTCATCCTGGTGCTTTATGATTGGGTAAGATGATCCTAGCGAAGTCTATGGAAAAGTTCTTTCTGTATTTAGATAAGGTAGAAAAGCCTGTCCAGTTGATTTTACCAGTTAATTTCAGCTTTGATATAAGCTGTGCTTCTCTCAAAAGAAAAATAAAATGCCAAAATAACACCATAAATAAGGAGCTTCTCAAGTTTAGATTTCATATCATTTGACAGCAATTAATCTAAAGAAAAATGTTAGAGGCTGTTGGCAAACATGATTTTTATACACATGAAATATTTTTGATGCCATGTCCTTCTGTTGTATTGGGAAGTGACACAACAACCTAAGAGGTGAGAAAGGAACCCTTGTAAATAAAAATTACTAATTGATTACAAAGTTTTGGTCCAGTTTTTAATAATCTCTTAATAATTATGTCTCTCAAAAACAGCATGCAAGAACGATATAAAACTTACCTGACTTTAGACACACACACATTCATGCAAACACAAAATTTAAAGAAATTGTGTTATACTTGCAACCTTTCATGCACTGTAAGATTTTGTTATAAACACGGTAACATACCTGACCTTTCCATTTTTGGAATAATGGCTCAGTCACAACTTTTAAAACATTTTTCATGACTTGGTAAAACAACCCAAGTGTTCTGGAAGTGAAGTTCTCTCTTCTTTCAGCACCAGATTTTTCCCATTTTTTTTCCTTTTCACAGAGTTTGAAATCAGCTGCTCAGAAGGAATGATTGATTCAATGTAGTGTGCTGGGCTGCTCCTTCTACTGATCTGCCTTCATAATTGAATCAGGTCCCAGGAGATGTGTATAACACTCTTCTTTTTTGTTTACCAGGCTTTTAAATATGTTATTAGGTCTGATTTGGAATTATCCATTTTGATCTAGATTTCTTTTTTGGAATAATAATAAGAAAAAAATCAGGAAGTCATGCTCTGCCTTCTGCCTGCTACAGGTCGCTAGCAGCAGTTGTTGTGAGAAGGGCTGAGTCAGTTCATAGATCAAGTTACAAGGCTACCTAAAAAAAAAGCTCTTTGTTCACTCAGCCTCTTCTCCCAGTTCCGCACACATCAGAAATCCTGCTGAGCAGGATAGGCCATTAAAATAATTGTCATTCTTCAGTAGGGAATGTTTTCATGAGAGAGATTATAGGAAACTAGCACTCTTTTTTCATTTTAGGGACAGAAGAAGGTAAGATATTGGATCCATCCACTGCACCATATAATTCCATTTATACCATAAATGCATCTTGCTCCATGATAACACTAGACAGGTTTTTTCCATCATTACTCCTGCTGGGAGGTTATTCCAGAACCTCACTCCTCAGACTGTTAAAAACCTTCTTCTAATTTCTGACCTAAACTTATGGTCAGTTCATGTTCATTTTTGTGCCAACATTGAACTTGACCTTAAATAGCTCTTTCCCAACCCTGCTGCTTACCCCGATGTAGTTAGAGAGGGCAGTCATATTCCCTTTTTGACTTTGTTTCTCTAGGCTAGACAAGCCAAGCTCTTTCCGTCTCCTCTAATAAGACAGACTCTATTCCCCAGAACATCCTAGCAGCTTTCCTCTGTGCCGATTCCAGTCCGTATTCATTTTGAACAGAAGTGACCAGAACTGTACGCTGTAGTCGAGGTAAGGTACCTGAGTTCTGTTTTGCCTGCGTTAGGTTTGCTGAACCTCCATATTTAACTGTGAAACAATATAACATTACTCCATAGTAATCTAAAGATGTAGACACACTACCTTATTCATTACTTGTAGGCAATGATAGTCACAGATGGGCTAAGGACTGTATGGTTCATGGAGACTGGACTACTGTCATCTAGAGATATAATTCCTCCAGGGCAAGGGGGAGGCTTACTGATAGGTGGATATTTGGAAGTTTACTTTGCTACTACATGTATTAACTACTGGTATATATTATGAGAGTAAACAGAATATCTTCACTTCGGGACCATGAAGATGCCATATTATGTGACCATTAAACCCATTTACACAATATATCGTAGTAGGTAGAAATTAAGAAACTTGAGTTGCTGGATACCATAATCACAACAAGAGATCCACTGATAATAAACCATACATTCACCAGAATCCCCCTAGCCCAACAGAGATACTGGCAAACTGGAGACCATTTAGTAAAGAACAATTAAATTGATCAGTGTTACTGGAAGGATGCATTTAAAAGCAGTTGAATAGTTAAGGTAAAAGACAGGGAAATGAGCAAAAATAATCCTAGTCTGTAAATATTTTAAAGGTTTAAACAACAAGGAATTATCTTAGGTGATATTTGGGGATATATCTAAGAGCAAACAAGTTAAGATTAAGACAGTAAAAACTTGGGAATGAGTATCAGGCTAATCTTCCTGACAGTGAGCAGTATTAGGCTGTGAGACTGTCTCAATGAAAACGGTAGCAGCCCAGTAACATGGGATGTTTGCATTAGAGTGTAGAAAAGCCTAGAAAATGTGCTGCGATAAATAATTCTTCCCAGGCACAGAGGTGGATGGCATGGTCTAATACAATGGTTATCAACCCTTTTAGACTCAAGGCATCCCTCAGAAAATGGCAGTTCTTCGCTTTCACTCATCTCTTGACTAGGGAAAAATAATGAAGCAATTCTTCTGTTGCAGAGAACTCAGAAAGGCCACGATAGACCAAACTGCTTTTGACACTATGGATGCCTATTTGAAATCTCTGGGGTTATCTTGTGAATTATGCATACATGTTTGCACACACAGCAGTGCTAATATTGCATGTCACCCTTAGAAAGTTCTCATGGCACCCCAGGGTGTATGGCATCCTGGTTAAGAATCAGTGATCTAATAGGTCTTTTCTATTTCCAGCCACTACAAGGCATGAAGTAAGCCTTTATTGACCTTTACCATTCTTTAGCATTATCCAGCACCAGAAATTATAGTGCTGCCATGACCTCAGAGTCCAATGTTTTTTCCTGGCTATTGGTCCTATCCTTTGAGGTAGGATCCATTTCTTGCCTGTCAGTGCTCTTGCTTTTCCTGTTTTCTGCATGGCCACCCAACATTTGGGGTGAAACATGAAAAAGAAGTTTCCTCTTTTCTTGCAAAAGTGGCTCAGTTGCTGTTAGTGTGGGATCTGGACGCTCCCACTGCTCCATCAATGAATGGGAATGGGATCTGTGCTCAGCTGGGCCTTGTAGAACTGGGGAATTCCTTAAGCACTTTAAGCGCTGATTAAAGCTCTTCAGGTTAGAGCTGGCAGTAATGCCTTGACACTAACACTTTAGGGGCTGCATTGCCCATTGAGAATTTTTTTCACTGCTTGAGGCTATTCATTGATTAGGAAGGGAAGCTAGTGCTGCTGTGACAGCAGTTTATAATCTCACAGGGAGGAAAATGTGATTTGGCAGTAACCTGGTTTCCTCTGCCCTTAATAAATCTCGGTCTTTACCTACAGGAAGAAGAGGCAGCAGGGTGATCCTTATGCAGCTCAGGATGGTGGATGCAATGCAATGGCAAATACACTGACAGTTCTTTGGAGTGGTGCTGTTTGTGCCCTGAAATAACATTCTGCAGTCCACAACATTTGGAGCTGCCCATCTGCCATCTGAGTAGTGGCTCTGCTATTGCTTGAGAAAGGAGAAACTTTGCATGTCTTCTTTTTGCAGTAGGTTGTCCATGTTGCCCAGGGCAGTGCTGGTCTTCATAGCCAAATAATAACACTTGGGAGATAATTGTGACCACATCACTGTTCGAATACCCATGTGAATACACATTTGAATCTGTCCTTCCTCCAGTTTGATAACTGGAGTGAAGGAAGGGACAGAACTGGTTCTGGAACAAAATAGTTAAAGCTGCTTCCTACGCAGTGTCCACTGTTGAGAGATTAATGTGGGTTTTTGTATTTTGCCTCACTGTGACTCTATAATCAGTCATATATTCCACAGGAATAATACCATTAGAGGATTAGTGCCACAAGTTTATTTGAAAAAAAGGATTTGCAAACATTAAAATCCTATATTCTATGTACTTAATCACTCAGTATCATTTTGGGGATTTCCTCTTCAGTTTAGTGGTGTATCCTCTAATGAAACCCAGTTAATGCAGCAGTCTTCTGTTAACTTTTTTCATGGGTCTACATATATAAAATACAGCTAGCTAAAATAATACAGAACCTAGAGTGGACCAAATCGATCCAGTGCATTTATTTTAATGGAGTTACTCAAGGGATGTTTTTCAGTCCAAAGTCCATGCAAAATGTATATATTTAATAACCAAGTATTTTTTTAAAATAGTTATTCTGAATACAGAGTGGACTATTTAATAACACAATCTTTCCTTCTTTTCTACTGTGGGCCCCCTAGGTAGAGGTCCTCTCCTGTGGCTTAGAGTCATAGAATCAGAAAGATATTCAAGAGCCTTCTGGTCCAACTACATTCTGGTATCCATTACAGTCAATAGTAAAGCTCACACTAATGTCACCAGTGCAAGATCAGAAATGGTTGCCTTTTCTTACTCATCACCCTCCTCCTCCCCACCCCAGAATGGCCTTATACCTTGTTTGCCACAATTTTAAGCCTTGGTTACATTAATGATATGATAGGACACCATTAAGGAGACTGGAAGAAGATAAACTTCCACTGATATGATTGCTTGTTTTTCCCTTCCATTAATTTGTATCTCTGCTGTTTTACTTCCCTTCCATGTATGATTCTTATGTGATTGAGGTCTCCTTTGCTTTGATCTCTTTAGGTCCTTCTTTTGGTTTGGTTCAAGTCTGTGGACATGTCTGTATGTGCCTCTTTTAAGTGGGATTAGCCTAAAATTGTCATTTGTAAGGTGCATTAAGGGTGAGTGTCTACATGTGTGCGCCCTTAATGTGCCTTAAAAGTGGTGATTTAAGGCTACATGAACCTAATTTGATACCTGCATAAAGCAGGTATCAAATTTAGGAGCAAATAGCTAGGTGACATTAGCTCGTGTGTAGATAGGCTCATGCACATTAACGTGGTGTGCGTCAATGGATACCCACCATGTTAATGTGCATTAGCGCATCTACATGTGCGTTAATGCAACTTAGCTATTCACACTTATGTGCCTTCATGCACATTAGCACATACATGTGTAGGCGCGCACCCAAATTGCCTTAATACGCCTTAAGTAAAGATGCATTAAGTTTAGATATGTGTAAATACACATGCAGACAGGCCCTGTGTTTCCTACCCCTTTGTCACGTAGTAATCTGATGCTGATTATTACATATACAAAGGAAACTCCTGGCAAAGAATGATGCATAGCTGCTGTGCAGAGTTGGTAAAGAAACACTGGAAAATAATTCTGGACTGGGTGGCATTCAAATCAGCAGGAAGTGCTGACTTGAAACTGGACAGATGCAAACAGTTCCACTGACTGTGTGGAAATACTCTGTGAACCACATTTTGCAAAGCAACAGATTTTGTTACTATAATGTCCATTAGTACAGTGCCCCTTGAATAACTATCCATTACAATTACTAGGAAACATATCTAGTTAACAGCTCTCCAAATCAAATTAATGTCTGGTGTATTGCCACTGATTTCAAATGTGCATTCATGAGGATTGAAGTTTAATTATGAAACAATATTTGATCTTCAGCTATTTCTAACAGGCAATCCGTTACCAGTGGTTCTCTAGGCACCTGTTTAAAGCAGGTTTCACTGTCTTAAAATGAACTCCTTATTCTAATATTCATCCAAAAATTGATAACACACTGATTGTTTTTCAGAGAACACAGCAAACAAAGACCCAGTTTCACAAGCTATTATGTGCACATGTGAGTAATCCAAGGGAATACAGACAGACTACTCATGTGTATATGTGTCATCTGACTGGAGCTTATTTTTTGACACATCATTGTTTTATTTAAAAAATGTTCCTGATTGGAAGGGTTTGTATGGTTTGAAATTGTGGTGCTGTTCTTCACAATACTTTACTCCTTCAGAAGGTGTTTTAAGATGCTAATGTTTCAACGTTTAACCTTTTCTTCAACCCTTGACATGACCTTCGGGCTCTCTCAGTTAGGACACAGAAGTGCTTGCCTGAAGGAAGAGTGTTACTGTGTTAAGTTTTTACCTCGGTATCCCCAAAAGTTAATTGCAGATATAAAGAACACTTCATTATTGCACATGCATAGAGGAGCTGCAAATACATCTGGGTTGCTAGGATCAGGTCTAAAACTAACTCTGGTTATTAAAGCCATCATTCATCTTACATATTCAAAATTAATTGGCCTTTGGCAAATTTCCATTTCATCTTATAAGGAGGGGTTTTGTTTGCAAAAAAAGGGGAGAAACGAATAAAAACTGAACAACTAAATTGCTAATATGAGATGTGCCTTTAACCATCACATTTGCAGTCTTAATATTCTGATGTGAAATTAATTTTAAATTTGCAGGGTCAAACAGATGGATTTAAGAAGCAATCCCTGCTGAATTATCATACCCTGGTTTGTCAGAGCAGCTTTTCAGGACTGGAATTTTTTTTTTCCAGTTGAACTTATGCCAGGAGTAATCCCCTTTCAGTTAATCATTTACATGAATGGGTAATCTTCTGAGTTCACACAAGGCCTGCAAACTATATTAATTACTAGAAACCTATTAGAATTCAACAGAGTCAAAGGATCAGTGCTACTTCCATACCATACCATCTGGTATAACAGGTCTGCTCACTTTAGCAGAACCCCCCTTATGAAATTCTATAGCAGTTCAGCCTGAACAAGTGCTGCTAGAGTGAGTGTGTTTATAATGGTGATTAGCAGTTCAGTCCTAAAGCACTGTTGATAGTCACATAATAGTGTCAAACGGTCTGTATTTCCAGTTCTTGTTTCAAGAGTTAACCAGTAAGTGTATTTTAATAGGTACTGATCATTTTGACTAATATACTGTTTCTGATTTCTGCTTACCTAGGCATCAGTTGTGACGTCTACCCAGAAGAAATTTTTTAAAAGGCATTTTACAGGGGAAAAATGACCAAACCACGCAAGATAACAATACCTCTTCTTCCCAATAGCTTTTTATTAAATGGAAGCCCCAAATCTATTCAATATAATGTACTTCACAAGCATATTTAATTCTCAGAGAAAGGCATATTATGCAAAATGAAAAGATTGAAGTCTCATATATAAAACATAGGCACTCTAGAGTCCCCATTCTATTAATTTCTTATCCACCTGTAAATCCTAATACATTTTTACCAAATGATTTGCTTTTTCAACACCCTGCCCTGTACTCTTGATCAAAACCATCAGACTTGCTTTATGAAAACTTAGCTGGGCGTAAGTGCAAGTCTTTTACAAAATGAAAGTATTAATTCATCATTTTTCCATTATTTTATATCCATAATTTCTAGTGGTGTGATTCAGTGAGCTGTAACACAATCTTATTTGAATTATATGTTTGGATTAGGAATCTGTGTAGCCTCAGTTTTAAATCACGGAAGAAAAAGAAATCAGGATAAACCATATTTCTGCCTATTCTGGTTTCACCTGATGATATTTGCATTTGAAATCAATCCTGCAAGTTCCATAACCTTTTGTATAATTTTCCTCTTTTCTTTGTGTGGTTCCAGTTCTTGGTTGTTAATTAGACCAAGTCAGATTTCCACTGAGAATACATAATTGTGTCATCAACTCGTAATCTGTCAAATTAATATAGTCCTCACTGCAGAACTGTTTATTGTGTAAAATGTGCACTATGTATTTATGAAAGTTCAACAGGCTTTCACTAATAATTTCAACCCATTTAGGGTAGTTGGATGCCAATGTAGAGATGCAATCTTCCTGAGAGTTCCCTTGAGAGCCACTATCACAGCAGGGCATCAATGTTTTTTATCACCCACTGTTAAGAATTTGTACTATATTTCTCATCTGAATTTGTCTAGATTCAACTGCCAGCCATTATATCTTGTCATGTCTTTGTCTGATAGCCTGAATATTTAAATATATAAATTTTTTCTCTGCTCAGATTTGTTCTCTCTAGAACTGGTTCTTTTCGTATGCCCCTCCAGAAAAATACAGCTAGGTACTAAATGAATGCAAAGGCCCAGACATTCTTCTCTTACTTGGACGTAAATTCAGGGCAGCACCATCGATTTAAATATGTAATACACAAGGATGTTAAGTGAGGCATGATCTTTGTGTGCTTCCTGCACTAAATCTTTCTTGTTAGATGGTGACCGTCTTACCCACACTGATACTTTATCAGTGATAAATAGTCCTATTGACTTCAGGAGGACTTTTCAAGGTATGAGGTACTAGTCAACATAAGATGAGCACAATTTAACCCTTAAAGATTTAGCCTTGCACGTAGGGTAAAACATGGAAAATATTTTTAAGAGTGTCATCTGCTTGGAATGCCTTTGAATTGTAATCATGCTAGTTTTTATTTTCTTCTACAAGAAAAGAAATCCAAGCCTGCTTTTCTAGTTTGGAAGATACTGTGTTGCCTTTCCATCGGATCTATCCACCAACCCAACTTCACTTTGAGAGAATTCATTGAATGTGTATAATGATCTTTTAGTTGCCATGAAACTCTTGATGTAGCTTTCTAACAATGTCTGCCAGCGATGCAAAGTCCAGCAACCACACTTTGTTGGTAAACTCATTTCCCTCCATTTCCCAGGTATCTTCTCAGGTACAGGACAGAAAGACTTTTGCAAAACTCTGTCTTGCCCCAGCAACCTCATCTCATCTTGCAGAACTGAGTCTTTGTAAGAGAAGTATTGAATTTACTTTTTAAGTGGCAAATACTCAACATACGACTTTCACAGAAGGCTTCTTAGATAGTGACCATTCAGAAAAAGCACAGAATTAGTGTCTTCTGCAGAGTGCAATGAAGCCTGTTTGGATCCAATTATAACTGATGAGCCATCTGTTTATTCAAACCAGTTCCATCATTACTTTCTTGTAAACAATTTTCCTCTTGAACTTGTAATAACTTCCCCTTCATTGCCCAATATTTTCCTTTGCATTTCCATTTTTGAACACCACCGTCATGTATTACCAGCTGTGCTCTGTCAGTCATGTCTATTGATTTTGTCAAATTAAACTGATGAATGTTGTGACTCAAATAATTTTTCCACCACTGATAAATCTAAGTTGTCTTGCTTGTGTATTTGCAGCTGGTTTCACATCTTAAATGAACACTTAATTTCTTGTTTATATCTGACTAATGGCACCCAATTAATCAGCCCATTAATTAGAATCAGACATTGTTTCTTTCATGGTTGCACTGTCCCTGACAGCAATTTGTTTTGCAGGAATATGAAAAATGTGTTAGTGCCTGCCTGCTTTTTGTAATGAGCTCAGAAAAATGGTTTCTTGGGATCTGAAGGCAGCTTTAAGATTATGTATACTTACAAGGGTTGCTATTTTTTATAGTCCTCTTCAAATATCCTGTAATGTGATAAATTAATGTTCCAAATTATCTTTGTAAATAATGGTAGTATTGACATGACCTAAGAGGTTCCTCCAAAGTCTACATCTTGATTATGTTTGTTTCCAATAACCATAAATTCCCTTCCAAATATCTGCTCCCTTCCATAATCAACATTTTGGTCTCTCATTTCCTTTATTTTTGTTCTTGCCCCTTCCTCCCAAGAGAAGATGACTGACCTGAGTAGTACTAGAAGCAGAGAAATGGACAGACCACTGGATGATTCAGGAGCCTGTTCTTCAGGCTGGTGTAATCCAGTCAAGACCAATAAGAGCCATTTCCAATAGATATGATTAGTAACTCCTTCAGGAGAGGATTGCACTTCCTTGAAGCATACAACAGTCCTGCTTCCTCTCAAGAAACCATCTTGCAATTTGCTACCCTACCTCCAGGCTCCTATTGCTAGGTAAAAATCAAAGAAAAAAAATTACAAAAATCAAAGAAAAAATCACAAAAATTACTTGTTGTGCTACTGATTTTGTTTTGGTCCATGATAGCCTTTGTGTCCTTCTGTGTGAAACTTTCCTTTTGTTTCCTTGAAATCTGATTCGTGTTTCCCAGCTCATTTTGTGACAATCCTGAGTGGTTCTAAAGTGTTTCCTGATATGAGACCCTATCCATGATGCGCCCAAAGCCCTGGTTCAGAAAGATCTTTCAAGGTTATTGCTACAAATTCCATTTCATCGCAAGATTCTTGCAAGCAAGTATAAGGTTGGGTAAGCTGGAAAAATCAGCTAAAAATTATTACTGAACCTAGAACAGGACGTGGTCAGAAGCACTGCCAGGGGTTCTATGCCTTTCAACAACTGTAGTAAGAACATTTTTCTCTATACCAGCTCATGCCTGATGGGAAAAAAGGCAGTTCCTAAAACAGTTTTTAATGGAAACTGCCTCAAAATTATGGACTCTTCTTTGCATGCACATGTACGAAGAAGCTACAGGATGCACT
The DNA here is from genome assembly GCF_001723915.1 of Gavialis gangeticus. Taxonomy (NCBI): domain Eukaryota; kingdom Metazoa; phylum Chordata; order Crocodylia; family Gavialidae; genus Gavialis; species Gavialis gangeticus. The sequence continues at coordinate 17,321,621 of NW_017728995.1, forward strand.
CCAAGAACCATGATAATGTCAGAAACAGGGAATGCATATACAATGGTGACCACTAAGAAGATTCTAAAATCAATGTCATATTTCCCAGGAAAAGGTAACTTGTTTTCTAAACCAATATATTATGTTACAAGGGAATATCCTCTATTTCTGGGTGAAAACTTCTCTCAAGCAGCAATGATTAATCAGAACAACTAAGTTTTTTGCTATGGGTTAGTTGCGATAGCTTTTTGGAGGGTGCAGGGGGAACATTTACTCTTAGCAGTTGTTTAATTTTGATTCTCTCACCACTTCCCCAGATATGAATGCAGGTGAACAGGTGATTAAGAAATATAACATAAACAGGCTTCCTATTGGCGGAAATGACCTTTAGAAGAAACAATGGTTTCCTGACATTTTAAAATATGCCCTTCCCCAGGCAGTCAGTCTGAGAGGCGTTAACTCACTGGCTGGAGAATTAAAGAGTAAATTGTCAGCTTGAGCAATACAACCATCTGATCCCTATGTTAGGCTCACAATATGCTTAACAGGATTTTCGCCCTTTAGATTCCCCAATCCAGTAGGAGATATAATTCTGGGGTAACGGATTTGCCAAATGTCAGAAGTGTGTTCTTTCTAACAATTAATAGAAATATGCATATTGTGGGTAACAGCTAGAGGAATTCTGAACCTCCTCTTATATTTCTTTTGGGAATGGTGAGATTTTAAGTGAATATACCAAGCATCTTAGAGGCTAACAACAGATTAGCTGGCTAAATGTGAAATAGGTTTATCAGATCATCGTGGTGCTCTTCTGGTAATTATGTTTTTACAGCCTGGTTAAAGGATGGTATTGGAGAGGAACTTGTGATGTCAGAGTGGGTTGGGCTATAAAGCAGGGATGAAGGCTCGTCAAGATAAATTCAATTTGTATTTAAAGTCAAGTTAGCATTAGTTAAGATAGTTTTTTGACATGTTAATCCTGATATATTTTAAAAGCTACCAGTCATGTGACTGAGGCAACTTGTAAAGGAAAATGTAAACTCTTGGATGTTTGTGGTGTCCTCCTCTATCTCAGAACTAAGATCTTCAAAATAGGTGTAAGTATATATGTTAGTTAATTAAATAAAAAACGCAGATGCTACTTGTTTTAATATGCTATCGTAATGAAGTCACAGTTATAAAATGTCAAGAGATGAATGATTTTTTAGATAGTGATATGAAATACTTTTATGTCACCATAAAGAATTCTTAGATCTACAGTCTTCAAGGAAACAGAGTCTGCTTTATGGCATTTTTAAAGCATGATATTAGAGTGTAAGACAGGGTAACAATCTGAATAGGGAGGGATGGTACAATACAGGCAACATATGTGATCAGTTATGTGTGGTTGGGCACAGCTCTCTATTAGAAATATCCTCATAAGCACATGGTCTTTTCCTGTTTGGGTAAAAGCTTTAAGACTTTAACAAAATTAAATGGATCACTTAAAAAAAAATTTAAAATCCCCTTTTTACAAAGAATGTGCCCTGTTTTTCCAGAGGATTCCCTGTTGCTTAGATATTACCTTTCTAAAATAGTGTCACCATGCTTCCTAGACAATCTCAGATACAGTAGAAATTTTACCTTAATAGTTTGCATGAGCTTGTCTAATGCTGATAAAATAGTCCTGAAAATTAATTATTATTCCATGAATAAAATGATTACAGTGGAATCTTTATGTTCATTTCTATTATTTAGAATACAGAAAAAAAATGGCATTAATTGCCACTAATTAATGGCTGATACACTTTATGCATTATGGAATTTTCCAAATAAATGTACAAATGTGATTAATTAAGACTATTGCACTAAAAAAAAAGTACTTTGAAAATGTACTTCGTTAATCTAGCTCGAAATAGATGTCTCTTAAATGTATAGCCTCTTGTTATTTTATGGGCACTAATGATAATATTTTGTAGATCACCAGCATATACATTATGGTTGTATTTTGTACAAATAAGGCTATATTGCATTGCACTGGAAAGCTAATATTTTTAAATCTCTGAAATTTCCTTGGAATTGTAATCAAGCAAACTGTCTCTTGTCTGTCTGTTAATAATTCTCTTAATCCCCTGGAAATTCAAATTGGGTTCTTCTTTCCATGTCCATACAACACACTCTACTGTAGAACATGCAAAATTCCTTTCTTCTGGTCACAGTCTTAGAAAAAGACCTAAGACAATATTGACCCAAATTATGCAAGAGCCCAATTTTGCAAGAGTGCTGAGCTGAGACCCACCAGTTTTTGTTGAGACCATTGAATGATGAGGCTGCTTCCTACTTTGGTAGATCAGGTCATAAGTCTGAAACCTCATGTTGCAATTACACTGAATAAAATGAAGTTAAATTCAGTGTTCTGACTTTGGTATTTAAATAACTGTGGCTTATATGTATTTTAAGGTGACTTCTAAAGAATTTTTTAACCATTAGTTTTGTGACCATAAAGAAAACCCAGAAGTTTTAAAAACACTAGCTTTTTATCTTAAAAATATATGAAATGTGGGTAGCTTCTATAAAATACCACAGTGTTGCAACCTCCGGAGTAAGGTGAGTATAGGGTGCCTCAAAACCCTAGCCCCCCACAGCTTTGTGGGTACTCCTTGGTTGAAGAAAGGCTATGGGACATCACCCTGACAGAAGCGTGCCCTTCCTGACACATTAAACAGTCAGCAGCAGTTCTTATCTGTTGCTCTCTGGCAGAAGCTATAACCATTGAGGCATTGAACATCTAGACTTAGTCTGGCTGTTGGATTCTGTCTCGATGGTCTAAAGAGGGGGTGGTAGGTCTTGGGCAGCTTCCACTTCTCCATACTCTTGCCTAAGTGTACATGTCAAAGGACTTGGTATGACTGTCAAAGCAGATTCATCAGGCACCTGACCAGACCTCTTACACGTACACCATGATCTAGAGCAGTGCTTCTCAAAGTGGTGGTCTGTGGACTAGTGTTGGTCTGCAAGCCACCGGTCGCTGGTCTGCAGTGAGTTGCCAGGAAAAAAAGAAATATATTTTCAGAAGCATAACATCGATATGTCATAGCACCACAGTTCAAACGTTCCAACACTCCAGGTGATGTCATATCGTGCAAGGTGACGAAAGAGAAAGAAACAGCCGGTCATGCATTTGTGTAGCGCTGTTACATGCAGTTGCTGCCACCGGCTGAACCGGGCACCGGTCCCTGGCCCACTGGAAAAAAAATTGCTGGTCTGCCACATCAGATAGTTTGAGAGACGCTGATCTAGAGGACTGATGGTTGCCTATTATATGAAATATCAAGTGTGGTTTTCCATACTTTCCTTGGAGGACTTTTGGGAGGTCTGAGGGATGTTTATTATGATATCTAATATCCTAACTGAGGGGGAATGGTGTTGATTGCTTCACATGGGCTTTCTTTATTTAAACTGCTGTTATTGAAATTCAATAGATATTAAACAAAGCAATGCATAACACAAATAAAATAAAATTTTAAGTAACCTGGTAAAAGTACCTTCATTTTTCAACAGCTTCATTTTTCTTGGCTCCAGTAATGTTGTCATCTGCACCAGGTCTACAATTGTGAGAGGGTTTTAAATTATATGTCAAAATTTCATTGACATTCAGTGAAATTTGTGAGCCCAACTCCCTTTGGTTCTTTTGCAAATCCCAGCTGAGTTTTTTCATTGTTCAGGAGTTTGCCATCCTGCTTTGGATGGATCTGAATTTCCAAGACCATAAAACAGACAAAGTAAAAAAGTACCCAACCTATTCACATCTTCTTTACAGGTCAAAAACATAAAAAGAGGAAAATTCCTCTCCCTACCCTTGTTCTCTGGTCCCTCTAATATAGCATTCCTTTCATAACCTTTAGGCTTTAAAAAACAAGCCCATGTACAGGATGCCAGTGTCAATGGTGGTGAAACACAGGCTCATTAATAATTATGAAGTATGTGCAGGGAAAAAAACCCAAACAAATCATCATCACGTTTTATCTCCTGTTAGAAAATCTACATGACTCAAATGATCGTTTATTGTGAGCTTGCCAGTCTGTGGTATTTAGTGGCTCCTCTCTCCCCACCTTGGAGACTTTATTTTGATTAGGTTTGTTTTCCATTTTCCCTATTCTAGGAAAAAGATTTCAGATTGAAAATAATTGTAAGCTTTTTTGAGTGGGGCCCATATTTTCTTGTATATGCATAAAGTACAAGGCCTGATAGGAGCCTTTGGGTGTTGTCACAAGCTACAATCAAGATCTGAATTGATTTCCCAGTTTTGCCACAACGTTCCTTTGTGATGTCAAGCAAGATACTTAACTTTTCTGTCTATGTTTCTTATCCATGAAATGGGTATAATAATATTTCCTTTCCTATACCCTTAGTGTAGCTAGTCTATTAAACTGTTAGTTCTTCAGGGTAGGACTGTTTGCACAATGTTTTTATAATGCTTAGCACAAAGAGGCCATGATTTTAATTGCTACTTTAATCTATTCCAGTGTTTTTCAAGTTGTATTCTGTGGGTTCAGGGGTTCCACAAAGAGATTGGGGTAATAGCAGAGCTGGTCATTAATGGGCTGGGTCACCTGGCTCAGTCTTTGGGATAGGCATAGCGGTTCTGCATTGAAAGAAGTGATATGAAAGGGTTCCATGACTTAAGAAAATTTGAAAGCTACTAATCCATGGGTGGATCTAGGCTTCTGAAAACAGGGATGAAGATGGTGTGGCACATCATCATATACAACACAATACATATTTTTCTTCAGTTAAAGAGAAACTAGATGCTTTACTAATATGTTATGAATCTATTATTATTCAGTTTAAGATCAAAGTGAAAAGAAATATAACTTTTGGAACATGCACTAAACTTCTAGACTGTATATAAAGTTTTTAAAAAGCACAACAAACTGGGCAAAAAATAGTTAAAATAGTCAAAAGACATTGTTTAATTAGTTCTGTAGTTACTATAGTTAAATGTACATCTCTTACTCAGATTCATAAAACGAAATCTAGCCTTCTTGAGCATCTTGACAGTCCTTCCAGTACTTCACCATCAATCATTTCTATACCTGAGTTAATATTACCACACCTGAGTTAAAGATTTTAGCTCGAGCCAGAAAGAGTCTGCATGGCTGTGAAATAGAAGAGAGCAATCATCAGGGATGGCTAGCAGACAGCAAAATTGCAGAATGAAGGTCAGTTTGAATAATGAGACTTAAGACCACTAAAAAGGATAGAGGGTTGTTTATACCTGTGGTGTAAGGAGAGATTAGCAGGAATCAGGGAGACAATAATGAGCCATGAAGTCAGTTGACTCTCCCAGTACTGCCTGAGTAGAAATGCCACTGCCTTCCTGATGCTGTCCGTTTTAAACTTCGGTTTAAAAGGAAGGGGGGTACAATTGCACCACTGCACTCCTCCCCAAGATCTTCCCCTGCACTGATTTATACCATTAAGAGTTGCCTTGGAGGAATACTGAATAATGAATTAGTCTGCTGCTTCTCTCATTCACTCAGATAAGAACTAGATGCATTCCAATAAGGATAACTTTTGAAGTTGGCTTCTTAAAATTAAATTTCATTTACTTCAATGACGGTTGCACCTACTAACAACAGGCCTGAATTTGCAGTCCTGCAGCTTCCCAGGGTCCATTGCTCCCATACCCCATCTCCTCACCCAAAGTAGGCTCCTAGCCACACCCCTACTCACCACCCTCTAGTGTTAAGTCAGACCTCTAGTGGTATTAACCCTTAATGTGCAACTGCTTACAGCACAATCTAACTACATTCCACAGATTTAGTATGGTCTAAATGTAACATGTAACTTCAACTTTAACACAGGTTACTAATTTGTACTTTACCCCAACTAAGGCAGGATGCCCTTACATTACTGCAGGATACAATGTAATTAAATTTGTTTTCTTGATGTATAATGACTGTCTCAGCTTGCTAACTTTGGCCTCATGAATCCAGCACACTCTTTCACTTTGTTATTCTCAGTTTTAATGCAAAAGCAGTAAGATGTCAGTTGTTATTTTTGGGACTTCATCTGTTATTTCTCTTTGAAGCAACCTAAGAAGCCAGGAAAGTTTTTCTGAAAGAAACAGCAAAGAAAACTGAGAATGGAAAAATACAAATGTTGAGTATAATTCAGGAGTCAGATTCCATTTAAAAAAAAAACTGCCTCCTTCCCATTTAATTGACTTGAACAGGTTAAACTATGCTTATGTGCTTCCAGAAGTGCTCTGTGGAGCTATTACCACGATATATTGAACATTACTATTTGAATGGTACGTAGCTGTGAAATGCTGTGAAATATGCATGTGAAATATGTCAAATTTCACATGCAAGTGAAATATGTCAAAGTGTTATTTAAATGAATAAAACCTTGATTTATATAATTGTAAAGACTGACAGCCTTCCAAAAAGTCCATATTATACATAATATACTTTGATTATAAGCTATGTGCAAATTACTTCTAATAAAATTATCTATATTTACAAACTGCTCTCCACAGCGTGACATGCTACATAACATGATTAGATTTGGAAGTGCTTTTAGTTCATGAAGTTTGTGTCTCACCACCTCTTGCCTAATAAATTAAGACAGAATTAGTACCAAGTGAATGGTACTACCTGCTGCCAGAAAGGGTTTGTTGAGGGTAAGACTCTAACAAGAGGGATTAAGTTGTCTTCATCCTTGTAATGTGCTGTACAGCCAGGATTTGTGCAATAGGATCAGAGAAGAGTCACACATGAACGTAACATTGGACAGCTGGTATATATGCATGAAATGAGCTCTGCTTTAAGATTCTGAATAGTCTCTCAAGTCCTGGCTAATACACATATCACAAGTACATGCCTATTTCCAAACTCCTTTTATTTCATGTGTTGTTTTCTAATAAGATTCCTGATTGAGACTGGACTGCTTTTTTAAAGAATTATAAAGTTGGCTGCATGAATCAGGATACAAGTTAACTGTTAGTGGCCTGAGAAGGAATGTTTAAAGTGGAATAATATAATTAAGTTGGCCAGGGATGCCAGGAGTGTTTTTATTTATCTCTGAGGCTGGGCCACTTGCTATTCTTGATAATCAGGCTAAAATCAGACAAACTGAAGTTCTCTCCCAATATGACAATTTCTTTGTTTCGTAGTCAACTGTGACAAAACTTTCAGCATAACAAAAATGAATTAAATTATACATTTTCTATAGAATCTGTAGACAAAACTGACATCTTCCTAATTCATGTCAATATACCCTGAAGTCCAAAACAGAAGTAGAATTTGGAATTTCAGTGGCAACACCCCTTGGGAAATGTCCTGGTATAACCAAAAATCCCATGTAAATTACCTATGACATACTGACACAACACTAAAAAATCAAATAGTTATAAAGATGAGTAGAATCTTTTCTCCAGCTTCCGCTACGGCAGTAAAAGCCTTCATGGTTACAGCAGAGGCAGACTAGCAGAGGAAGCCATATTCAATTCAGGCCTATTTTTTGATCAACAAAATACATCCCTTTATTTATTGTGCTTTGTTCAGCAGCCTAAAGGGGCTCTTGTTTATTTGGAACAGCTCATTTCTGCAGTTTCTCTCAGCCTCTTTAATCCAGTTTGCAGGAAGTGGGTCTTCCATATTCCAGCTTTTTCCAAATCAGGTGTTCCTGTCACCATGAATATGTACCTCCACACCTGGAGCTCTGGTGAAGCATGTAGATTAATTGAGGGGCAGGCAGCATGAGACCCTGGCTTAGTCAGTGCCCTTAAGTAGCTAACATTTCTACAGTGTTGTCCTGACTTTCACCTGCACAAGCAAGGCTTGGGAATGTGGCACAGCTCAGTGTGGAGTTGGTGCCATTGCCCTCTGGTGCCATTCCCTTTGTTGTCTCGATAGTTTTTCTGGCATTTTGCAAAAACTATCATGTAAGGGACATGATTTCTCTCTTAAGTACTGAATGTTTTTTTCTTTTCTTGGGTCCTGCTGACTTACTTCATTCTTCACTCTGAAAGAGGAAAGTTTGCTGCCTCACCTCATAACATGACTCCTCGAGATCACATGAGAAAGATATCTATACTTGGGGAACAAGGCACCTTGGAAGAAAAGCACTTATACCAATTAGCAAGCAGCATGTCTGCAGGAGGTAAGCTAGATCTAGCCAAGACTTTGTATAGTTTTCATAACTTTTCTACACCATGTAAGAAATAATTCTTGGCAAACCTAATGTCCAAGCAGGTTCTCTACCAGATTCTTGATTAGGACTTGGGCAAAAAATGAAGAAACAGCCTCTGAAATGTCTATTCCAGATTTTATGTGAAGTCCAATTCATGTCACAGTAGAGCTTTGGAAAAATTAAGGTTTGATGCTGGAACACCTGGGAGAACACATGTACCTGGTCAGTCCCATTGCAGCAAACCCATTAGGGCGTGATCCTGTAAGATGTGGGGAACTAAATAAGCCACTGATCTTTTGCTATTCAATGAGAGCTTTGTCATCAACTTCAGCAAGTGATCATCCAGGGAAGTACTCAATACCCCACAGGATCAGCTTAAGTCATTAGTAGGCAAACAGGATCAGCAAGGTTGATGGTCTTCAAGGCACAGTCCATACTTTGAATCATGAAATTCCTAGAACTGTGAGACACTGTGACAGGGGGATGACTGACAACTAACAGCCACATTAATATAATGTTAAATGTTATTTAAAAAAAAGACTAAAATATTCAGGGGGTTTAAGTGTATAATCTGAGGAACAATAGTCAAGGAACTAAATATGGATATCCAATGCCTCTTATCTGCACACACTAACAGTGCATTTGAACCAAATAAAATGTAATGCCCTCTCTTTATATTAGTGCTAAGCTTATAAAAAGTTAACACATGGTTAATAAATGCTGTTATATCATCACAGAGATGAGTAGTATACATTGGTTTTTGTAAGCACATCAGTAGGTGTTGTAGATGGTTGTAAGCCATGGTTATAGGAAGTTTATTGACCTGGTGGACACTGTAACAATTAATCAGTCATTCATTAGAACAACCATTAGTCATTTACTAATCTTTTACACTTTACATTAAGGGCAGTAAATTTTGAACACTGTAATGATATGCTTCAAATTAAACAGGAAACAGTGCAGCTTCTGCCTGTGAAGAAGAAATGAATGAAAAAAAAGAGTCTCCAAACCCCACATCTTTGCAAGCAGATGAAAGGCTGCTATTGGAGTCAACCCAGAAGAGACAGTTCTGCTGTATATGAATGTCCTGGCAGCAAGTGGAGTAAAAGACAGTTTAAGTTTTAAAAAATCATCATTTTTTTCCTCCACTCTTAGCTAAATTTGACTCTAGGTGAATACACCGCAAATACAGATGATGCAGAAAAAACTAAAACAGCTTCAACTTCTCAGGAGGTTCCAAAGCTGCAGAGGGTCCCTGGGCCTATGGAACTTTTAAACTCATTTGAAATTTAAAGTGAAATAAAAACAACAATATCAAATGTGGATTTCAGTAGAAGCCAGGGTAACTGAAAAACGGGTCCCTTATGACTTGTTCTTGACTTATGAATGGGTCCCTTATGACTTGTGGCTTCACTGATATTTGGACCAGACTCAAGGTGATTTACTTGGAATTTGGTATTTAATTTTAGGCCCCTAAATTTGAAAAAAGCTGCCTAAAACCACACAGGGATTCAGCAGCAAATTGAGGGGCTCCCAAGTGCATGTTCATTTTCCTGGATCATGCAATCTCACTGCAGAACAGCTTGAAATATTTCTTAGTTAATTCGATTCCCCTTATTTTTATATACTTGCCCTAGGAATAAAATCTTCTACAATCTTCCTCTACATCATACTCCTTTGCTATGTAATAGTGGTGCTATATGATTCAGCAATGAATTTATAAAACTGTCAGACAAGGTTCTTTGGGTAAATCTGATCTTTTATTAGACCAACTAAAATAGTTGGAAAAATTATTCTTTGCAAGCTTGTGGGTAAAAACATTCTTCTCCAAGCAGAGGAGGAGTCTGCAGTTGTTTTGTGCTCTTCCTGGATGGGATAGAATAGAAGCCAGAGGCCAGTATGCAAGAATGCCAGTCAGTGAAAATGCAAATTGTCAGTGTTTACATGACTCTTGGTTTACTTTTGGTTTCTTAAAGATTGCAGAATATGAATTACAAATCAATCAAATGCACAGGTCACTTAGGCCAGGAGATGACACAACAGTTTTTGTTCAGTGTGAACTTTGCATCTTGTCTTCGTAGGTGATTAGAGGAAAATTGGTACACTACCTAATTTAGCACTGAAATCACTGGTAATTAAGGAAGAAATGCTGTATTTCTGGGAGTGCTGATGCTGTGAATAAAATCACCTCCTGACTTACTATTGTACTTTGCTTTATATTAGAACTGCGACAGCGACAAGAGATGCTAATGAGGAGTCAGATGATGGCAGCGAACCCTCAGCTAATGGGAGCAGGCCCACAGAAAATGCAGGCAATTCCTTCACAGTTTGAACCTCGGTTTGTAGACAGGTATTTTCTCCCACATTTCCTGTTATAACAGTGCATTTAAAGAACAGCAGGTCACCTTAAGTGTGTATCTTCCATAATTGCCAGCTGGTTAAAGGCCAGTATCTCTTTTGTGCATCTCCTTAGCTTTACCGTAGCTAGAAAATTTAATATCTCTGTCACTGGCTAAAAAATAATCCATTGCTCCTGTTATGCTACTGTCTGCTCTTACACCCAGCCTTAATCATAGAAGCATAGAATCAATGAGTCGGAAGGGACCTAGACAGATCATCTAGTCTGAGCCCCTGCTGTGGGCAGGAAGGAGCACTGGGGGTGAGCAGGATCATAAGACCCCAGCCAGGTGCCTATCCAGTCTCCTCTTGAAGATTTCCAGGGAAGGTGAGAGCACCACCTCTCCGGGAAGCCTATTCCAGGCTCTGGCCACCCTTACCGTGAAGTAGTTCTTCCTAATATCTAACCTAAACCTATCCTCCCTCAGCTTGTGGCCATTGTTCCTGGTGACTCCAAGGGGGGCCCTGGTGAACAGACTTTCCCCAAGTCCCTGCTGGTGGCCCCTAATAAAGTTGTA
>NW_017728995.1:17333068-17336157 GCF_001723915.1 Gavialis gangeticus
AATTTTTTCAAAGACCTTCCCCAGGATAGAAGTGAGGCTGACTGGCCTGTAGTTGCCAGGCTCTTCCTTCCTCCCCTTCTTGAAAATAGGGACCACATTGGCCCTTTTCCAGTCCTCAGGGACTTGGCCCGAGCACCAGGAGTCCTTGAACAGCCATGCCAATGGCTCCGCAATGACACCAGCCAATTTCCTTAACTCCACAAACATTTGCTGACCCAACCATTTAATAAGTCCCTATGCTCTGAACATACTGAGTCAAGACAATTTCTCTGTTCTCTCTGAATCCAAGCCATAGGGCAGCATTAGAACATGGTGCTACTGCACATGCTGTCTTCCAGCTGAAAGGTAAAACTGAAGTATTGATGACTGCTTGTCAAAGGTCCCACATCCCATAACATACAAGATGAAACATTAACCCAGGTTGTTCTTGATCATTCTATAACAAAAATGTTGGAAAATTGCAAGATTATGGTCCTAGTTCTAACTCACTCACCTGGGGCAAACTTCATAGCTTCAGAACTCTGAAACTCATATCATGCTGGAAATAATCAATCCTTTAACCCGAGTCTTGGAGGATGTGCTTTGCATGTCTGACTCTCATTTTTTCTCTCTGCTTAGGGACTTGTTGCCTTCTACTGAAATGATGGCATCAGCTGACCCAAGACAGATTCATGTAGCTTCCCACCTTGGACCTTCCATCCCTCAGCCTACAAACATGCCAAACATATTGTCCAATCGGGTTTACCCTGGTCCAGGTAACAGCCAGCTGAATGCAACTCCTGAAAATAAGTAGTGTGCTACTGAAAAACAGCTGCTGATAGCTACTCATAACATTTGTAACTGATGGGACTAAATGTGTGTAATTCCATTAATCATTATCAAGGAGCATTATGAAAGGGACATGCCTATCAAGCAGAAATCCCAGCCTGTGCTATTATAGGATTTATGACACACAAGATAGAATTTAATGGATATTCTGAGCCTATAAGATCTTCATTCGATTTATTTTTGTGAGCATGTTCCCTCTATTTCCATTCATATTTTTCTAACAACGTGATATTTACCCAAATCTCCCAACCTTAGTGGAATGCAATAACCAGAAACATTTGTCTAAGTGGTGATGCACCTTGTGGTATATATATTTAACTCTTTTTAACAGGATACTGTTTATCTTGGCTGTTTTAAAGGAGCTGTTATTGATCATATTCTCTGATCAGAACCCATTCATTCTACCTGGAGTTGATCTGTTCCCATGTAGGGGGGTACACATTTAATGGAAGCTTAGACTGTGTTGTATGTTCCTATGGGAATAAATGGATGTAGTGGCAAACTTCATGGCTTCAGAACTCTGAAAACAATGTTATACTGAAAATAATCAACAACCAGAGGTTGTATCTTGCAGGTGTTATGTAGGCCTGAGTACAGGGCTCAGGGAAGTTTTAGACGCTTCCAAGATGCAGAAACAGGATGTTTTTGGCTTCAGCTTCTCTCCCTGCTGTAGGTTTCTACCTTTGACATACTACAGATGGATCTGAAGAGTCCTCAGGAGGAAATGCTATTAAAAATGTAACGCAAGTTCAGGGTAGCCAGACTTTAAATAGACTTACGTGAAACAAATTGGCTTGCCTTTTCTAAATCATCAGTTATTTACTGAGTGGCTTTTGTACATACTTCAAAGACAGGAGTTGCCATATAAATATCCCTTCTGCCCTGGCCTATGAGGAATATACATGCATGTTTCTGACTAAGGATTGGGCCCTGAAAGCACTTGCTGACTTCCTGCTAATTACCACAATAAGTGTAATGAAGTAACAAACGTTTATAAGATCTGGCTCAAAGTTATACCAACAATGAGAAAAAATATTTTAAAGCTCATATTTTTAGCATCCCATTAAACTGTCCCTGTAGAGCTTTGGGTGCTTCTATTTGCTTGGCAGAAATGAGAAAATTCTAAGTATTTCTAAACTTTTTTTTTTTAGGATACACTTTTCTCCCACCAGAATCCATGGAAGCTGTGGCCAGGAGGCAGGAGCTGGTTCAAAAGCAAAATATTGCCAGGTAATTGTGCTGTGCTCTGAGGTTCATGCAGCAGGCAGGAATGCTTGAACTACAGACTTTTCAATGACCTAATGTTGGTGTGCCTTGTTAAAGGAAATAGCAATACTTATTCAACCATCCAGAATAGTAAGAAGTCCTAAAGATTTCAGGAAGCCTGAGGAGCAGCTAAACTCTGTTAGTCTCCCAGTCTCCTTGTAGCTTTCAGTAGGATATTTAAGAGACAAAACCCCCAGAACAAGTTGAAGATTGTATCTGGATCCAAGCTTTGCAACATGCCTCTGCCTCTGATGTGGACTCTTGGATCCAAACACCTTGATTCTAGAAAGTCTCAGAATAAGATCTGAGCTTCACAACTTGGTCGCATGACTCATTGCATTTTAAATTCTACAGCTGGTGTTGTGGGAAGATTAGAAACCTCTCCAGCATACACAGTGGCTAGCAGGCCTGCTTAGTAAATGTTGGTGTCAGGGATCATTATGCAGGGTCTGGCAATTTGCTGTGGTTTTCATATGATCAGCTGGTGGCTCAAAAACCTGTATTCCCTTCCCTACACACACCCCTACTCTACCATCACCATCAAAACAGGCTTTTAGTCCATTCTCTCTGTTGAGCTTTGTAATTTAAAATTGCAAAATGTTATACCAACTTCCTGCATTTATGGCTGCCCAGAACACAGTGGGTGAGTTCCCCCAAGAGCTCTGAGTCAAGGCTTATGATAGCAGAAAGAGAATGCCCTAAACAATGACATTCAAAACAAAGACTGAGAAAAGGGAAAGTGTAGAAAAAAAAAGATTAACAAAAAGGGTTGAAAGGTTATGGGTCTGTCCCCTCAAACCAGGAAGGATTAGCACCATGCCCAGAGCCCATTCAGACTCCTTTCTTCATGAAGCAAACCCCCAAAATAAAACACTTTAAACAAAATCAGGCAACTAGCTTTCCCCAGACCCACAGACTCCTAGCTACTTTTGCCCCACTTGTGTATGCACAATGTGTGGGACACACACACACACACACACACACACACACACACA
>NW_017728995.1:17336168-17340343 GCF_001723915.1 Gavialis gangeticus
TCTCTCTCTCTCTCTCTCTCTCTCTACTCCCCAACAAATTTCACCCTATAATGCTTCTTCTCACACTGGTGTTTTCAGCCTTTATAGAAATCAGATGCTCATCAGGTACTCACCTGACCCCTTCCCACCTGGCTCTACCAACCCCAAACACCTGTTACTGAAGAGCCTGTGCTTCAAAACAGGGCTGGCTGGCCCCAGGTGAAAAGGGCAGGTCATCCTGTTACTAGGATAGGATTCAGCAGCATCACACCATAACTCCCTTTTTAAACCTTCCTATTATTTACTTTTCTGTCAAGACTGCTCTCTGTTCATTGCCCAGACTGATTCTACTCTGCTGAATGCCCAAACTATTGAAGTTACATTCTTTACCTTTTACATTCCCTGTTTTATATCACCAGGAGGCCCAAAGACACAAAGATTCAGTGTCACTCAGTCTCCATTAGGGAGCTAGTGTGGGGCAGGTGCTAAAGTTCTCAGTTAACTAGTCCAAAGGTTGCCAGTTTAAGGCCATAGCAGAAGTGTTCATGGTGTGGCCTGTCAGATTCTCACAAGCTGTGCTAAATGCCTTGTCAGAAGGATGTGTGAGGAAAATCTCCGTTAGGTACCAGAGTATGACAGCTCTGTGCATTAGGTCACCCAAGGACCTAACATGCAGGCACAGAGGCTTCTGCAATCTGTAAAAAAAATTCCCCAGTCACACCTTTTCCAGTGTTCTCTGACCCTTTATTTTCATTATGATATTAAGGAAACAATCTCTTTCTCATATGGGAGGCACAATAGAAACTCTTCAAGGCAGGAATGATGGGCAAAGCCTTCCCCATTTTGAATTTGGGAAGAGTATCTTGGATTTGCTCAGTGTCTGAGCTCCAGTTGGTGCAGTGAAAGGGCTGCCAGGGAGGATCAGACACCTGTTTCTGCATTGGTCTGTCCTCCTGCAAGCCTCCTCTTTACAGAGACAACAGGCAGGGGCTAGCACAGGAGGCCATTCCATTATCTTTATCTTCTGCTGACCATTAACTGTAAGAATCCAGCCCCATTGCCACCTCTTGAGCAATAGATGGGGCCAAGGCAAAATGAAGGACTGCCATGAGATTTTCACTCACTGATGGTAATTGTTTCTAGAATATAGCGGAGGCCTGTAATGTCAGAATAATGCCAAGTCAAATACTTGTCTTTCTTTCAGTTTACTGTCAAGTTTTGCTTGGCAAGCTAAGCTTTTGTTTTTAAGAAATATCTTTAACCTTTATGGATAGGAGTTTTCAAAATGGGAGGTAAATTTAATTGATGCAGCAATATTTGTGCTGAAAAATATTTAATCCAGTATTGTCACAAGCAAAATATTTTTTCAGTCTTTCTTGTTTTACTTTGTGTATTTGGCAGCACCTTGGGTAGAGTCATTTTTACTGTTTCCTCTGCTGTTCATCTGGGTCTTCCATGTCCAGCAACTTGGGAGAGGGGAAAAAAGAGTGCAACATTTTTCTATTTCAATCTGTTTTTCTATCCAATTACCCTTTGTTTTAACCTGTCACTGAAAAAGAAAAGACAAGAGAACTGATCAGTCCTCATTGCTTATGCTTTCTGCATCTCTTAGAATGGAAATGGAAATGAATGCTATTTTTCAACAAAAGGAAATTGAGAAAGCTCATCGTAAAGGGCTACTGGGTCTGGAAGCACCTTTCTTGTACCATGGTATGCCAGTTAGCTCAGCTGGTTTCCGTGGTAGGCACCGACTGCCTGATGGCCACCTTCCTAGTGACTTATATGTTCATCGAACCATGCTTGATGACCTTCATGGCAACTCCGTGCTCGTGGCGACCAGCCCATACCCTCCTGTGAGCAGTCTACAAAGAGAGAGAGGTCGTAGGCCAGGAAGAAGAGCTGGGACTCACAAAACTGGAGACTGCAACAGCAATGGCAGCAAGAGCCAAACTGAAGACAAGTCTGCTGACTCTGCTTCTGTTGCAGCTGATGATGAGAAAGAAGGCAAGAGAGAAGCAGAAGCTGAGACACCAAGCAAACAGGAACAAAACAAAGCCCATGCTGAGCCTTCTGCTACAGTTGCCAAAAGCTGTAAAGAGTTTGAACCTGGCCTGAGAAAAAGCTGTGCTACTCATGAAATTCCCACTGGAACAAACGTCTGCAGCAGTGCAAATGAGAAGGACTCCAGTAACTCCTGTACAGCCTTTGATGATAAGTACACGTATCCATCTGCACTGACATTCTCAGCACTGCCATATGGATTCCCTCTACCCAGTAACCCACTACTACCTCCAGGTTTGTCAAATCTTCGCATAATAATTTGATGTCATATGAATTGTTTTTAGTTGATTAGCTCTCATTGTTCTCTCTTTATTTTAACCTTATTTCCCAATTTCCAGAATTTTAAAGAAGTTAACTGAGTTAACCAGTGGTTTGTGCTACAATTAACAGTAACAATGGCTTGATATATGCCTATGGGTGATGGCAAACAAATGCAATCTCTCCCATTTATAGTGCATTTTCCATGTTGTTTTCCTGGCATAATGATAGTTTTATTCTTTAAGGCAGTGATGTTCAATACTGCTGAAGTACTCAGGCAAGAGACGGAGTGGCAAAGGGGGAACTTCACAAAACAAACTCCTACAAACTGATGTAATGCTTGTGCCATGCTACTGTGCTGTTGTAACAAGATTACATCACATGTAGATGTGACACTAACACACACCATGTGTTATATCAGGGTCATGCAATCATTCCCTTCAACTCTATTCAGTGTATTCCATACTCTGAGGATAGATGCCAGGATAGGAAGGATCCTGGCAGCAACTACCTGTTTGATCAGTGCTTCTTGGTTTGTCAGGTAGCACGGGGAGTCTTCCTATAAATTGCCAGAAATGAAATGTATACCCAAGACTTGAATTCTCTGACAGTCAGCTATAGTCCTCTAAGAGATGTCTCTGTCTCAAACCACAGATTGAGGATTACTGTTTTGCTGCAACTGCTAAATGCTTTAATGGCAGTGGGTCCAATATGGACAAAACTTCCATTCACTTAAATGAAGGTAGGCTCAGATCTACATCCAAGAACATGCACAAGAGCCAGTCTGTGTCACTACTGAATGAATTCTGCAGCTTGCCGGCAAGCATTAAATATGTGTTTTCTGTCTGCAAAGTAAATACAGGTTAAGGCAGCACAAAAATAAACAATGTTGCTGCAGTTTCTGAAAGTGGTGCTCGCTCTCATCCATTCTCTTTCTGCATGTGTTTACAGCAGATCTGGGGTGTGATGAGTTGAGGTTAAATAAGGATGTGGACGCAGGTAACAATAAACTGTTCCCAAATGTCACTGAATAGAGATTTTAAAAAATGTCATTTAACAAAAAAGAAAAAAATAAACCCTTCAGAATCAGAAAGCGATGAGTGACAGCTTCGTATTTTGCTTAAGACTTAGCTATATGCATGTGACTATGTAGCATTGTTAGTGTATGAAGTAGATACTGTAGGTGTGTATAAACTCTTAATGAGCTTTTCCTATTGCTTTGTCAATCAAAATAATGCAAGTAAAACATTTTTGTTTCTTATTAAAGGAGGACACAGCCTGATTTTGAATGGAGAAGATATTTCTTCTGTTGAAGACATTCGCAAATGGACGGTCAATGACGTATTCAATTTTATTATTAGTCTCCCAGGTTGTTCAGACTGTGCTCAGGTGATCATTAATATTAATCACATTTACCATACATGTTTAGATCTTTAAAGATACATATCCTGAGTTTAAAGTCGGGATAATATTTAGCTGGGATTGCAGCCATGTAATAAAAGACAGTTCCTTTCCTAAAGGAACTGTGGTGTTGATTAATGCTCTTTGGTATGGATGAGGGGATAAGTGATGCGGGAATAGTTAGGGGAAGCATAAGGACCCCATCCCCTGCCTTCTCCCCAGTCTCCAGGAGAGCACTTTGCACAATTTGGGGACAGACAGAAGCAGCTCTTTTTTTTTCTTAGGACATTCATGTAACCAACCTACGATTTCAGTAGTCAAGGGATGGTGAAATTACTCGTTCCATTTTCCTCTGAAAGATCACTTGCAATGTAAACAGAAGGCTGGACATTTTCATATTCATAGATAAAGAAAAGATGAGTGTAATAAAAGCCTCCTTTATTGATCACAAAATACTTACTTTCACTAAAATAATG
>NW_017728995.1:17341072-17342587 GCF_001723915.1 Gavialis gangeticus
TTTATTGATCACAAAATACTTACTTTCACTAAAATAATGAAACTAAATAATGCTGCAGTGTTATCAGGTCAGGGCTTATTGAGAATCAGTAGATATATTTCAAGTAGAGATGCTGACAGCCACATACTCCCAAAAATGAGAGGTGAAACTATTATTTATGGATTAATATAAGCTGAATTACTTTAATGGTTTTGTTTTGCACTTTTATTATCTATGTAGCCTGATTAAGATAGAAAATAGAAATGGTAAAGCCTGCTTTAACAAATTGTGACAATAATTTCCTTGTTTGATAAGTTATTTAAAGATCATGCTATTGATGGAGAAACCTTGCCACTGCTCACAGAGGAACATCTTTTGGACACAATGGGATTAAAACTTGGCCCAGCACTAAAAATTCGATCTCAGGTACAGTGGCTAAATACAATCAAATTCCAAACAGTGGGAGAATGAAAGATTTGAGAGTCATATGAAGCATTTGAGTTGAACTGCTTTTGACTTTTTCAAGTTATATTTTTCCATTCATAAAATATCTGAAATAATATTGTGACCTGAGGCACTGCCCACTCCAGGTGGACAACAAATTAGCTCAAGTTAAAGACTGCCTATGAATGACTTCTTGAAAAAGACAGTAACTGAAGTGAGTACCTTTGGGAATGTCAGGATCCACAGCCAGAATCATAGCATGGATTGAAGTTAGAAATGAGAAGGTATAATTGACTAAACAAACCTGTCTCCTCTCATTCCTTCTCTCCTCTGGCCAGTGAGGGTGGTTCTCTACTATACACTCTCCAACGTCTCTCATTCTCTTATTAGACCTGTCTTCCTTTACTTATTATGATTAGCTTTCATTGTTGCTATCCTATGCATGCTAAAGAGCACCATCTACAGGGAATGTAGCTCAGCTTCCCATAAAGGTGGTGCAGGGCACAGCCAAACTCATTCAGTAAATAAGCATGGCAAGTTTCATTCAGAAATGTGGAGGAGGGGCAGTCAAAGAAATTTCAGATTTTTTGCTAACTACAATACCTGTCTTTGTGAGATGGCTGGAGTACACGTGGCTGTCAGCATCTCTTGGCACGGCTTTACGAGCGCTCGTGATGCTCGGGCCAGGTGCCAGATGACTGGAAGATAGCTAACGTGGTCCCCATCTTCAAAAAAGGGAAGAGAGAGGACCCGGGCAACTATCGGCCTGTCAGTCTTACCTCTATCCTTGGGAAACTCTTTGAGAAGATCCTCAAGGAGCACATCTGTGATAGGCCGGCTTCAGGGATGATGCTCAAGGGCAACCAGCACGGTTTCATTAGGGGCAGGTCATGTCAGACCAACCTGATTGCCTTTTATGATCAGGTCACAAAGGCAATGGATGCAGGTGTTGCCGTGGACGTAGTCTTTCTAGACTTCAGCAAGGCCTTTGACACCGTCTCCCACCCCATCCTCATTAAAAACTAGGCGACTGTGGCATTGATGCCTACACAGTCAGATGGATTGCAGATTGGCTGAAGGGTCGTACTCAGA
>NW_017728995.1:17342877-17349113 GCF_001723915.1 Gavialis gangeticus
TTTAGATTAGACATCCGCAAGAACTACTTCACAGTTAGGGCGGCTAGGATCTGGAACCAACTTCCTGGGGAAGTGGTGCTGGCTCCTACCCTGGGGATCTTTAAGAAAAGGCTTGATGACTACCTGGCTTGACTCATTTGAGTCCAGTCTTTTCTCCCGCCCAGGCGGGGGGTTGGACTTGAAGATCTACAAGGTCCCTTCTGACCCAACTTCTATGATTCTATGATACACGGCCAGAAGGCTCTCAGGTCATGTCCCCATCCACCTGTAGATAATCTGGCATTGAAATCAAATGTAATGTTAAGCTGGTCATTTAATAAACCAACATTATTTGTAGACACAATCACCATAATTGGTTTTGTCTTTAAAGGTGTCTCGACGTCTGGGAAATCCATTCTACATGATGAATCTTCCTCTATCAATGCCCCTTCCTTCTACTACAGGCAAACCATCAGATCAGCCCTCCGACATGACCTCCCCTGTGCACTGCAATAGCAGTGGTGATACTCTAGGTAGTCCCTGCTCACTGGACCCAGAAACTTCAAAAACAGGGGAGCAGCTTGTTTCAGAAGGCAGGGAAAATCCATGCGACACAGCTGGAGCCCAGGCTGACTTCCAGATGCTCAGTTTTCAGAAGAGTTGAGTTGGGTGCAAGATATGCAGTGTTTTTATTAATAAACGTAGAATTGATATGTTACAAAGAGTTTGAAGGTACATCTGAAGTTTTTGTGAAATTTGGGGATGGTGAAATCTCCTGTAAATGCAGCAGCATTCAGTTTGATACTTTAAAAACATTCTCTTTAGAAAATGCAAAAAAGTGCAATTAGTTTCAACTGCAATTCCTTCAGTTGAACATTAATATAATTAAAATCTAACTCCCTTATCTTCACTAAAATCTAGCAGGGATTCAAAGCATACTATCTTAGGGCTTGATCTCCAAGTGTGAGAAACTTGATGGGGAGAAAAAAAGGGATGGCACAGTGCTTTTGCTCAAAATCTTTTAGCATTTCCCAGAGCTAAACACTGTTTCTACTGAATCCCATGGCAAAACTCCGATAGAATTCAATGGGAGCATGTGGGTATAACTGCATAGAATAGAGAAATGAACACAAAGCACTGCAGTTTGAGTAATTTTTAATGCCCTAACTGTGAGTATTGGGGAAGTGGAGACAGGCAGAGCCAGACACAGGCATGGGCAAATTGGGAGGCTGCCCAGACAGAAAGGGTAAATTACTGAAAATGGTAATTTTGTTGTTGTTGTCCAATTATTGTTATAATTATCTCTGATAAAGAGGGGCCCGATACTAAAAGTTTGCCCAGGTCCACCAGGAGTCTAGATATGGTATTGGAGGCAGGATGTGGACATAAGAATGATATATGTAACTGCCATGCCCTTTAGTCTGAGATACGCCTGCTGACATGCTTGAGCCCTGTGTCACCTGACTGACTGAGCTTAGGAGGAAACAAGAATAGAGGCTGTTTTGAAGACAGCCAGAGAAACAGCAATGCTTCCCATAATTCATATAGCCAGCTGGCTCAGGCTCCCAACCAGCACTGGGCTCAGGATCCTCGCTAGTTAGACTGCAATAGCACCTCTTTCCCATGTCTTAATTCACCCAAGGAGGCCCTGCATTAAAAAGCACATTCTGCTCAAGAGCACACATCTCAAATGCACCTCGCCTTGCAGGAGGTTACCCATTTCAGACCCAGTCATCTGTGGTGTGCACCAATATGGTGTCCCATTGCTTTTATCACTCAAAAGCAGTGAAGTCATAAAGCCAAGGCTTTAGAAAGGGATAAATCCCACAGAATTTTCTGGTAGACCCTATGTGGATTATTCTTGCGTCCCTCTTTATTGGTTTTGGTCACACATTGTTCCCCACATTCAGGCTTTGATGATTCTCTAGTGTTCACTTCCATTCCCATCTTCCTCCCTGCTGAAAGAAGCCCTTACTTCAGGAAACCCCACAAATATTTTGGATAAAATGAAATGTTTAAGCTTGAGGCTTGACAAATTTTGGATCTACTGTATGTTAGTAATGTAAAGTCCCTTCCCCCTACTTTGTGGCTTTGAGTAATTAAACCCCAGGAGGAATGCTGATGTTAAGCTAATTAATGTCTAATTACTGTATGTTTTTCATTTGCCTTTTAGATTGTGGGCACCTGGTGTTTTGTTTTATCTTGGGATAAATTATTCTATGTGTTTGGTCATGTGACTCGTGTTTGTGCATCAGAAAATATTTAATATAATGCTATCAATTGAAACTATATGAGAATGCTTATCTTATTTGATTGTATGGTTCATACAGTGTGGCCTTGATAGCAAAATAATTATTTTTGTATTCTCTTCCTGAATCAGCAAAGATTTGTTCTAAAAAGTGTAGGGTCATGAGGGTGCTTTCAGTGGGGTTTTTATCACTGACTGGTTTCTAGAACTGATGCATGGTTTTTATATATTCCTCTACAATATAGAGTATGCTACATATAATGCTAATTATAATATGTAGAGCCTACATATTATAATATAATTTCCAGTTTTAGTATAATTCAATAAAACCCATTACATCCTAACAATGCAAGTATGTGATATATTACTAGAAAATATGCAGAAAAATACCCTAAACTTGTCACATTTGCAATACTAAAAATATTTATAGAAATGCCAATGGACACTAAGGGTTCATCTATACATGTGCTTTAATGTTCAGTAGACTATTTTACTGCCCATTAAAGCATCACATAAAAAACCATGTCATTACGTTAACGGGCAGTAAAATAGTCTACTGTGCATTAAGCGTCACTAAAAACACATGCAAATGCACTATTGCGTATTAGTGCAACCTAATGTGCATTAATTTAGTACTTCACCTTGGAGGTACTAAATTTAATTTGCATTTAAAAAGGCGCATTAATTCACACGTAGTTATGCCCAGAATCTACTAAATTGAATCCTGTTCTTAATTCTATTGAAATCAATGGGATCCATGGATTACAAAGAGAAAAAACATAATCTAAAGAAAATAATGTCTTAATCTGGGATTTAAAATATCAGAATTTGTTCCTTAAATATAAGACATTTCCCTGAAACTAAATAGCTATTATCTAAAAAATTACAGAAGCCATAAAACCTAAATATAATTCCATAAGAATCTCTATAGAAAGCCTCAGTAGGAGATATTAATCTTAAATTACAATCAGTTTGCTGGTTAATGTTTCTCAAATAGTTTCAGAAAGTGTGATTTACATGTTTTTCAATAATCCTTTCATACTTGTTCATGGCTAAGAAAAACTTTTTGAGAAATAATGGGGGTGTTGTTTAGTGTTTTTTATGAAATAATTTAAAAAATACTTTAAAAACTTTTGGATAAAAAACCAAAATCTACTTGTAGATTTGTAGTCTGCCTGATCTTTTTTAAATCCGCTATTCTACTAAGTAACACCTAGGATTACTAGGTGCCTGTCTGCACTAGATGAAAAAAATAGAGTAAGATTTTTTCCTCATATTCTTTAATTTGTGAGTTAGTTTAATTTCTTGAGTTAGTTAAATAAGAGTCAGTTTTCCCTTTCTGTTAGTATAGATTTTTCATGCAGCAACAGGGAAAAAGAAAATATTTGTTAAAAATAACAAAAAGTGGTTGTTAAAAATGTTAGGGAGACTTAGATACAGGTGTAGGACCTGAAGTTATTTTAAGAGATTTATCTTTTTGTAAAAATGACTAAATGTTTTTGTTGACCATGTCCCTTTATCTAATTAAACACAATTAATTCAGTGGTTTCCAAACTGCTTCCTACCTTCTCTTTATTGTGTATTATTCTACTTGTGGTTTAATTTTAGGTTGCAAGAATTCCTGCTAAATGCTTACGGAAAAGCCCTTCTGTTTTCCTCTTACTGGACAAAGAGGTTTACAGTCTTCCTGAACTCTGCCAGTGGGAGTGGGTAGATCTCTGCTATGCGCTTAGGTGAATCAACCACAAGATGTCATTACAAAGTTACAATTAGCTAAACTAAACTGACTTCCCTCTCAAATTGAGCCCAACCCCTTTGCAGCATTAGTTACTTACTAAGAACAAATAGGGAGAAGTCAAACATTTTTGAAGAAACTAGAAAGAAACTTGACTCGGTATCTTGTGTCCATGGAAATTCCCCCTGAGAGTTAAGATCAGGATCTGAATTTGGGGGCTTATACCTATGTTTGTAAATGAATTTAAATCTGAACAACTACGCAGGTAGGAAAAGTTGGGATCTGAACTGTGCATTGGGGGCGGGGAGGGAAGAAATAGGTGAATATTTTATACACATTGGATTATTCTGCACATTGCTAGAAAAATAATTTATTTTTTTCCTATGTTTGAGGGAAGGAGTAGAGAGAGGCAGCTAGCAGTGTTAGCTGCACCTTTAAACTAACTAAAAAATAAGAGGAGGAGTATCACTTAGGCAAAGTACAGACAGTCAAAAAGCCTGAGGCTGAATCTATTCAATCTTTGCAGGTTAGTCTAAGCTGCATAGACTGAACCAATAAGCAAGAGGACAAATATTCACTTTTGAATCCAGAAATGCAGCCACATGCCTGCAGAGACCCAGGCCAGGAGCAAGAGGGCACTAGAACATACCTCCTTGCTTGGCTGTAGCAAACCTAGCTTGGGCCAAACCTAGACTACCCATCCTGTGAGGGAGGGATTTGCCCAGGAGGTGCAAATCATCCTGGGATTCTGTGGGGCTGTGAGTGAACTTGAATCTGGAGGGGATCCGGGACAGTAGTTCAACAAACTGATTTAACCTAAATCAGTTAAGTCTGATATTACATCCATCCAGGTTTATCTTAAACCAATTTCAGCCACTTTGAAAGTGGTTTATATGCATTGAACTTTTGTTTTGTTATAGATTTGAATTGGTTTCCAATCACATATACTGGTTTATATATAATTTCTTACAGAAGCCAAAATGAAGTAAAGTCAGCATTGCAGGGTAGCAATCAGTGGTGAGTGAGATAGGAAAGAAAGGAAAGGAACTCATATAAGCAGATGCAAGCCACTGTATTTCTGTAGCAGGAAATATAACTCATAGTAAATATTTCCTTCCAAGATTTCCTTGCAAGCTGCTGGAATAAGAATGGAAAGTGAAAGAAATTATTAACAGCAACAACAGACAAAGCCACAACCCTTGCTGTGTTTATCAGATTATTTGTATTTTAAACATTAGAGGCTTTATTGATTTGCGATACCTGCACATTCTTTCTCTATTTTAAAGAAACATTCCTGCTCTGCTAAGGTATTTGCTAGTAATCCCGGATATGTAATTTACATTGGCTGAACTTCCTAACTCATTGTTTCACTGCTGTGTTCCTTTGTTCTGATAGCTCACTGAAATTCAAATGGAATGCAGATGATGTACCCGAATATATATGATACCACTAGAAATGTTTTACTTAACATATGTACCATATTAGGCTGCAGTAAAATGGTTAATGAAGGGGATTATGTTTTTTGCAACATGTTTTATATACATCTGAATTATTTTGCCTGTCTGCACTAGATGCGAAATATCCTAGGGATAAGGACCACAATTTCTTGTTTGAACAAGGCCAAGCCCAATGACAAGATGTAATAAATAAAAAGTCACAATAAATGCACAGAAAATGATTTTGTGCTATGAATAATTGACTTAACAATACTTCTGACAGAGGAAGAAATAGAATTTGGAAGAGATTGAGGTCCGGCAATACCAGTCCTCCTGTCCTAGGAATGCAGGATTTGATTATGTGAAACATCCCCATGTGAGCTAAATGATTCATTTCTCAATATTCCAGAAGATAATGAAAAATTTCTAAAAGATACTCTGAGTATGTACCAGGAAGGGGGAATTCCCACCTGGCCTCAAATCAATTATCATAATCCAATGAATTAAAGCAAAATTTGCCAGCTAATATCACAAGCCATTTGTATTTCCAGCAAGACAGGGTCCAAAAAGTATACATTGTTTTAATCCTAGAATTATGACTTCTTTCAGAGTCTCAATGCAACATAGAATTCAAAATTATAACTTTTTGTTCTCTTCTACCCTTAGAGCAGGGGTTGTCAACCGGGGGATACACGTACCCCCGGGGGTACTTGAGAAGGCCCTAGGGGGTTTGCGCAGGTATGTGGGGTCAGAGCACTGCCATGCATCATGCTGTGCTGCCACGCAGGTGCTGCCTGCCTGACCAGATGTGAGGAAGCTCACACATGGCAGCTTCCAC
>NW_017728995.1:17349205-17351971 GCF_001723915.1 Gavialis gangeticus
CCCCCCGTGCTGCGTTCAGCCGCATGCTCCACCCCCCCACGCCGCATTTAGTCGACTGAGAGGATACAGCACCTGTCACTTTTAACTCACATTTAATCTTTCTTATAGCCTAGACTGTTCTTTTGTTGTTGCTTAGTTCGGACAGAAGCTTAGTTCAGACAAGTCCGTTAGGTCCCCTTTTGGTATTCCAGTATGATTCCCCGTAAGTTCCTCTACAAATTCCATATAAGCTTACACTTACACTCATCATTCCATAGCTAAGACAGTGCATAACTTTGATCAGTTCAGAAGTTGCATTTATCATTTATTATTTATTTACATCTATGACGTTGCCTACTTATTTGGTTGTAATTCAGAAACTGAACGTTCCTTCAAATATTTTACATAAAATTACCCAAAAATGGACACAGCACTTTCCATGGGACAGCCCTCTAACACTTATAGGGAGTGTCTCCATGTGCAGATTTAAGGTGCATTAGCCATTTTTAAGGCACATTAAGTACACATGTGCACCCCTAATGCGCCTTAAAATTACAATATTAGGTTATTTGCACCTGCAAAAGCAGGTATCAAATTTAGGTGCAAATAGCTAAAGCACCTTAACGTATGTATACACGCGTTAAGGCTTATTAATGCTGTAGATGTTGACTGACTTGGGACTAACTTTAGTTTCAAGTTGGTCCACAAACCATATTAATGTGCCTTAGCACGTGCACATGTAGATGCACACCTAAATTGCCTTCATGCCCATTAAGCAAATGTGCATTAAGTTTAGGTGCATGTAAAAGCATGTGTAGACAAACCCATAATGACATAACTTCCCTTGTCTTATTTGTAATATTATTTTTGATGCAATTCAGGAACTCAATTTTCTACAACTAAATACCACATTCCTCTCTTCATGTTACTGTTAAGCTGAAACCCTGTGTGAATTCCACCGTCTACATGTAACTGTACAAGCTGTTTTAAGATTCTTAGGATCAAAGCACCACCATTTATAGATGTACACATTAAAATCTACTGGTCACTGTTATTTGAAATTCATAGGATATACCACAAAATTTACAGACTGAATGTTATATCTCATGGGGTGCTATCCCACTGTCTTGTATTTATTTTCTTGGTCATAGGTGTAGAGTCTATCATATTGCCTCCAAATAAAAATATGAAATTATGTATTTATCATGTATATTTATGATAAAAATATTGACTAAGATAAACAAAAATAAAAATAATTCCCCACCTTTAATATGCAAATTTTATATTCCATCACAATCAGTTCCTTGAGGTAAAGGATACAAAAATAGATCCTCTGAAGGTCAACAATCTCTGGCCCTAATAGAAGACCACAGAAGATATGTTCAAGAAACAACGTTCCTAACTCCAACTTCAATATTAGTTCAAAACTAAGGAGGTACTTGACTGACTTCATCATTCTAAACAGCAAATAGCATGGAGGTACCATTTCAAGCAGTCAGCACCATGACTAAACAAGGACCAAAGGTTTATAAAACATTGCTAATATCCCAATTTTCGGGGAGATAAGAAGTAAAGCAGTCTTTAGAAAACAGGTGTTAAATTATCTTTGTAGATGGGCAGATGCATTCCACACCACTTGCAGAGTTATTTCGTAAGGATTTTCCTGTTACAGAGTATACTGCAATCTCAGAGGATGAAGAAAAACAGAAAGATCTAAAGAAATGGCTACAGATTTATCAGCTGTAGATTAAAAAAACCCCAAAAAACAGATTAGACAGTAGGCATCATCTCAGGATTCAGAAGCAAATGAATATCCAAAAGTTTCCAATGCCTGAGCCATGAAGTCTTTGACAAAGGTCTGTCAGTGCTTCTTCGTCATGGAGATAAGTACTGCCCCTGTCATATCTTGTAGATGTCTTACCATCCAAGCAGCATCAGCAACTTGTTTATACTGAACTGTCAACTCCCCACTTTCTATCTAACTTAGGAAAGCATGGACAATGTGATATCTAAGTTCAGTTAAAATGCTCAGTATGCTTGTATGTCACTTGACTGTTGATGGCACTATAGATCACAAATTTTCACCATGCTCTTTTAGTAGTCTCACATATTATACACATTCACTGGAACAGTGACAAAATAGCACACTGTGAAAACCCATACAAGAGTTTTAGGCTTGATAAGCAATTATTTAAACCCATAACTCAGGATATCTGAGAAGCCTGAAATGTCTTAAGAATGATTTCCATATACCCTCGCTAGGATCTGTGGGTATATCATTAAAACTTTACGTTGCCTTGACTATTTCTAGATTATTAACCAAGGAGAATTGTGTAGCCTTTCTGCCAGAATCAGGCCCAAAGACAGATTGAAATAGATCAATGAAATCTGGCATAATATAGTCTGGACAAACTATAGTCTAGTTCATTTTTAAATAAGGGGTTTCTTTTTGTATTTCATCTATACTTGTAATGCAAAATACAATATGCATTTCAAAAGATATTGATATTTAATGTTTTGGCAAATGTACCTTTATTACTTATTACATTTCTCAAAGCTGTTTTGATATGGAGCATTACTGTTCACACTGTGATTAAAGACTCCTTTTCTATGTATTGATGCACTACAGTTTTAAAACAGCTGGTAAGGCTTCAGGTGCTTGTGATATGCAGCAAGCTGTGTTAAAATATCCCCTTAAAAAGAAAGCAAAGCACTCAAAAATGAGTGTCACTGCAACACCCAGACACCACAGTAACCTGTGAAATGTATCAGAATATTACTTGTAAT
>NW_017728995.1:17356971-17360484 GCF_001723915.1 Gavialis gangeticus
GAAAGCAAAGCACTCAAAAATGAGTGTCACTGCAACACCCAGACACCACAGTAACCTGTGAAATGTATCAGAATATTACTTGTAATTGAAAAGGATGATTCAGGATATACTTGAAACAAATTGCTAACATGATTAATCCTTATCTATATTTAACCCTTGTCTTGCAAAGCAACATTCCTTACAATATAAGTGGTAAGGTCCAGGGGCTGTATTAAGTGGCAAAGCCTTTGGGGCCTCAGCATTTTGTCTCTTCTACTCTGTTCACATCAGGCAGGACTGGAGGGAGAACTTTGCATGCTTCTTTGGCAAATGCCAGCATGCTGTTTATGTGTTTCTTTAGTTTTTCTCCAGTCCTGGAAGGTATTGCTTTAAAACTTTTCATCTAGAAGGTACTCCATTTGGTCTTTAAGGCTTCTGAGAAAGCATATTTGGCAGAATCTTCCTGATAAGTCACTCAACTATTCAACTCATAGATGTGCTGTTCATTTAAGAGGCACTGAAAATATTAGGAGTTTCTCCATTTGCCTGGCAACTCTAGTAAGGTATTGCCTTCAAGAACGTCACTTGCCTAAGAGAATGTTAGGATCAAAGTGGTAGTAGTGACTATATTAGGATTTTTCTCTCCTCCCATGACATCCCCTCATCCAGACATCCTTTAATAATTTTTTTAACAAGCACTGTTTACTGCAGTGCTTCTTCAAAACAGCACTGCTACCATCAGCTTCCAAACAGGACAGAAAGCAATGCAATATGAAATGCAGTCCAAGAAGAAATAAGTTTCAAAGTGTGGCCTTTTTTATCTGAAGTTGGGGAGACACTTTTATTTTCAGATTCAAAAAGTACATTCTTTCATTGTTCTGACAGACACATCTACCTCTGACAGATGAACACTTCCACCAAGGGCCCTTGGTGAGAATACTAACCAACAGTGAGGGAAGAGGAAACAAGCCAGGGACACAAAGTTCCCAAAAGTGATGCCCATCTGAAATATCAGAAAACAAAGGAAGAACGTGTAAGAATGAAGGAGCAAACAATGCTGGATGAGTTCACAGCCAAAAAGGGGGGAAAAGAGAACCACTGGTCAGATCATCTTTTAGATAGTCCTTTATGGCTCTGAATTCAAAGAGTTCATATAATTTTACCCTCAACCGCAACTTTTTAATGTTTTTGCACTGGTTTTTGCACTGTTTTTGCAATGTTTTTGCACTTGCACCAGTCTTCACTCAGAACACAAATTCATTTCCATCTGTAAGCAAGCAGATGGAGTGCTTTCCTGTGGTTTGCTACTTGTTTATTCCCTTTTCCCTGTTTATTTGTTATAATAAAGTGGTTTGTTTGGATGCAGCTTATGCAGGTGCTTGCTGAAAAGCACATCGATAGGAAGTTGAGCATTGGCACTGAAATATAGTTGCAAAATTTCACAATTGTATAATTATCCCTTAGGAGCTCTGATCCCCCTGCAAGGATGTGGACATATGACTCATCCTGAACCTCCCTTGGCTAGGTGAACAGTCCCTAATGAAGATGGGTGTACATTCTGACTGTATGTACTGAACTAGAAAAACAGTCGTGTCAGTTCCACTCCATATGAAAATACTTGATGGGTGCTTCTACACAAGACATTACTGCGCAGTAGTTCCTTGTAAAAGCAAGTACTAAATAAATGTGCAGTAACTGGAGCCACTGTGCAGTAGCGCTGGTGAATGCCTTTTAAGTGATGCTATTAGGCTACTGCGCAGTAGCATCTTGGAATGGTTTTTGCCATGGAACACTACTGTGCAGTAGCATCTTGGCATGGTTTTTGCCATGTGATGACACTGCACAGTCAGCATCTTATTTAGACACACCCACTGATACTATCAGGGCAAAGCAGGCCATAATAATGCAAGCACAATTTGCCATACTGATAGAGATGGTTTTCCAGGCAGCCCTACATGGCCTTCAGCCTGTCGAATGCACATTCCTTCAGCGCTGTTAAGTCTGAAATTAAACCTTGTGTACCAGGCCTCTGAATCAGGGCATTTTTTCATAACCTGTGGCAAAAGAGAGTTAATAGGGTTTCCCAGAATAAATGAGCACAGACAGACACAAAATTCATAACAATGCCACACCAGCAGTTAAATACCCTGGTGTCACACACCTCTCTGGTATGTCCAATGGTTGTGTTGAGGAACCTAATGAATCTGCCTTACTAACTGACTATAGCTTCAGGATGATGGACTTTATGTTTGTAGTTAACATATTCACTTGTTTCTACCCTAGACTAAGAAAACAAGCTTTATTGAAGAAGTAACAGGTTTCTTCTAAGGAGAGAGGGCAGGGTGGCACTTTAGGGTGACTAAGTGGTTCAGAGGCATAAACTCTGTGATAGCCTACTGTCAGATACTCTGATTTTGTAGTATCTGAAAAAGTAGATGTAGGCTGTAGCCTTCAAAAGCATTTGCCTCTGAACCAGTTACACCTCTTAAGATGTCACCCTGCCCTACTTGCTGCTTGACTTCAGATGAACATGGATAACTACCTTCTTTGTAAGAGAATGTAATCATTACATGGCCATTTGTCACTATGCCGTAAGTCAAGTCATATTTCTACCTGCCAGCCTCCCAGCTTTGTTTTGGGCTCTTGCACCACTTTAGTGCCACATCACAGTTGTTATTTTTGGATGTCCGTGAGGTACAGACCTGCAAAACCTTTCACAGGAAAGCAAAAACAACTGCCTCAACGTCCACCGGCTTGTTTTATTGCTCCAGGAGGTGAGCCCATAAAATCATTATAAAACAGCACTATTTTTTTTTAACAAAATACACCTCATGTTAACTTAACTGAGGGTAATTAGGGAAACATCCTATAAAATAATTAAAATCATGAAAAAAGAATTCAAATATCATTTGAATGTTGTTTACAACCGCCTTGGTGATGCATGAGATTGATTTGTAGCTTGTGTGGATCTTTTGTCCCACAATGGCAAAGCCAGAAACTTTTTGCCCAGGTGGGAAAGGTAGGCGGGATTCAGGGGCCAGGATTGTTCCCAAACTGCCTTTTTTTGGACAAAACCAAGCAAGTACTGCTTCAAAAGGCTCCAGGCCGGAGGGACACACTGCACGGTACCTACCTCCAGGGCAGAGCGCAGCAGGTGAAGCGGGAGACAGGATGAACCAGTGCGGGCCAAACGCGCTGGCAGCAAAGGCCTGCGGGCACCGAGCCCTGGCTTGAAGCCGGGCTCACAGCCCCGCTGCCAGGCGGCGACACGGCAGCACCTGAGCAAACAGGGGCACAAGGGAGGGGCAGAGAGACTGGGCACCTGGCCTGACTTGTGACAGGAGTGTGTGTGTGTGTGTGGGGGGGTGACACAAGAACAGTGTGTTGGGGGGTGACACAACAGGAGTGTGTGTGTGGGGGCGTGACACGAGAAGAGTGTATTGGGGGGTGACACAACAGGACTGTGTGTGTGACACGACAGGAGTGTGTGCAGGGTGTGTATGACATGACAGGAGTGTGTGTGCGGGTGTGTGA
>NW_017728995.1:17365484-17365789 GCF_001723915.1 Gavialis gangeticus
ATGACATGACAGGAGTGTGTATGCGGGTGTGTGACATGACAGGAGTGTGTGTGGGGGTGTGGGTATAACACGACAGGTGTGTATGTGGAGGGTGACTTGACAGAAGTGTGTATGGGTGGTGTGTGACACAACAGGAGTGTGTGTGGGGGTGTGTGACATGACAGGAGCATGCAGGGGGTGTGACACGAGACGAGCGTGTGGAGGTGTGTGTACGACAGGTATGTATGTGGAGGGTGACACAACAGGAGTGTGTATGGGTGGTGTATGACATGAGTGTGCGGGTGTGTGACACGAAAGAAGCATGC
>NW_017728995.1:17370789-17374199 GCF_001723915.1 Gavialis gangeticus
CTTGCCCCAGTAAGGAGCTGTTTGGGGCTGGGGAGGAGCACGAGAAGAGTGTGTGGGGTGTGTGTGGGGGGTGTGATACAACAGGTATGTGTGGGGGGGTGACATGACAGACGTGTGTATGGGTCTTGTGTGATACGACAGGAGGGTGTGACGGGTGTGACACGAGAAGTGTGTGTGTAACACGAAAGGAGTGCGTGTGAGGGGGTGTGACACGACCGTAGTGTGTGAGAGGGGTGCGTGACACGACAGGAGTGTGGTGGGGGTGACACGAGAAGTGTGTGTGTAACACGAAAGGAGTGCGTGTGAGGGGGTGTGACACGACCGTAGTGTGTGAGGGGGTGTGCGTCTGACACGACAGTCGGGCGGAGGAGGCCCGACATCGGACCGCGTCAGACGCGACCGAGTACGGGACACGCCGAGGACCCCCCACCTCCCCACCACTTACATAAGGGTCGCGTGGGTTCTCGCGAGACTTCCGCCCCCCTCCCGCCCACGTCACCGGCCGCCAGACGGGGACAACATGGCGGAGCGGCGCAGGCACAGGAAGCGGATCCAGGTAGCGGTGCTGTCTGGGGCGCAGGGGGCTTCCCCGGGGGCTCCGCCTCGCCCTGCCTGCTGGGGGTGCGGGGCACGCGGGTCGCGCGCAGCCGGGCAGGTCCCTGCCCCGGGTCTCCGGCGGGCTCGAGCGGGCCCTGGGGCCGGCGAGGGCCTCTCGGTGCCGGGCTCAGTGCGCGGGTGCAGCTGGCCGGGGGCTGTCGGCACGTGGGTGGGAGGATGCACAGGAGCGTGCAGAGCAGCCCCCGGTGGGGACGGCCACCGACACGTGCGGTTTCTCTCTGTAAATACTCTGCAAGCAGAGGGTTTTGCTTTTCCAGCCATAAAAGCATCCCTGGTTTACAGGTCTGAAGGCCTCATGCCTGTGTGTTGCTTGGTGCTCCAGGAGGCTGGGCTGCAAGTGTAGCTGCATCCCAACCACCGGATTAGTATGAGAAGATTTGTTGCCCCGTTTACACAGATTCACAGAAGTTTAGGGCTGCAAGGGACCTTGTGAGGTCATCAGGGCCAGCCCCCCTGCTCTGGGCAGGAAAGACACCTGGGGTCCTGTAACCCCAACAAGGCATGCATCCAGGCTCCTTTTGAAGATCTCCATCATAGATCTCCTTGCACCGCCTCTGCTGGGCACCTGTTCCACGTTTTCTCAGAGAAGTATTGCTGAACACCCCCCAGACCTGGGAATGCAGGTTATTGGGAATTGGCTGGTAAATGCGTTGATTAGAGCTTAATCTTTAAAGAGCGAACCTTTAAGTAACCTAGTGTCTCTGCCTGTCGTTATGTTCTGGATGTGCTTAGCCGCACAATTTTGCTGGCTCTCTGAGTTACAATTGACTCAGAACTGGTGTGCAGGGGGTGTTTGAAGAAGATAAGAAGCGAGTGAGGTGCAAATGGATTATTGTATCCAACGTGTGATTTACTTTGGCTACAAATCAGTTTAGGCCAGTGGTTTGGGACTGTTAAACGCTGGAGCCCGGGGAGGTTATGGGTAGCTGGGTCACTCCTGCATTTCATGCTTGCTTTTGTATAATGACATTGTGGCTGGGAAGCGCTGAGCACATATTAAGAGTGGTTTATTTGTCTCAGCCATCACTGCTTTTCAGATGACCTGTGGCACAAGTTTGGACACTGGTACTTCAAAGCTTTTGGATGACACCGTTGCCAACTGCTGAGGTATAACTGAAGCAACGCTAATGGGGAAGTCCTCCAAGCACATAAGCATTGGCCCTGTTCGGAGCACAGTTTTGCTGTGCCTGGCAGCGACACGCTAAAACATACTACACTTACATAGCAAAGTCCACATTGAAGTATGGGCAGCTAATTGGCAAAAACTGTCAGTGGTACTAATTAGTGGCCCTCCCTCCCCCATCCTACTCACACACATACCATGTGGATACTGCCATGCCACTGCTGGTCCATACCTATAGCATAGTAATTCTCAGCCAGGTATCTCCTCATACCACCAGGTCCTTTGAAGGCTGCTGTGTGGTATGAGGAGATAAATTAGGCTCAGGGTGTCCCTGACTGGATGAGTTCCCCACCCCTACTGTCTAGCCCCTGTAGAAGGAGGTAAGCAGTGTAATACACAACTTAGTTTTTTAAATTGGGTGCCACCCCATTCACAAAACATGACAGGGCACCTTGAGTCTACAAAGGTTGAAAACCAGTGCTGTAGTGCCATGCAGCATATTGAGGGAAGCATGCTGGGTACTGTGAACTTGTCCCCTAAATGTGACCACTGGGACTTGGGGCTGGGGTTCTTTACATCTGAAGCTGTGTAGCAAAATTAGTTTCAAATTGAGGACCACAGTCACCAGGACATTTGACTGTTCTGATGTGAAAAGCTGTAATGCCAGTTTAACCATCCAACATGTTCTTTTTGTATTTATGTAGTGGCAAATCTGTTTCTTAAAAATCAAGTGATTTTTTTTTTTTATTTATTTTAAGTGAATCTTCAAATCTTTACAAGTATCAAATAATATCATTCTTATTTAGTGTATTCATGTATGAACATAAAAAATAATGCCGGGAAGAATACTTAGATCAGAAATTGAATCTTTACAGGATTGAGATAAAGGACACGAGTCAGTAACTTGGAGCAGAAAACACAGTACAAATGATGTAACCAAGCATTTCGAACTCAGGAAATGATGCCACGAGGGAGTGAAAATATGGAACAAAAATTGTTTAAAACTGCTTAGTCTGGGACTACAAATGCTAAAATGTTTAAACAAGAATCATGTGGCTTATTGCAAGATATCACTTCAGGGCAAAGCTGGGTGTCTTCACTGCTGTACATGTCTTACCAGATCATGCTTGGCTTTTTAAGTGTAACTTGAATTTTGTATTTAAAATTTTGGGATTGTAATGCCTAATTATAACATCTCTGTACTAGTCCACTAATGAAGTGTAATTTTCTGGGGGAAAAAAAAGGACTTAAGAGGAATATTTCTCTCTTGGTGATGAGTTTATTTTTAACCCTGTAACCTCTTTATTTAAATTACTCCTAAGGGTGAAAAAAGACCCAGGAAAAGTTAAATAAAAGAAAAAAAATCAAGTTCCTGTAAAGTTGAGTTATAACCATCTATCCTGCCTACAAAATTGTTTTATGTATCCAATTAGCATTCACTAACAACAGTTTAAAATGTCACTTAGTATCTCATATAAGGACCCAAAACTCCAGCCCTGCAAACACTTATGCCCATGCTTAACTTTGAATCAGTAAGCAGTTGCACTGAATTTTTAACAGGACAACTGTTATGTTTACATTTATATGTATGACTTGGCAGGATTGATGCCTAAACTTGTGGCATCAATATGTAGATGAATATGTTGTTTCTCTTTTGTAGAAGCCCCCT
>NW_017728995.1:17379199-17382496 GCF_001723915.1 Gavialis gangeticus
ACAACAGTTTAAAATGTCACTTAGTATCTCATATAAGGACCCAAAACTCCAGCCCTGCAAACACTTATGCCCATGCTTAACTTTGAATCAGTAAGCAGTTGCACTGAATTTTTAACAGGACAACTGTTATGTTTACATTTATATGTATGACTTGGCAGGATTGATGCCTAAACTTGTGGCATCAATATGTAGATGAATATGTTGTTTCTCT
This sequence comes from Gavialis gangeticus, assembly GCF_001723915.1. Lineage (NCBI taxonomy): Eukaryota > Metazoa > Chordata > Crocodylia > Gavialidae > Gavialis > Gavialis gangeticus. Next base: position 17,379,411 of record NW_017728995.1, read on the forward strand.
TTTGTAGAAGCCCCCTCCCTCCATGTTAAAAAGCATGTGGAAGATTAGATCACAGAGATCTAATTAGGATGTTTAAGGCACCCAGGAACATCCTAATTGAGAATCAAGTGAGATTTGCTTTTCTTGTCTGCTTGAACTTTTCTGGAATGGTTCAAAAATGTTGACAGGGAACTTGGAAGTAAAACTGTAAGTTACCTTTGAAGATAACCATGTTTTCCCCTAACAGGCAGTTCAAATATTGTGGAACAAATTGTCTAGTTTAAAATAGGAATGCCAAACTCACCTGTGGCCCTGGGCCAGATCCAGACCTCAGGGCTCCTTGTGGACTCAGTTTAGCCCAGAAGCACAGGGGTGGCGTCTGTGGCTGCAGGGGTGGTGGACAGGGGTCCAGTGGCAAGCATGAGCCTTAATATGGGGAGGGATCTGGGGACCTGATCCCTCCATGTGGTGGGATGGATTTAGGAGTGGTGGTGGTGAAACAAGTTGAACAGCAACCAGGCCAGCAGGGCCAAAGGGCCTCAAATTCTGCAGTGGATCATGCCCCACAATTTCTATCCCTTTCAGATTTCTCTAGTCTTTGCTCTGTTGTTTCACCTCAGTGGAGTTTTCCTGTTTGTAAAAGCTCTCTTCTGTGTTGTTGTGGCAACGAGGGAAGAATTAACTAAATCATGCTCTTTGAAGGCTCCAGTAAAGACATTTTGGAAATGAAGATTCTAATAAATGTCACTCTAGTGACAATTTAACTGAAGTAATGGGGAAAAGATAAACACAAAATGTTGAAAGAATTTCCTGAGAGAACCAATCATAAAGTATGATGTGTCTCAACTGATAGATTTCTAAAGACCTAGAGGTTTAAGTTAATCAAGATAGCTGTTTCTGCAAAGCAGTTTAGTACCCACAAGCCCCAGGATAACACACTTTTCTTTTATAGAGTTTTCTTGTCAGATTTTTTTTTAAACAATATACATATCCCAGAAAGCAGGGGGGAGTCTTGAACATCTTACCCAAGAAACCTGATCAAAGTTTGCTCTTTTCTCTCATGGCAAAAAAACTAAACATATGTGACTTAATCACAGAGTAGTCTAACTGTAAGGTAAGTGAATGGGTTTAGCCAGGCATTCAGCTGCACATTGCAATTGCAACTATGTTGGAAGCTTTGAAACCTAAGCTACTGATTCAGTAGGCACCAAGGCTGAACTGCACTGGCCAAACTCCAATGCTGATTATTATATTCTGTCTAAAATGTTGCTTGTGTTTCTGTTTGGGCAAAGAGTCCTTGTTTAGTGGCTCACATCCTAGTGTCTCCGTTCTGTAGAAAAGTTACAAGTGGAAAAACTGAGGCAAAGAATGTGATTATTTAGTCAAGGTGGTGGGAGACTCAGAATATAGCCCAGACTGCTCTATTTTCAATTACTTCTCTAACCACTAGACACAAGCTTTAGGATTCTGTTGGTTGAAGGATGTTGTGTTAGTTATTACTATATTTACCCAAATCCAAGATGACTCTGGATTTAAGACGGCCCCTATACCACCATAATTAGATTTTAGACATGCAAATGTTATAAGCATGTTACAATTTTCCATATCTGGAATCTAATTTTTGTAGGGTTGTCATGTATTTATCCCCTACACTGCTGCAGGGAGGCAGGTGGTGGTGGGGCAGACCACAGGGAGGTCAACTGGCCTGCGTCCTGCCTGTCCCATGCTTACCCCTGTGGCGCTTAGACTGCCTGCCTGCTTCCCCTGCGTGTCTCCCACCTTTCTGCCTGATGCCTGTCCATGCCCATAGTGCTTGCATCCCCTGGTGTGGGCCCCCTGCACCTCCCTCTCACTTACTGTCCCCTTGCAGCTCTGGCTGTGGCTGGAGCTACGCTGCATCTGGGTGAAGGAAGTACACATATCGCTGCCTCTGGACCTAGCCCAGCTATGCAGTGGCAGCTTCAGGTCAGAGCTATGACCACTGCTGTATGACTTAGCTGGGTCCAGAGGTAATGCATGCTTCATATACCTTGCCCTGGGCCAGAGCAGGGTCCCAGCTAGAGCTGCAAGTGCAAGGTAAGTGGTGGTGGGTTGCAGAATGTGGGGGCCCCACTCACCTAGTGCCTCCCCTGCCAGGCCTAGGCTCTGGGAGTCCTGCACCTTCCTGCACTATGTGCAGACCCATGAGGCTCCCCACAGATCTGTGGGGGGTGCCAGAGCCAGGTGGCACAGCACTAGGGGCTGGATCTGGCCTGTGGGCTAAAGGTTGAGCACCTCTGCTCTTTGACGCACCTGCTAACTAAGGTTAATTGGAGCTGTAGGTACCAACCGTCACTGAAAATGTGGCTCTTACATTCTTATTTTTCCATCTGAAGGGTACACCTTGGAACCCTTCTGGGATGTGGATAAAAACTGCCAGGCATTTTGAGTTCCTCATGCATGATGCTATGGAAAATCCAAATATTGCTAAAAACAGTTAAAGTTAAAATCATAAAAGTTAAATTAAAAACAAGGTAGAAAGGCATCAAGACATACAATATGTGTTTGTCTGAAAATGTCAATGAGTTATCTTGCTGGCCTTGTTTATCTTGAGAAAGGGAACCAGCTTGTGTTAGATCGTGTCCCTCTTCCCACAACTGAGCAGAAAAGTGGGGGGAAAGAAGTGCTACTTCAGACCACCAATGTGCTCTGGTTTCTTGGCAACAGTTAAATGTTTCCAAGAGTAAGAGCAGCCGGATGAATTCATCCTATTTGGAGAGAGCAGCTCCAGATTAGCTAGTACGCACAGGTTTTAAACCTTTGTACAGACAGCTCACTTCAGTTGCTTTTGTTACCTCAGTAAATATCAGTAGGTCTGTTTTCTACTTGAATGCTGAACAGAATCTTATCAGAATTACCTGTGTGGTGAAGGTCAATTGTAGGGCTGTCAGGGTGGATAAAAATCAACGATTTAAAAAAAAAATAAAATTGAATTTTTTAAAATTTAAATCATAGATTCATAGATTCATAGATTAAGGGTCGGAAGGGACCTAGTAGATCTTCTAGCCCGACCCCCCGCCAGGGCGGGAGAACAACAAAAAACCCCAAAAAGAGAAATGGGACTCAAA
>NW_017728995.1:17382819-17402416 GCF_001723915.1 Gavialis gangeticus
TGCACCTGTGGATGCATGACAAGGTCCGGTTAGCCCTGCCAACCATGACCTCGCATTGTCGGCCCATGTTCATCTTGGAGTCAATAATGAAAATCATATTTTTTGATTTAATCATATTTATTTGTTGGTCAAGATGCTTTAAAAAAACCTATATAAAGAAAGTTTTTTAATTTTAGATATGTTAAAGCTCAAAGATATCATCATGGAACTTCTAATTATGTACTATTTTAGACAATATATTCATGTAACCTTTTAAGAAAAGTTTTATAAATGGGTCACAACAGGCCATGGATTATATTAGAGGCCCAATCTTATGGGGTTCCCAGAGGCTTCTCTATAGATTAATAAAGATTAAAGAAAATCACTCTACCCAGTGGGATTCAGTGCTCAGTACAGAACAGCATTTCTCAATCTGTGGGTCTCGACCCAAAAGTGTGGATCGCAAGGATATATGACAGGGTCACAAACAAACTTGAAAAAATGGATTCTCTTTTAAAGGAGAAAAATGTGGGAAACCATGGCTTTTCCCTTTCGGGCTGGCAAGTTTCTAGTCTTTGAGGGGCTGCCTGGGGCCCCACATGCCCCCACACTGGGGGCCTGGAGCCTGGGGGTTGGGGGCAGTGGGTGGGGAGTGAGGGGCCCTGGGTGAGGACTGGCCATTGATGTTTACAGATGGGTCCTGGTACAAAAAAAGGTTGAGAACCACTGTCCTAGAAGTTCCCATTAAGCTTCTCTGTGATGCAACAAGAATGTACTTTTTTATGGAAAACAGTGACAAAATTAAGACTTCCTAACTAGTGATTTAAATCATGATTTAAATCTATTTGATTTGAATCAAATCCACCTTGAAGGCTATAGTTTTATCTGGGAGTTAACCAGGTTTCCTTTTGCTTTTTTGAAACAGCAGTCCTTTAAGAAATAATTTGGGGCATTGAGAACTTTATGCTTATAAGTTTAAGTATTTAATCTGTTTGGCATAAATTATATCCACAAATAAACAAGTGTAGCAAGGGATAAAAAATAACTGGCCACAGTTTCATCAAGAGATTTTTTTTTTCATTATTTTTAATAGGACTGGCAATCCAACCCAGGTTTGAAAATTTTGAGTGACTAAATTTGGCGCATGTAGTAATACAGAGTAGAACTCAGTGCATTAAACTCTACAACGCTCTTAATAGTTCAGCCTAGTGTTATCTTATCCTCCTACTAGGAGATGGAAAGAGCGAGTAACACCATTGCCTAGTAAGTGGGCTTTACTGGCTGAATGTTGGTTTCCACCCCCCATATTACCATAAGTAAACATCAACTTCTGACCAGCTGAATGAGACCTTTCAGTCTAATTTGTTTTTAGTGGCTTTCTTCAACTGTCTCTACAAAGCAGCAACAATATAGTATTAGGGATATGTTAGAAACGTCAACTGAAGTTCCTGGTGGAAAAATAGGAGACATTTAGAATTTGAAACTGGCTCATTTTATACAAATTGTGGATAGTCTAGTCATAGAATTGTAATTGAAAAGACGTTTTGTGACATTTCAGAAATTTATTCCCTGAGATATTTATGCAGTGCTCAGCCTTCTGCCCTCGGGGGCCAGATGAGTAGAGCAGGGCCAGTCCACAGGTTGGACCTGAGGATGGGGTCACTCTCCCATACTGCTGTGGGACTGCTGGTTTGTGGGCTAGATCCAGCATAGGTCTGTGGAGGCTGTGGCAGTGAATGTTGCCACTGCTCCCCCTGCCACCAAATGTCCGGACTTCTAAGGAGACCCAGGGGTCATGGGCTGAGTATCGTAGTTTTCTCTCTTCCTCTGAAAATAAACTTTAGATAGCATTGAATGGTGGTAGATATAATTATTAAAACAAAAGCAGGTCATAGGTTCTTATTTATTTTGGATGCATATCATTGTTCATTTGTGTAATCTTTTTCTATGTTTATAGTGTGGCATGAAGTGTTTGGTATTTGTATATTCTTAGCTTGGAAAGTAAAGACATGTCAAACTATTTTAAGAAAAGCAATGCTCAAAACACTTAAATCTCCTACAGTTATTTTTTTAAATATACAAGCTCACTTGCTGTCACTTCAAGATTTGGTATTATCACAATGTCTTAGATCATTTAATTCCTTTTCTTTACATAGAAGGGTCTTTGAGGCAAAGGTATTCTTTACACTCACTGTATAATGGTGTTCTTTATTTATATGTTGCCATGAAAATAAGCTGGATTTTTACATCTGAGATGAGTCAAAACAAAAGTATGTTGCCTATAGTATGTTTTAAGTCTCTTAATTTTACATTCTTATGTTGCAGGAAGTTGGTGAGCCGTTCAAAGAGGAGAAAGCTGTAGCCAAATACCTACGTTTCAACTGTCCAACAAAATCAACCAACATGATGGGCCACAGAGTTGATTATTTTATTGGTAGGATTATTTTAAACCAAATATTAATGTGGCATATTTACTAATATGGTACTGTTTTATTTTTCATTAAACTTACTAAAATTTTAACTTGTGTAGTATAAATTTCATAACCCAGGGCTTGGAAAACAAACCAGGCATTTGTTAACCAGAAAATTAACCTTACTCATATAGAAGTAAATACAATGAACCCTCATTCTGCAGCTTCAAAGACATGGGATTCTTTATCTATACTGGTAAAAAAAAAAAAAAAATGCTAAAGGCTCCTCTTATTTCAAGGGCCCACATGGAGTTTGGAGGTTAAGGGTAGGCACATCATCTGAGCTGGTAGGCAGGGCTCAGGTAAACAGACTAACCCTGAGTACCCAGGAGCCAGACTGCTAAGGCCTGTCCTTCCAGGTGTTGCCTCTTTCACACCTGAAGAAACTGCCAAAAGGAGCCGGTGGAGGAACCTGCTTAGATTGTATGTTTGTGGAGAACCCCGAGCAATGTGAAGTGCCTGCATGGACCTCAGAATAACTAGTGGCATCCCACCCAGGGCAGCAATAGTGAGCTGATGGCAATAGACACAACAATACCCCCATTTCCTTTCAACAGAGGTTTTTTTTTCAACCGGGGGTGGATGCTTCTGGTAGGAGGGCAGGGTGATTGATACTCTGGCCATAACTTTGTCCTTGAGCACATGGGAGACTGGAGCAGGTGAACATAGAAGAAAGAAGGTGCTTCCCCACCCACTGCAGGATCTGAGGGATGCATGGATTTCTGACCCAGACATTCCCTCCACTTCCTTCCCTGGATGCAGGGTGGGAAGGATAAGGAATGGAGGGACAGCAGGCCCTTTGCCCATGAGCTTGGATCATAACTGTGGCACAGTGTTGCCCCAGAGATTGCAGGGGCTAGCACTGGCTTAAACTGTACTTTTTCTTGGTCCTGTTGCCCCAGACATTAAAGGATGAGCAAGCAACCATATTGCTCCCCATATTGCATAGGTGCATGGATCCTGAATAGGGGTAGTGGCAACAGCCAACATTGTGTGTGGGTCCTCCCAGAAGAATGATGTTAAAGTCAAATGCCTTTCAGCTGGGAAAGAATAAGCCTTTTACATGGAGGGAACACAGAGCATGCTGAAAGTCCCACAGAGTAAAGCATTCTTCAGTGAAGTGGATATACAAGAGTAGCAGCTTCATGCACTTAACTCTGCAGGGTAGGGCAGTGTGGAGGAATCCTACTGAGATCTGCTGAGGCTCTTTTAGTGGCATGAAGGATTATCCCATTGACTTTGTTTTCCCAAGTGAGTGGTAGTATTGTTGAGACTGGAAGTTGAACTGGGGAGGCAGGCAGCTGAGGAGTACTGCATGATAAGATAGCTTTTCAAGGTTGGCAAAAGCTCAGGGTATATATGAAATATCCACGAAGTTGCTTCCCATAATAGAGGATTCTTTTTAGAAAGTGGTCAGGTTTTTTGCAGGACATCTTAGTCAAGAGACGTGTAGAGCAGAGAGAGAAAGTTTACTTTCAGTTTGGTTAAGACCACCCAAGTTGGCCCTTGCTTGGTCCAGACGCTTGAGGAATGTCTTGACCTAATGGGAATTATTGGCATTTGAGGATGTTAGTGAATAATAGGAAGGACCTATTTTGACCCCTTCTTTCTCTGTAAATGCAGATTCACAGATTCTGAACATCTAGAAAACTCATGCAAAGTAACATGAACTTGACCATCTTTGATTTCACATGCAGGTGACACCATAAGGCAACCAACTGCCAAGGGTAAAATATCCATTTCAATGGCAAGACCCAGTTTATTATGAAGAGCAAATTAAGAAATGAAAGACTTACTGAGTGGAAGATCAGATGACAGAGTCAGACTTGGAAGATGATTCAGGGCATTGGAGGACACTGAGCTTGGGGTTTCCATCAGAGTAGGCAGTGCTCTTTGGACCTGACAGGAGCAAGACGGGTGACTACAGTGGAAACTAAGCAGTGGTTCATGCTGATAACTGCTGCTTCAAGTTGCACTGTATCCTGGCACCCTGATCCATGTCAGTCATTGAGTAGCAGGTCTGTGAAATCTACCAGTTGGGGATGGTGTGAGATGGAATTTAGTTTAGTTTATATCTTCCTGAGTGTCCTGGTGGCTGCTTGAGAGAGAGGTTCTGGTCATTTATCTCTTTCGTAACCTGAAAAATTGTGGGAACATGGGCAGCAAGTCCTTAGTATATGACCCTAGTGATTTATTTGTAATTGCAAGCATTTTAAATCTTTCAACATGAAGCTCATGTCTTGCGTCAAGTCTAGACAGTAAACTTAATGTGCCTTAGTATTGGCACCCTCAAGTACATCATGCTGCTCTATGCCAGCTGTCCACTATGGCTTGTAGGCTCTCATAAAACAAGGGCAAGCTTGTCATTTGCCCAAGTCAGTAACTTTTTCAGTTCTTATTAATTGCATTTTTCATTGTAATGTATGAGAAGTATTTAGTCTGGGGTCAGCACCATGAGCCAGGAAGTCTTAGTTCGGAGACCAGCCCTAAAACTTCCATCTTTAAGTTTAGGTAAGCTTCTGTACCCAGGGCCATCCCTGGCGGGGTGCGAATCAGGGTGACCGCCCCGGGCCCCGCACTTTGGGGGCCCTGTGGAGTGATGCTAGCAGTGGCTTCTTTGGGTCTGGGGCCTGGATCAGAGCAGGGGCAGGGGTGGGGCTGCATGGGCTGATTTGCCCCGGACCCTGCACCCTGCTCAGGTCAGTTCTGTACCTTCCTATTCCACTTCCAATTATAAATGGGGATAATTCTGTTGCAAATGGGTATAGGGAGGATCAGTTACAGTTCACACAATGTTTTGCAGATACCTAGTGCTATGTAAGAGTTTTATATAAATTATTACTTTCCTGATAGATTGGATTGTCAGTCTTTTCTATTTGTTCAGTAATGGATTCTCCATTTAACTTTTGGAGATGTTTCTGTAGCCACCTATTTTGGTCTTTAAAATAAAACTTGGGGTGGGGGGGAACAATAGCGATAGCAGCAAATTTTGCTTTGCTCTCATCTCTCATGACAGGACAGTGGGGTTTTTTTGCTCAACTCCAACAAATAATGTTATGGGTTTTTTAAACTATTAATGCAATTTTTTTAAAGGAGGACAGCTCTCTCTTTCCTATCCCTTTCATTGCCACCATCCAGAACTCTCAAGTGAAGGTGATCCAGGTGACTGGGGAGAGCTGGACATTTTGCCTTTCTCCAGGCTCTGAGAACATGCCAGTCAGGCCTGACAGACTTGTCAGCACAGGTGCTGCATCAGTCAGGGGTATAAAGAGGTATGATCCTCTTCTAGATGCAGGTACCTGATAAAGACTCTAATGCAGATCTAGTTTTACTGGCCAATCTGCATTTTTGCTGGTTTAGCTAGTTTCTTACAGGGGGAGGGCAGGGTATAGGACTGGAATAAACTGTGTCAAAAGTCCAGTTCTGTCCATGCTGGCAGCACCCTTCCAAAATGCTCTATCAATCTTCCTAAACCAACAAAGCACTGCTAGAGTAGATGTGGCTTTATTCCCGAGCATTGCTGATTTAGGAGGGAGGTGTGTCCTGTCAGGGCTGCTCCTCCTATTTGTACTGGGTCCAAAAGCAATGTAACACTAGTCTAGCATAAAGTATCACTTGGGACTAGGTAGGATTTAAATGAATTGCTATATCCCTAAAATACAGCCAGGATGATTAGCATATCCCTATGTTTTGTTTTGTTTTCCTCAGTGAATTGAGTTCTAAATTGCACCACTATGATTACACATTTAAATAACTGATTAAAAAATAGCAAGCAAGGAACCTGTACTTAAATCTTTCATTTTAGCTATTTTGCTTGGGTATTATCCCCTTTTTACCGATGGACAAAACTGCCTCCTTTGTAAAATATTTATTGTTTGGCGGAAAAGAACAGTGTAAGAGCTGGGTGGTATTACTGTATATTGAGGGTTTCCAGTTTGTACTGTGCCAGTCAGCCACTTTCCTGCATAGTCCCAAAGTAGCGTGGTGGGTATATTGAACACCAAATGCCATTCTTCACCTAAATACCTTACTGGCACCATTGTGGTTTGGAATTGTTATTGCTCTACTCCTCTCCCATTGCCATCATATAAAATTCAAGTGAGTTCAGTCCCTTGGCCTTCTGCTCCTGCAGCCTATGGTCCTTCACTGTGCTCTCCAGCCACCTTTCTGGGTTTCTGCTTCCACAACTGTATGTGTCCTCTGGTCCTCTATGGAAAGCTCGGATCTCTTCAGTAGTCATACTACAACTACATACAGCAAGGTTTTTAAGCCTTCCTCAGAGGCATTGGGTGTTAGCTATGGCCTCGGCTGTAGTGACTTTGGGGTGTGCCAGTGTACCTCATGGGACCAAAGCCAGGAGCTCCTGGCTAGAGGGTCTTGCCCCTCTGTTCAGGATTAGATCAACTGCCATATTTGGGGTCATGAAGGAATTTTACCTCATGGCCAAAGTGGTATGGACTGTGGGGGTTTTTGTCTTCCTTTGTAGTGGAGTGTGTGGCCCTTTACCCAGGATCACTTGAATGTATGTTGACAGCATTTCATAGAAGCAGGATGTTGGCTACTGTGGTTTTCCTGATTTACCTGTGGCAGGTTAGAGTGTTAAGCCTGTGTTGTCAGAGTTGACAGTAATCTTATATAAGGTTGAGATTATGGTTTGGATAGGGATGATCCTGCCTCAGGCAGGGGGTGGGACTAGATGAGCTCTGGAGGTCAGCCTTACTTCTTTATGATTCTAGGAACTGCCTTTTTTTCTTGGCTTTTGTAGCCCATAGTATGGGAGAGGTCCCATGTCCCATAGCCTTAAAGGGCCATCTGTTCTTTGGTGCTAGCGCGGTACTTCAGTAATGGGGAAGGAGCTTTGTTTTATATATTGCTATCACCTCCTCTACACCCCAGCCTTACCACACCTTTAATGTTACTTTTTGCTGAATATATTCAGGGGACAGGCCCCCTTTTGGCCACTTCACCCTTTCAGCAGTGGCTGCAAGGATGAGTTTGTGCTTCAAAAATCCTATATTCCTAAACTATTTTATATAGCCTTGTTATTGAAGGTTAGTTCTTAGTGATTGGCAGCCATTAAAATGTGGTGACTTGCAACAAAATACTAAAGTTGGTACTTTTGTTTTTAATATAATTAATTTTGTTTAAATAGACTTTTAACATTTAGTCTGTTACTTAATAGGTTAATAGTTGCTTGTGATCTGTGTCAAGCTACATATGAGTGGAAATTGAAATTCTGTTAAAATGCAAGCAAATGCCACTTTATTTAACTATTTAAACACCTTATATTATGGATGTGAAAGAAGAAAAGTTTCTCAAAATATTTTGAAATGATATGTAACTGGAGTCCATATTGGTGGCTTGTTACTGAGAAGATATTATACAAAGTGTAAAAATAAGAAAAAAACCTCAAAATAATATTATCTGTGCTGCAGCTCTACTTATGAAGCTGAGGAGGGGGACAGTGGTGGTTTTTGCTCTGTATTAATTTCTGGCAAACCCCCTGGCTGTAGTGTGTACCCTCCACCCCCCTTTCCCACTGCAACATGATTGCAACAGACTGCCCAGAGAGGAAGTAGAATCTCCATCCTTGGATGTTTTTAAGATTGGTTTAAGCAAACACTTGGCTGGGATGATTTAGGGATGAACCTGCCTTGAGCAGGGGGGGTTGGATTAGCTGGTCCCTAAAGTCCCTTCCAGCCCTACATTTTTGTGCTGCATTGTGGGAGTAACAGAGCACAGCAGTTTCTGGGCATCTCTTTTGTGCCTTTATGTGTATGCAGGCAAATATCTCATAAAGAAAGAAGGTTTAATTGACCTTTGTATCTGATACTGGTATGACCACTGTACGGACTATTCTGTCTAGTTCTGGTGTCAACAGTTCCAGGAAGATTGTGGTAACTGGAGAGGATTTGGAGAAAAGTCACAAGAACAATTAACAAATTGGTAATTGTGCTTTGACATGAAAGATTTGAGGAACTGAGTCTGTTCAGATTAGATTAATAAAGAAAAGATAGAGCACTGAATTGATTACAAGCTAAACACCTACATTGGGAAGCGGGAGAGGGAGAGTAGAAAAAAAATTTTTGGAAGAAAGTTCTTGCATCTACCAGACCAAGATAGAAAACAGACTGAATGGCCAGCAGCTTGAGAGAAAACACTTTTCAAAGCAGAAATAAAATGCTAGTCTGTAACAGTGAGGTTAATTAAATGCTGAACAAAGCTACCAAGGACTGTGGCAATTGCTCCTAGCCCTGTCCCCTGTGGCCAGAGAAAAGCCCATCTCCATCCTCTCTTTAATTGCCTTTCAGGTATTTGAAGACTGTTATCAAATCCTCCCTCAGTCTTCTTTTCTTCAGACAAAAATAACCTTAGTTCTTTCAACCGTAGTAGTATTTGGTGCTCCCAATTTAGAGGTGCACTGATATATTGGTCCAATAGCGGATCAGCACTGATATAAAGAAAAGCGACTGTATTGGAAATTGGCCTGATGTGGCTGTTAATGTGGCCAACAAATGGCCCATGCATGCACGCATACTCAGCGCAGTATGTAGGTGGCGAGGAGCGCAGCCTGGGAGCATGGAGAGCTGCTTTCAGCTGGTACATCTGTTGTGGTAGAAAGGGCATGGGGGAGGCAGATCAAGGCCCCCATGGTGAGGGAGGGCTAGGGCAGGTGCTGCCCAGCCAGCGTGGGGTGGGGCGCAGGACAGAGCCGCAGCTCATCCAGGTGGGGAAGGGGGGGAGCAGCTCCCGCTGCTGCGTGAACCCCAAGAGAGCACAGGGGGAGGGGGTGCATGTGCCCCCTGGATCTGCGTGTGGGGCTGAGGCTGTGCCAGGCTCTTCCCAGTGGGGGCTGGGCCAGGCTGTGCTCGGAGCGGGGTGGGGTAGGTGGCAGTGCTGGAAGGGGGGGGGGGCTACGGTGAATATGGGGCAGGGGGCTGCAGCCCCTCCTGTAGCCCCCCTCCCAGTGCTGCCACCACCTGCCCCAAGTGCAGTCTGGCCCAGCCCCCGCCGGGAAGAGCCTGCCACAGCCCCAGCCTGCCCTGCCCAGCGCAGATCTGGGAGCACATGTTCCGCCCATCCTCCCAGGCTGTGCACAGGCCCCCTCTCCGCCCTCCTGGATGAGCTGTGGCTTTGTCTTGCACCCTGCCCCACCCCAGCTGGGCAGTACCAGCCCCAGCCCCACTCTCTTCCTCACTGAGGGGGCCTTGATCTGTTCCCCCCATGCCCCTTCCCTTCCACCACAACACTGCTCTTCAAGCTGCCGGGCTACGTATTGGAAATCAGATCGGGATTGGCTGATATGCCTCCTTAAAAATTGGCTATCAGTATTGGCCCCAAAAATATCCGTGCACCCCTACTCCCAATTTCTTTTTAATGTGACATATCTTTGCATTTTTCTTGCTCTGAAAGAATAAATGTGACTGACTTTTTTTTCAGTGCTTTTTCACTTTCTGCATTTCACTTAATGGTTGAGAATGAACTGATCACTTTGAGTCTCATTCATTTGAAGCATGTTACAGTAATGTCTAGAAAATAAAAACCCCCACCCTTTAGTCGGGATTGCCTTCTTCCAGCCCCCCCACTTTTTTTTTCTTGGGAATGCCCCTTTAATTATTTTTTTTTTAAATAATACCTTATTAAAACTTGGGTTGAGAACTTGCAATTTTCTTGAAGGCCAGGCACCCATGGGCATCAGTGGGAGTTCTGCTTGTAACCCTATGGCCCATCTCTGTAAGGGTCAGTTCTCTGTGTTTCCTTATACTGGTTGGGTTTTGTTCTTGTAGCAAATGTGAGGTGATGATTTGCAGATTCTGTTGTAGCATGGGATAAAGGGCATGCTAAATGTTTAAGTGAACTTTTAGAGCAATTTAACACAGGCTTTTCCATTTTTTTCCTTTCAGCCTCCAAAGCTGTGGACTGCCTTTTGGATTCCAAATGGGCAAAAGCCAAGAAGGGAGAGGAAGCCTTATTTACAACTCGAGAGTCTGTTGTTGACTATTGCAATAGGTATGCCTTTCCAATCCTAATAGTCTTAACTACTAACACTTTCTAAAGGGCCTTTGTTACTTAGGAGATTACCATTTGAAAAGAGGACGTAAGTACTTTTGAAAAACATTATGCTGTTGCATATGCATTTGTTACTTCAATAGAGTTCCTGGGCCAGCATACCTTTGTTATAGGTATGAAAAAACATCTGTTTTGGTGTTATACCAGTAGCACGTAAATAATGTAGTTTCATAACTTTGATTATACTCCGTAACACTTAAAAGAACTCGCTGTGTAGCTGTTAAAAATCATAGTGCCTCCAGCTGTAACCAGTGGTGACTGTGCCACAGGAACAAAAAGGCAGCATTGTTGTAAAAAAAAGGACAATGGTAAAAGTCAAAGGAATGTAAATTTATCCCAATTCCACAAGACATTTAATGTATTTATCTAACAGAATAATTCTTTAAAAAGACTACTTCTGGCACTGCTCCAAAGGTCTGGGCTCTTAAACTCACAAAGCTCTGGCAGCAGAACTTCACTAAAGAGCATACTGGCCATATCCAAGGATAGATCAGATAGATAGTAGATTCTTATTTTATGCCTTGGAAGAATAAAACATACCTTCTATTAAAGACCAAAGTTGGAAAACTTTTAACACCCCTTGTTAATCTTCATATGATTGTCCACATGGATTCCACGGGGTGGCTATGTGTACAAGACTGGATGCTTTGGGCCATTACTGTCATTTGAGGGTATGCTTGAGCCCCTCCATCCAAGGGCATAAATGGCGGAGCTAGCCACAGTGTCTTTCTGCTTCTCTGCAATTGTTGGAGTTTGTGATTAGTCAGTTAATTCTGTTTCCCAGTTGTCTTCAAAGATGAGTGTGAAGGAGAGTGTTTTGCTAGTTTTTCTTATCCAGTAAATTGGAACCTCTCAGCCTCCCTCCTTCCCTAGGATTAAAAATTGTGCCATTGTGGCCAAAGCTGAATCTCTGGGATTTGTCATTCCCCTCCTGCAGTGTGTGTAAGTGCCTTCTTTGTTCAGTGAAGGATACATCCCTGACTGTTTCACCATCTGTCTCTTTTTTTTTTTTCTGAGCAGACTTAAAAGGCAAAAGATGCTTGCCTATAGTTGGCACTCTTTATGAAAACTTCCTCCTTGCATTCCTTTTGATTTACATCTGCTATAATTCAGCCCTGAGCTTGAGGGCCAACACATCTATGTGATCCTACCTATCTGCTTCAATCCAGCTGTCAAAGGATAGGAAAGGAGCATTGTCTAGTGATAAGCAGAGATATACACGTGTTCCTTTCCAGGACAGTAGGAACTGTGAGAAGCATAAGAGTTGATTTGTATCTTTGGCTCATCTGAAGCTCAACAGCTGAAAAGCATCCAGTGGCTAAAAGTGGGTCCTTGAGTGCATTTCTGGTATTGAGGGAAACAGTGTGACCTAAATTTCCCTTGCTGCAGTTTAAAGCCATGACTTCTTGTCATGTCCCCCCTGGATACTATGTCATTCTTCCCGATTAAATTATCCCACTTCTTGTCAGTTCTTAAGTGTCATGTTTGCAAGATGTCTAATCACTTTTGTTTTCCTCTGGACCTATCTATTCCAATCCCACTAGAAGTCCTTTTCTCATTTAAACTGATGGAAGTTTGTTGGTCAGGTATATGAGGGAGTGCATCTTTCCCTCTTCTGCTTTTTCCCAAGTCTTAGACAGATGTTTCTCTTCAGGAGGTGAGCTGAGACTCATCTAGATTGCCTTTGAATTTATGGCCTATGGTCTCCTTAGAAAGTTTACTGCACATAAAACATTCTGGAACTGGGAGCCAGGTACCTGGCTTGTAAGCATTTCTGTCTCTGTTCCAGAGATCCAAAGTCCAGGTGCTGATAGACAGCATTACAGCTGTGTGTTATGTCAACAGACAAGGAGGAGCTTTCAAGCTGGTGTATTCATCACTGGATCATGTGGCTGGTTCTGCACTTTCCATGTGGTCAGACACTCTACCAGGTCACTTCAGATAACCAGCTTTTGTACAAACTTGAATGCCCTGTCAAGGACCCAGTGTTGCAGAACATCATTTGCAAGTGGGGATAATTATGACTAAATCTGTTTTTTCCAGAAGCGAGTGTGCTACTCAGAACTGGCTCTGTTCTGAGGTCCCTTCCAATAATTTTCAAATGCCCTGTATATTAAGACTGATGAATACTTTCCTTCCAACCTCCATGGTGCAGAGCCAGGATATAGGATCAATTATCATGGCTCTTTGCTGGATGAGTATTTGTCAGGGATAGTTTTAGAGATAACACAACCTGCATTCATGCAAGGGCTTGGACTAGATGACTCTTGAGGTTCCTTCCTCCCAATCTTAGGATTTTTTTTTACTAGCCCTAGCATAGTTTTCAGATTTGCTAAACCTCTCAGTGCAGGAGGTTCTTCCTTTTGCCTGATCTGCAGAACATAATTTGACAGAACAATACTCGGATCCTACACAAGTATCAAGCCACATTAAATCTGACATATGCCAAAAGAAGTTGTTTAGCCAAGTTCATCATGTCCTGCTCCAAAGTAGGAGGCCTCCTGAGGTATTAAGCTAAAGGACATTTTCTAGTCAGCCTCTTGGCACTGACCATCTATGTCATCGACACCCATTTCATCAATATTTTGACTACTTACTAGCACTGAAACAATCTGGACTTGATAGTATTTGCACATCATATCTGTCCAGAGCCTGTTTTTTTTTGAGTAGTTGGATTCCTTAAGGAATCCTGATTAATGCATCTTCTTTGGAACCCTCTACCTCTTGGTACCTCAGTATGGTATTAAGTTTGACAGGTCCACATATTAAACCTTTAAGCACTTGTGCCTATACCACCTATCAGCAAAAGCTGCATTGTTGGTAAAAACTGTCCTCTATGTAGTGTTTCATTAGGACCAAGTCACTTCCAGATCTCATGCCTGATTTCTACCAGAGCTGTTCTAGAGTTCCATCAATCTTGGGAGAAGCTGAACAGGTTGTAGTAAGGGCTTAATTACATTACCCTGTCATAATAAAATAATTTAGGAACACGTTTGAGAGGGTTACAAGTCGGTAATATCCTCTGAGGCGATCACAATTGGTTTCCCACAGTGTAAGGCAGGGGTGGGCAAAATATAGCCTGCGGGCTAGATCTAGCACACCACGGGATTTTGTCCAACCCACAGCAGGTCCCTCTGCCCCACCTGGCCCAGGCACAGGGGTCACCCCAGGCCATGGTCTGTGCAGCCAGTCCCATTGCCTCTAGGTGCGCAGCAGCCAGACTCTGCTTCCCAGCAGCCCCCACAATAGCTGCGACTTCCAGCTGTTGCCACTAGCATCTCTGCCTCTGCCTGAGCACCCCAGCCTGTCCGTCCCACACTCACTTCCAGGAGTGCTAGACAGAGCAGGTGGATGAAGTCTCCCTGGAGATCAGCTAGGACTCCTATGGGTAGGGCATACTCAGCCAGGCTGGTGGGATGGGGCCATGGGTGGGTGGGGAGCAGTGTCTAGGAGCAGGATATGCGGCGGCTGGGACCAGAATTGTGGGGTGGTGACAGCACAGGGCTGGGGCCTGGGGCCCAGGACAGAGCCACAATTTGACCTTCCATCAAACTTCTGCTTGTCATGGAACAGAATGGTGTTGCCTGAGTGTGCTCCCATGGTTGTGAGCCCATCTGGGGTCAACCTGAAGTTCTGACCACACAACTTGATACATCTGCTTCCCTTATCTCCTTCTACTGTGGAGAATGCTGCCATGAACTTTAAAGACAGTTTTGGAATGAAAATGTATCAAAGGAACTGATTAAACAATGGGCCTGATTTTTTTTTTATTTTTTTTTTTATTTTTTTTTAAATCTGGTTTTTTCCAGTGTCTTGAAAGTTATGCAGTCATTTGTACCTATGCAAAATGCTGACAAACCGGATGTACCTATGCAAAAACCTGACAACCTCCCACCCTTCCACTTTGTAAAGTTGTTACATAAAGTGCAAGACAGGAGAATCTGGCCCTGCTGATGAGAAGTCAGCGATGATTCCTGTTGAGGGTTTTCAAATATCTAACAACATAACTGTGTTCTAAATGCAGCTGTTCCAATAGCACTTATATGTATAACCTCTTTTATTGTAAGGCTCCTTAAGAAACAGTTCTTTCACCGAGCACTAAAAGTGATGAAAATGAAGCCTGATAAGGATGTCAAGAAAGAAAAAGAAAAAGGAAAGGCTGAGAGTGGGAAAGAGGATGAAAAAAAGATCAAGAAGGAAAGTGGCAAAGATGAAAAAACTAAGAAGGAGAAAGAGAAGGAAAAGAAAAAGGAAGGGGAGAAAGAAGAGTGCAAAAAGGTAATTGCAACCCACAAAAGGAAAAAAAAAATGAATTTCATTAACATGCTCTTAGTTTCTACTTCCCATATCTAATTCTAACTTGTTCAGTTGGAACAAGCTGTGCCAAATAAAATATACTTGCCTTAGCCAAGTATATTCTAGCATCTGCTTGTGTATAACATAGTGCATCAAATTTGTGCATAGCTCTGTATTCAGAAGTCTCATTTTGAAATTTTGGCTGGTATTTAAGAGTGCTTCTGCAGCAGTATTATTATTATTGTTGTTGTTCCGCATTTTTAAACAGCTTTAATGATGGGCCATTTCAGCATTCAAAAATGGCCTGCATTATTAAAAGCTTTTATAAAATTGACATTAGTTTGTATATGTAATTTCAAAATTCCTAACTTCTATATTATTGCACACTAAACTTCAAATTAGGATTAAATGCCTCAGGTGGGACCTGATGGTTTTAGTCTGCTGTGTACTCTGCATGCATGTGCAAAGGTCTCAACGTATTACATTACTAATAAAGGAGTTTTATAATAATACTGGAATGGACACTTTGTAGTGTTAGCCCAAAGACCAAAGATTGAACTGATGTAAAGCAGACGTTTTAAGCATCTAACTTATGCATCAGATCTGTGCCCTCTTAAGTGGCAGTGATGGCACTTACAGTGAACAAACTAAACTTCTAATGAAAAAAATAAAACCCTTAAACCATCTAGCTCTTGTTTTTATGAACACAAAAAGGGCAGAAGGAGTTTTGGTTCTAAAGGAAAATCTAACTTTCTTGCTGAGGGATGGACTTGCCAGTAAGCTGAAGAATACATAATAAATGTAAAATACCTCCTTGGAGGCTGACACCGGCTCCAAAGCAGAGCAGCTTGAAACCCTCTGGGTTAAACTCGGGGGCGGGGAGTGCGGTGAGAGAGCTAACTGTAGGTGTATACTACAGACCACCAAACCAGGAGGAGGAGTTCAGTTTGGAGTTCTCTGAGAACTGGCAGAGGCCATGCTCACATGGGACATGGTTGTCATGGGTGGTTCCAATTACCCAGACATCTCTTGGGAGGAACACTCAGCTAAGTCAGATCAGTCGTGTTGTTTCCTGACCTGTATCGAAGAGCTCTATCTGACTTAGGAAGCGCACGGGCCAACTAGAGGTAATGCTCTCCTAGATTTGGTCTTGGTTAAAGGAGACGATCTGTTGAGCGACTTGAATATAGAGGGTAGCCTGTGTGACAGCAACCACAAAACCATCATATTGACTGTCCATCACAAGCAGGCAAGTCAGCTAGCAGGGTTGAAGTTTTGGACTTCAAAGAAGTGAATTTCAACAGGCTCAGAGTAATAGTAGGGAAGTGCTGTGAGACCAGGGACTGAAGGTGAAAGGAGTGCATGAAGAGTGGTTGTTCCTCAAGGACACGGTCCTTGAAGCACAAAAGAAGTCCACTCCCTTGCGGAGAAAAGGTAGCAGAAGGGCTGGTAAGCCCTCTTGGCTTAAGGGGGATATCATAGTCCTCTTGAAAAAGAAGAAAGAGGCATACAAACAGCGGAAGCTTGGGACAGTCCCCAAGGAGGACTGTTAACAATGGCCTGTACTTGTAGGGAACAGATTAGAAAGGCTTAGGCAGCAACTAAATTTAAACTAAACTAGCAACAGAAATCAAGGACAATAGGAAGTTATAGTTTCATAGTTGGTAAGGTCAGAAGAGACCTAAGCAGATCATCTAGTCCAAACCCCCTGCTATGGGCAGGAAAGGATGCTGGAGTCAAATTACCCCAGCTAGGTGTCTGTCTAGCCTCCTTCTGAAGACCCCTGGGGTACGGGCAAGCACCACTTCCCTTGGAAGTTGGTTCCAGGTCCTAGCTGCCTTGACAGTGAAGTAGTGCCTAAAGTCCTTCTTTAGGCATGTAGGGAACAGGAGGAAAACAAATGGAAGCATGGGGCCATTGCCTAACAACTCAGGACAGCTAGTTACTGATACTCAGGATAAACCTGTATTCCTGAATAACTACTTTGCTTTGGTATTTCACCAGACTAAGGGAAAAATCATACTACATAAGGTTCAGAATGGACATGGTGGGAATGACTGCCTTCCTACTGTTGACATAGAGCTGGTGCATGATCAGTTAGAAAAGTTAGACATTTGTAAGTCAGCAGGACCAGATGAACTTCATTCGAGAGTGCTGAAGGAGCTGGCCAAAGTTATCATGGTACCTCTGGTGAAACTTCCAAAACTCGTGGTGCTTGGGGCAGGTCTTGTATTACCAGCCTCATCTCCTTTTACAACCAGGTAACTCACCACCTGGATAATAGAGAGGAGGTTGATATTGCATACCTAGACTTCTGAAAGGATCTGGTATCCCATGATGTTCTAATGGGAAAATTGGAGGATTGCGGGCATAATTGCTCAACAGTTAGGTGGGTAGGAAGCTGGCTGCAGGGTAGGACCCAGAGAGTTCTGAACAGATCTGTCATCCTGGTGAGAAGCGGCCAGTAGTGTCCCTCAGGGGTCCGTGCTTGGTCCAGTGCTTTTCACCATCTTTATCAATGATTTGGATGGGGTGAAGGGCTCACTGGCCAAGTCTGCGGATGACACCAAGTTATGGGGGAGTGTGGTCATGCTGAAAATAATTTGCAGATATAGGTGGATCTAGACAGCCTGGAAAGTTGGGTGGATTGGAACCAAATGAAGTTCAACACTGAGAAATGTAAAGTGCTCCATCTGGGAATGAACAATCACCAACATACAGGCCTGGTGGCGCCAAACTGACTAGCACCATGACTGACCTTAGTATGAACATGAGCTGTCAGTGCAATGCTGTAGCCAGCAGGGCAGACAGTACTCTGGCATGCATCAACCAATGCATCTCAAGCAAAACGAAGAAAGTAATTCTTCTGCTTTACTCAGCATTGGTGAGATTGTAGCTGGAGTACTGCATCCAGTTCTGGGTGCTGCACTTCAACAAGGATGTGGAAAAGCTTGACAGAGTCCAGAGAAGAGCCACCCATATGATCAGAGACTTCCAAGGCAAGCCATATGAGGAAAGGCTGAGGGACTTGGGTCTCTTCAGCCTAAAAAAGAGAAGGCTGAGAGGGGACTTGGTAGCAGCTTACTGCTACATCAGGGGAATACATCCAGGGCTCAGTGAACAACTGTTCACCAGGGCACCAATGATGGTGCAATTGCCTACCCTGAAAATCTTCAGGAGGAGACTGGACGGTCACCTTGCTGAGGTCACCTGACCCTAGTTGTCTTTTCTGTCTGGTGTGGGGGCGCGGAACCCGATCATCTTGTGAGGTCCCTTCCAGCCCCTTACAATCTATGAATTGATAAATATTTAACTGAAACTTTGGTTATTACCAAAACTTGGGACCATTCAGCTTTTAGAGAAACAAGACCACAGCCCACCTGTGACCTGGTTCTCTTATGCAAGCCAAGATGCACAATTATGGTACAGCTGCAGTTAGTTCCATTAATGATTATTACCTTCTAAACACAAAATTAAGGTACAGTTACAATTCCCTTAATTATCACTGCTCAAGAAAGAGGCAGAAAGCAAGTCTAAAGCCTTGCTTCCCAGGCCCCTAATAATTTATGTTGCTCTGTGCTGGACTCTCTTATCTGTCCATATCCTTCTTGAAGTGTGTGGCCCAGAACTGGACACAGTATTCCTGGTGAGGCATTACCAGTATCAAATGGAACTGAAGAATTAAGAATCACTTCCCTTGATTTGCAAGTGAAACTTGTGGTAATAAAAATCCAGGATCCTGCTGGCCTTCACTCCCCACTCCTGCCCCCTCCCATGCCCAACACTTTTGGTTCATGGTCTGCTGTAACCTTCAGGTCCTTTTCTGCAGTTCTGTAGCCTAGCCAGTTATTCCCCAGTTTGTATTTGGGCATGCAGTTATTCTGTCCCAAGTGCGGGACTTTGGGATTGTCCTTGTTGAATCTCATATGACTGCAAACCATTTCTCCAGTCTGTCTGGGTCATTCTGGATCCTAGCCCTGTCCTCCAGTGTCTGCCATTCCACCCAACTTGGGGCTATCTGCAGATTTGCTAAGTGCACACTCATTCCCATCATTCAGATCACTATGATGATAAATAATACTGGACCCAGGACATACCCCTGAGGAACCCTACGTTACCTCTTCCCAGTTAGACATTGAGCGATTGATGACCACTTGTTCAGCATTATGATCCAACCAGTTATGTTCTTTATAGTACTTCTGTCTAGTCTGTATTCCTTTAGCTTGTTAATGAGAAAGTGTCAAAAGCCTTGCTAAAGTCAAGGGCCCTGTTCTTCCCCCCACCCCCATTCACACAGCCTGTCCCTTATCACAGAAACCAGTTATGTTAACTGCTTGCTTTCTTTTGCTGACCAGGCAAGGTGTCATGTCTGCAAAGGTTTGCTCTGAGGTCACTCAAACAGGCTTTTGGAGTCTCCTGCTTTAGCCACACTTTTTACTTTAGCATAGGCTCCTTGGAAATGATCTCTGCTGACAACAGGTGATAGTACATTTCTGCCCTACCATATTCAGTCAACAGAAACCCACTATCATATAATGGGATTCTAACTAGCTGCATATAATTCAGTTCTCATCAGAAGATGAAACATCAAGTGATTATAACTGGTACCTCTGACTACTGTTAGAAAAAGCAGTTATCTGCACCTGGCTTAGCATAGTACTAGTCACTTTTATCAGAAGATTTTATTCTACTTTCCCATGTTATTGCTTATGGCTAAAATTAGGGATGCACTGATAAAGATTTTTTTTGGCTGATGCTGATTATTACCCAGCCATATCAGC
>NW_017728995.1:17407416-17407904 GCF_001723915.1 Gavialis gangeticus
TTAGCATAGTACTAGTCACTTTTATCAGAAGATTTTATTCTACTTTCCCATGTTATTGCTTATGGCTAAAATTAGGGATGCACTGATAAAGATTTTTTTTGGCTGATGCTGATTATTAACCAGCCATATCAGCCAGTACCCATCCGATTGCAGATATGCAGCCCAGTAGCTTGGAGAATAGTGTCCAGCTAGTAAGTCTGTGTGTGTGTGTGGAGGGGGTAACCCCCCCAGTGTGCTACTGCCCACCCTGAGCATAGCCCCAGCCCAGCCCCACCCCTGCCAGGAAAAAGCTGGTGCAATCCCCTGGCCCTGTGTCCACAGTGGGCATCCTGCTCTTGCCCCACTCACAAATCCAAGGGCATATGCCCTCCATGCCTCCCCCACAGAGATATACACAGCAGCAGGAGCTGCCACGCCCCTCCTGGATGATTTGCCTGTGGCTCCACCCTGTGCCCCACCCTGGCTGGGCAGCACCTGCCCCTACCCCA
>NW_017728995.1:17408682-17424025 GCF_001723915.1 Gavialis gangeticus
ACGCCTCTTCTCTCCCCCACACCTCTTTCCCCCATTAACTTACTGGCCAGATGCTGCTCTCCAAGCTGCCAGGCTGCATTCTTGGCTGCATATGTGCTGCAGCTGCACATATATACACAGCATTTATCAGTGACACTTTTTTGAGCTGCATCAGCCAAAAAAAGCCAATTGCTGATAATGTCAGTTTTCCTTTTATTGGTGACGATACAATATAGACCGATATATTGGTGCACCTCTAGCTAAAATGCTAGCTTAAGTACATGCTGTTATGATTTAGGCTTATGCTAGGTCCAGTGCCTGCACGTGTTGTCATGGTGTTTCAGTCACTGATGATGTCCAAGGCCTACACAGTTACACCATAAATGCTGTATTCTGGCCTGGATCTTTGCCCAAACTTTCCATTGGCATCAGTAGAGATTCTCTGGATGCTGAAGTTGGTATATAGTCTTAATTTATATGTTGGCCTACATAAAATAATTTCAAATGAAATTTAGCCTTCTGTGCAAAACTTGATATCCCTAATTTACAGAATGAATTAACTTTGCAAATGATAGTACAGGGAAACATGTACTATATCTTTCCTTTGAATAATTTAAGGGCTTTAATTTCCAAGATTGTGAATCTGAGGCCTTTCCCAATCTCTAGTTTGCTTGTTAGTATCCCTGTTGTTTTACAATAGCTATTGGTTTTTAGGAGGAGGCCCCAGGGACACCCAAGAAAAAGGAAACAAAGAGGAAATTTAAACTTGAGCCACATGAAGATCAAGTTTTCCTGGATGGAAATGAGGTGAGGTTTCTAGTTATTTCCTATGTTTATTGTCATTGTACTGGTCACAGGTGACAAAATACTCAGGTTACTTACTGGGTTTCTCTAGAGTGATTTATCCTTGTTCTGTTGCTAAAAGGAATGGGTGGGAACTTGTTGGCTTTTCTTGAAGCAGTTTTTAAATGACAAAGAAGATTGTCACGGGGAGGTGGCTTCCATGGAGAGGCCACTTGGCCTCAAGATGAAAGCATACAACTTGGAACCAAGTACTCCTGAATTCTTATGCCATCTTGCCCATCTTATTTGTGTGGCTTCAAGTGAGTCACTTAGCCTCTCTGTGTTCCACTTGCCTCTTCTGTAAAACATATAATTTACTTCTCTAACAATGCCATAGCATCAGGGCTCCTATTCTTATACCTATAACTTGAGACAAGTGGAAATTCCTATACTTCTTGGTGATTTTGCCCCTTTATAGAGAGAGGTGCTTCTCATGCAGAGACCAAATACACTGTAATTGATGCAGCTGATTCTTGCCAATCCTGCAGATTATATATCGTATTTCACCCTTCCCTTCACAAAATTGGTGAGTACCTAAAATAGTAGGTATGTATATGAGAATTGTATCCAGTGTATATAACAAATCTATAGGTCATGTGAGCAGGCTAACACAGCCACTAAAAATGCAGCAAGTTCCACTTACCCAACCTTTTCCACACAGCTGTATGGCAGGATGAACACACCCAGAGGAGCAGGAATTACAGACCTTGTCCTTCTTGGTTTTTGTGATAATTTGACTTGTTAATTCTCCATGCAAAACTAGCTATGCAAGACTTGGCAGTGTCCCCATGTATTCAGGACTCTATTTTCAAATCCTTCGTTGTTAGAACTCTAAAGAACTTTCCTAATCGACCAGCATCAGTTAGGCCCACACATGGCTCAGCTCTTTGCAGAACTAGCTGCGTGTAGAAGAACTGATACCACTCATTGTACTGAGCTGTGTCATTGCAGAACTGTATTCTCTCTTCTCTTAAGGAGTCCTATTGGTCATCATGTTTTCAGCTGTAACAATATGAGTTACTATTGTTAGGGACTACTAGTTTTGAATCTTCACAGCTGGCTCAAGGCTCCATATAGTTTCAGTAACGATCATTAATCTTACTAGTTCAAAGAATTTCTACACTTGGCAAGAAGCTTTTTCTACAGGGATGGTAAATTCCTGATTCAGATGGACTGTATAGCTTCACCTAAACCTTTTGATATGGTGTGATACAACTCTGGAGAATTTAGATTATTCTTTTATCCAGTGCGCTAGATGCAGTTGCCATTTATCTGCTCCCTGGCCTCAGTTTTTTTCATACAGTTGTCGTTTATCAAGGACTTCATCTTGCTGCCCATTTCCATGTTGTCTTGTGGATACCTCTTGACACACAGAAATGTATTTTGGAAACTTCAGTAGGCTTTTTTAGTGAAGGTTATGGCTTCATAAACATCTTGATTCGATGATGTCTTTCACTTGTATGATTTTTGACAGTTCCAGAATGTTTATTTCCTCTTAAGTTCTCATGTTATATTTGCTTTTAGACAATGTTAGACAAGAATGTTTCAAAACAGATGCATCTACTAGTGGCTGAAAATGAGAAAAAATGACTTTGAGAGCTAGAAGTTCCTGCCCATCTCGTGCTAGAATTTCACATCCTAAGCAGAAATATACATCTCTCTACTATTATCAGACAGCCAAATGAAAGAAATTCTTTTGTCTATTTCAGATGGTTGTTATAAGGATTAATGTTTGAAGAATTTTAAAATGTGGATGGATATATCAAGTGCTTAAGTAAACTTTTACTTAAAAGAACAGAAGCACCCATGAAGGGTGTGAATCTTATAATCTAGTAACAGTACTTCTCAGGTGCTGGAAGCTCCTAGCCTTCAACTGTACTTTACTGCACATCCAAAGTCTGTATGTCAGTGGTATGAAATTAATTACTTCAGTTATGTATCCTTTTTTAATAAAATGTACTTTTGCTACCTGGGGTAGAGTATGATCAGTGTAATGCTGAAACAATTTGTTTAGCTTGAAGAGGTTCTAGTCACAAGATTGTCAGCATTATACAGTGAAGTACAGAGACTCCGGTTTAAAGTCGGACTCATATTATAGACCTATCATCACAATGCTGTATTTTGTCACAGTGCTGACTTGGAGGGTAGAGTAGCACCAACTAAGTGAAAAGTAATACAGTATAAGAATATAGCAATAAAGATGCATACAGATGAGGTGACTCACACAGATGAGGTGACAAATTTGAGAGATTTACCAGAGAACTTTGTCAGTTTTAACACACTTCTTATTTACAGGTGTATGTCTGGATCTATGACCCGGTTCATTTTAAAACATTTGCCATGGGACTTATACTTGGTAAGTTTAGAATGAATGTTTAACAAGTAGCTTGGTGGTGTAGATAACTACCAAACAAGCATATCTATTGCTCAGGGAATATGACATGTGTAAAGCTTTTATTATTATTGATTGATACTTTGACCACAAATTGATACTGTTAAACTGGAATAAACTCCCTCCAGAGGTGGGACAGTCACCTACCTTGGAGGTTTCCAAGAGGAGACTGGACAGTCACCTCACTGGGGTCACTTAACTTCAGTTGTCTTCCTGCCTAGAGCGGGGGGGGACTGGACTCGATCTGCAAGGTCCCTTCCAGCCCCTCACAATCTGTGAATCTATGAACTTGCTTCAGTCACAGTTAGGACTGTGCAAAGCTTTGGTCCCTGATTCGATTTGGTGGAGATTCGGCCCGATTCGGTGGCCGAATCTCCAAGTCCGAATCTAATCGGGCGACCCTTTAATCTTTCTGAATCAAATCGGAACTTTCCAGATTTGATTTCAGAAAGATTTGACAATTCGGATATAGATGCAGCTTTAAATGTTTTTTCTACGTACCTCAAGCTACCAGGCGGCTCTCACGAGTGTTGCAATGCTGGGGTGAATGGAGCGTCTCACAGGAGTGCAGGGGGATCCCCAGTATGCTTGGTAGCAGACCCAGAAGTGGACCAGAAGCACTTCCGGTCCACTTCCAGGTCTGCTGGGGAGCAGGTGGGGGGCCCCCACATCCCACTGGCTTGGTGACTGGGTCTGGGGGAGCACCTGGGGTCCCCCTGTGACCGATCACTGAGCCAGGGAGGGCGTGGGGGGGGGGCCTCCTGCGCGCTCAGCAGCAGATCTAGAAGTAGACCAGAACTACTACTGGTCCACTTCTGGGATCACTGCCGAGCACACTGGGGGGGGCAGGGGGCGTCCCCGTGCTCCTGTGGGATGCTCCATCCACCCCAGCATCACAACATTCATGAGCCGCGCCTGGTACCTTGAGGTATGTAGAAAAAACATTTAAAGCTGCGTCTATGGCCAAATCGCTGATTCTCCGAATCAGCATTGAATCTTCAGATTCAGCTGAATCGAATTGGGGACAGTGATCCGAATCAATGAATCGAATCGCTGTTCCCAATCCGGGCCGAATCCGAATCAAATGTGGCCTGTTTCATACACCCTGAGTCACAGTTCCTGTGAGAGAAAAGTAAATACATGCTGTAAGAACACACAATAATGGGGATCTCTTACTCTTACTAAACACAGATTAAATTTTTCTACATTAACCTAGGTTACACAGGCCTCTAAGATGTACATTTCAGTTATGTAAAACCAGTTAATATATTGTGCAGTGCAGTACCCATTCAGGCACACACTAAAGAGCTGGCCAAAAGTAATCATTTTAGGAAAATGTAAGTTGTACTTGATAGCTGTTCACCTCTCTTGCTTTTTTTATTTATGCAGGTTGGACACAAATATTTGCAGGGTAAATTAATTCTGATGCCTGCACACCAATAACCTGTTTTTCATTAGATAGTACAGTGTACTGGAGGATTTTATTAAAGGTTAAGGCCAAAAAGGCACCTGCTGTCTAAGGTTAGAAATCCACATAAGAACCATTTTTGCTACTTGGTTTGGTGAGGATGTTTGTACACGTATGCAGTCATGTAGATGTAATCAAACAGCCAGATAGCAGAAGCTGTATCCTTTGGGAGACTGCAGTAAAATTGAATGCCTCCTCCCCTCCCCTTCATTCTTCAGTTTGTAGACTTTTATGCATATTCTTTAATATTTGTGCCTTGGCTATTTGTTTAAAAATATGCACATCTGAAGGCAAAGAGAGAGCCCAGCCTAGGTTTGTGAATGGCACTACAAAATGGCATTACTTGTTTTAAGTACTGTACAAAAATTAGTATAGGCAACAACACTGTACCTTCACAGGCCCGTTGTTTTTAATTGGATATTCTGTTTTTCACTCCTCTTCTCTTTCTTTTTGTGTTTAGTGATTGCTGTTATAGCTGCTACTCTGTTCCCTCTGTGGCCTGCAGAAATGCGAGTAGGGGTTTATTATCTCAGTGTAGGTGCGGGCTGTTTTGTAGCCAGTATTCTCCTTCTTGCTGTTGGTAAGTGTCTTTTTTTTTAAATCAGTAGATGTTGGTTATAAAAAGCAGGCAGAAATATGGGCTAAAATTCCAAGTGCCTAATTTGTCACGAGTTTCAATCCCGTTAACTTTCAGTTGGTTCTGAAAATCCTACTCTTACTATCTAAAATAACTGTACCCTAATCCTATGTGAATATTTCCTCAGTGGCCACTGTATGTCACTGTTGTGCCATGGAAGTAAGGGCTGTGGATTGGAGTGTACACCTACCCTCTTTTATATAGTGCAGAGTTTCTTCCCCATGACAAAACTGCTGTGTCCCCTGGAGATGTTGGTTTTTTTTTTTATGTGCATTGGATATTTCATGATGGTGTACTACAGCTGCCCACATCTACATGCTAATGAGATAGGGAGCAAAGTAAAATGGACATGGAAAGCAGGGTCTTTTAATTGGAGGATAGTGACCATGATGGAAAGAAGCTTAAGAAACAAAGAAGATGGAGAAGAAAGGCTAATGTCTACGAACTAGCAGGTAGTGCTTGTGAGCCATGGAAGGCGATTGTTGTCCCCTGAAAATCCAGTTCAGGGCAGAGGCTGAATCGCCTAACCTGGTAATAATAACTTACACACTCCTAGTATTATGTGCCAATGGCATTCCAAGGAAAGTAAAACTAGATGACACCCTCATTTAGGTGTGTAGTGACAGATTATTGCCAGATGTCAGTTTTGGCCTTCTGCCCTCCTTCCAGGCAGACATGAATGATGTCTTCTATGGAATGGCAGAGAACCAAAACAGGGGTGCTTGAAACCAAGTAAAGCTGGGACTGTAACTAAATTATTAAGGACCAGGTAAATCAAAGTTGTGTATTTTAAGTTTTCTTCAGACTTGCATGGTGCATAGCAGAAGAGAACAATGTTTAAAACAGAACAGCAGGTGGAAAATGTGATTAAAGGAAACTGCTGTCACTTTACAATACTTTACTGAGAGAGCTGCACACAACATAATAGAAAACAATTCTTGGCTAAGAACAAATTATTGCACCTTACAATTGCACAGAAAAACTTCCCCTCTTACTGTTTCCAACTCCTAGGATCCCAAAGTTAAAATGGACTTTTGTTAGCAGCATGTTATTGTCCCTCTGTCCTGCTTCTTGATCGCTGCCCCCAAGTCTTGCTGACTGACCCATCTCTCAAGCCCAGAATTTTGGTTGTTTAGATGTTTTTATTGGTATCCTAATTTATTTCAAGTAGAGGAATGAAGAAATACTTTTATACGCACAGTTGTGATTTAAACATGATGTAAATATTTATACTATAAAATATTTGGACTTTCCCTCCTTACAGCTCGGTGCATTCTTTTCCTTATTATTTGGCTCATAACTGGAGGAAGACATCACTTCTGGTTCTTGCCAAATTTGACAGCAGACGTGGGTTTCATTGACTCCTTCAGGCCGCTGTATACACATGAATACAAAGGACCAAAAGCAGACTTAAAGAAAGAGGACAAATTGGAGTCCAAAAAGCAGCCAAAATCTGACAGTGAGGAAAAATCAGATAGTGAGAAGAAGGAAGAGGAGGATGAAAGAGTTGAGGCAACAGGAAACTCAGGAACAGAAGGCTCAGGAGGAGAGCGGCATTCGGACACAGACAGTGATAGGCGAGAAGATGACCGTTCACAGCATAGTAGTGGAAATGGAAATGATTTTGAAATGATCACAAAAGAGGAGCTTGAACAGCAAACAGATGAAGGTGACTGTGAAGAGGAGGAAGAGGAAGAGGAGGAAGAAAATAGGCCTTTGCATGAAAAATCGTAACTCACAGTAGTTTGGGGACTGAATATGTGCAAATGGTTGGATTTTCTTTGTTGGCTGATCTCCAAAATGTAAACGTATAGTAGCATTCTTTCAATTTGTTTGCTGAAATATACATGTTATCAAACAGTTTTATATCTAGTTCCCTCTTTTTTTTTTAACCATTAACTTGATTACTTGGTACATTATTAAATAATACATTTACAAAAGTTTTACAATCTGACAAGTTTTCTATCAATCTGTAGATTGTCCAGGTAGTCCTCAAATACTGAAGAATATAGTTTCCTTAAAGGCATTTCCTGGTACTTTTCATAATCGTTCCATAAGTTTAGGCTTTTCCAAACTGCTTTTGCAAAATGGTAAAAGTTGAATGACCAAAACTCCAGGTAGTTACTAGTATATTCATTTGATAGCTAGTTAGGTAAAGCACTTCTTTGTTTATGGCTTTCTTGATACTTTTCTTGATTTCTTTTTTCCAGAAAATCATAAGAAAAACTAGTTTTAGGGGGAAAAAAACAACAAAAAACCAACTTTGAAGTATTTTGCTGGAGACCTACAAGCTGGTAGTGCTGAATTTGACTTCAGTGTTTTATTTCTCCAAATCATGTGCCACCCACTTAAGAAATCCAAACTGTTTTGAATATCTGGTTCAGAGAACGATGTCATCTCCAGCATGTGAAGGAAATAGCACGGTTTGGAAATCACGGCTGTTCTATTTTCCCGAGCCCCATCATAATATAAGAAAAAAGTGTGTTCTGTACAGAGTTTACAAATAAAACAAACCTTTTATTTTGACTGCTACTTAGAAGTTTTATCCAAAATTCAGTCTGTTTGATTAAAGCCATTTCAGGGTATATTTTCCAGAGAAATGCAAGTCAGAAAGACCTCATAGACAGTGTGTAGATATGTCGACAGGAGCTTTAGTTTCATGCCAACATTCCATATATTTGAGTACAAGTGAACTAATCCTTACTGAACAAAAGCAAACAACTTAGATGTGTGTATGCCTTAATGTTAAAACCTTCTATATTCACAAACTGGAGTACTGTATTATCTGAGTAGGCAGTGCTGTGAGAGAGTGTTCACCTGTTCAGAAGTACAAGTGGCAAAGCTAATACAAAAGCTGACTAAGACCAAATTGTTTTTCAAATCCTAAAGCAGTCTGAATGTGCTGTTTGTCTCCTGCTTTCCTTATTTGCTAAAATGTTGGAGAACGCTGTGTCTAGTTTTATAAGTATTAAAGAAGTTGAGGCTTGACATCATTCTTCTGAATCGCTGAAATAGTGAGTACAGATTTAATTCTTTCCTGAATCCACCAGGATGAATTAATGCTAGTTATTGCTTGCATTTTCAGTATCTGACTTCCAGATCTCTCTTGCTTTTTTCCATTACAGTGTTTTGAACTAAGATGTTAATTTTCAACTGTGCAAATATATGTTTTGTGTGTGCACATTTCACAGATGTGGTCTGATTGCTTTTTGCCTCTTCCAAATATTTATCATATAAGGGAAACAGATTGAATCTGTTTTGTATTTTTTTTTCCTATTGTGATGGCAGAAATCTTAACAATGCATTTAAACTCACACGTGTGTTACTACTCTTCGCAAGGAATGACTTTAATAGAACCCTGTCATCATCATTTGGTACTTTTAAGATGTGCATCTATAATGGTACAGTATGCTGGCTCAAAACCCTTCTCTCCACTTGCTTAAGTATTCAGCGTGCTGCAATCAGACAGAAATCCATTTCTTTTAGTTCACATCAGGAACTGAAGTGCAATCTGCTATGTAGAACAGTCTTCAGCCACTTCTGTAACATGTACCATTATCTGCCTACATGGCTACCATTGTAGCTTATGCAGAGTGATACACACAACTTTTAGGCAGATGAAACGACAGTTATTACCATAAAAGCACTTTCACTTCCTGTACCGAAGCCAGACCTTGGAGTTTTAATCAGGTAGCACTCCTGTTGACTTCAGTGAAAGTTAAAACCAGGTAAGGCTGTGAACTTTGGCTTAAATGTCTACTTTTTAAATGCTATTTGCACAAGAGACTAAGAAAGTATCCTTCATGGTGTAATACTTACAATACAGATGTTGGAAGATGGCTTTACTCTTGTATTTGGAAAGAATCTCAAAACCACTAATTCCTCATCTAACTTAACATGAATGATTGCTAGTCACAGCTTAACAACAAAAGTCCAGCAGTGGGTCAGAGTCCCAAACAATTGGGCCACCACCACAGTTGGAAACTTAGTGCAGTAAATTCTATTAGTATTTCCCATACTAAAATGAAATAACATCTTATTCAGCCTATCTGATGATAAACTCTAATCAGTCAAACAATAAAAGCTCCTTTTAGTCAAATTGCCAACTGCTATCTTTGCAGTGACCTATATGAAATGAGCTAAAAGTATCAGTCCACTTCCCAGCAAGTGGGTATCTAGACCTCAAAACCCGTACCAAACTGGCAGTGCAGATGTTATGCCTGATCAACCTACGCTGCACTCTAACCCTGAACTTCAATGATCTACTATGACACATCTTGACAGGTTAGGGTGAGGAAGAGGGTGCTGCTGAATGGTTCTCTGTCCATCTAAGACTTCACTGTCTACTGCTACAACATTGACACCTTCTACAAAAATACTGACTTCATCCATATATTCTAAAAATTGTTTTATGGCTAGAAAATAGGAGATGAACAATTCTATAATTTAATATGCCAGCAATAACAAATTTTAGGAGGACATGAGGCATCCATTTCCAGATCAAAGGGGCAAGGTACGAATACTACAGATCTGTAAACAGTGAAGGTACTGAGCAATGTTCAGTTTTTCATAGTTTGAAACCTAAGGTCAGAAGGGACCTGAACAGATCATCAAGTCTGACCCCCTGCCATGGCAGGAACGAGTGCTGGGATCATAGTCCCCTAGCCAGATATCTATCCAACCTCCTTTTGAAGACACAGTTCTCTTAAGTTATGTGGCTACTCTTAAATGAAAGTATTTTCAAGTAAGTTGCTTCTCCTTACTGGTTTTGACTTTAACTTACGTACCTGTCTCTAGTAGGATGACTTTAATGGGAACAAGTATTTCTATTTAGTGGAATATTATTTAAACAATTATTCTATTAAAATTTCCTTATTGCAATAAAATGTTAAGTGGTCTCATTTGATTTTCCTCCCACCATTTTATATGACAAGCTTCAGTTTATTTTTTCCTGATTACTATTTTTATTTTATTCACAATAATGTGATTAACAACTATTTTGCAACTAAATCATTAACCTGTAAGGAGGGTGATATTTTTAGAAAAAATAAAGATGTAAGTCAATATTTTTAAGTGGTACAATATCTAAATCTGCTGTGGTCTGGGTGCAGTAGAGACTAGCATTTTAAACCCAATCTTTCTGCTACTGGAGTAATAGGCTTAAGAATTTTTATGTCGCTCTGACAAATTAGAAAAAAATTAATCCTTCAGTTGGTCTATATATTTCCAGGTCAGCGCTACAGCCATCAGTATGAATGCAATGGCATTGGTACACATGGTGCCCAAATGCCTGATTTCTAGTAAAGAGTTGTAATATTTACTAGGCAAGTTGAGGCTCTGATTTTTGCAATATGAAACCTTTTTCATGACAAACTTGTTAGGTCCTTGTTATTCAGTGGTTTAAGCCTCTTCCAACTTCTGTTGGATCTCAACTAAAGTGGGATTAGGTCCATAGAGCATTAAGCAGCCTGAAGAATGAAAACGGACAGAAACTAAAAGAGGGAGAATGGTTTGATCAAACAAGACCCAGGTCAATCCTAATTTATGTTTGAACCAGGAACTGCCTCTTTCATCTACTCAGGCTGGTAACAGAGATGCCCTGGGGATAAAGTGATGATGCATCCCATTGTAAATATGTCCCAGGGATCCTGCCAATTGCTGTAAATGAACACTTTTGTTCTGTTTTCAGCAGGACTGCAGCAGCAGTGGTGGTCTTGAGCTAGAGGATAGCATAGGAAATTGCCAGTTGTCCATTATCCTGTTGTACTCCATAGTCCCACAACCCTTATGGACCTAAATGACCTGCTCCGTTTCACTAGCTCAGTACCTAGTGTGCATTGTAAGCATGTGTTGCCAGGCAGCTATGCTAGTGTCTGCTGTGAGGATGTGTTAAAAGTTGTCACGACTTCTCTAATTGAAGACACTTGTTGACACCTGCTCCTTCATTAAACAATCTCTCCTTTCTCCTCATTGCTGTTGCAGTGCAGTGTAACTTTCACCCTACTTCAGACATGAATGCATTTGAAGAGCATTCCAGAGGAATCATTCAGCATGAGACTGCATGAATACCATTCCTATCATTACTTTGGAAACCTTTAATCTCTAATTTTCTTTACATGCTTGTAAGTAGGACTCAATTCTGCTAAAGATCCATGCTGAGTAGTACCACTGATTTCAGTGCAGCTGAGAACTGAATCTTCTTCAGGTTTTGCATTTCAGCTGCTCTGTCTCCACTTCAAGGAAGGGGCCGTCAGCTTTGCTTCACAATCGTGCAGAAGACTGGTTGCAAAGCCTTGTTTTGCTTGGGGACTGCATGTTTATTTTAGTGTTGTTTCTAATGAATCTTTACTTGGCTTACATTTTACCCAAGAGCTTCATAGCTAATGCTTTTTATTTTATCATGTTTTATGAGCAATACTAGAAATTGCAGGGAGGACATTTTCATTAGAAGCAGATCACAGTTAAGATCCAAATACCTTTGTTATACAATGTACTTTTTATTGTTCATAGAGAATATTGTAGAGTTCCTCCTTTCCACTGAGAACTGAAGCCTGTTGTGTACGCCAATCCTTATCTACCTGCCATCATGCCATGGCCTTTTCAAAGAATGGTTGAACCTCTTATATTCATACAAAAAGGCATGGATTCTACTCAGAATTTTAGAGAAGGTGTGCTATACTGAATAAAGCAGAGGACTGAGAACCAGGCTCTGCAGCACCAGACTGGACACTGACTTGATCTAGGATACTCATAAGGCAATTTATGGCCAGATTCCTCTAGTCTGTCCCATACGATAGCAAGTCAAAAGGGTTGTGCAGCTGTGACCAGATTGGATCTTGGTTCTTAATGTCGCTGCACAATAATAATAATACAGTAGTTGTTTACCTGCCTTGCAGAGTGAGAATGAGCAAGATCGTGGTTGTAGAACACGAAGTAATTAGACACTGAACTCTGACTTCTAATGTTTTATGCTGGAAGCTGTATGTGCTTTCCTCCTGCTCTGTTTATTACTGATTCTGGTCAGGTGCTGTGGGAGGTTCATGAGGACAGCAGTATAAATTGGTGCAAGGCTGTGTTGAACACTAAGGGCTGTATTGCAGCCTTCTCATTTAGAAACGTAAAAGCAGGACAAAGCAACCCTATCAGTGTAAATGAACTCTTAGACTGAGCAGCTGTTGAGTGTTTGGAATAGACTTCCTGGTAATGGCTGGTACAATTTCATTAGGACGTATTTTATTAAATAAAACATTGGCTGAATTTATTTGTAAGTACAGCAACAGGTGCAGGGAAACAAAGGGCATATCTCCTGATTGTATTGAGAAACAGTCTATTACTCCACTGGTTGATACGCTAGGCGTAAGTTTTGCCATTGTGTATGTTTATGTTTTTAAATGAAAAGCTACTGCATAAACAAAGAAGTCTTAATAAGTTTGGAAACAGGGCATTAAGGTCTGATGATAGATAGCACCATACAAATAATTCTAGTGGGAGGTCAAGCAAAGACGGAATTGGTACTGTGCACTCATTGATCATTTTTCTACTCTAGGTCGAAGTGCGTGGCAAAGGTAGCGTGAGCATCATTTACCACCATCTTCTAAAATTGAGAAACCAGGAAGGGTCTCAAGCCCAGATCCTCCTTGAAAGTAATTAATCTAGGACTAGATTTAGACTTAGGCACTAACAAGCTAGGTGCTACATTTTACATCAATGGATAAATTACCAAAATGGTCTTAGGGACAGGCAGCAAAACCTAAGACTTCCCCTCCCAACAGTGCCCCCTAACCACTAAGCTTACAGAACCATGGTCCCTCTCTTTGGCCCCAAGAATCCTGAATTCTTGGCTTCGTAGTAGTACAGCTACAGCAGGAGGAAAGGAGAGCCCCTTGCCATCAGCCACTCCATGGAAGAGGTATGGGGGGTTGGAAAGTAGAATGTGCTTGGATGGAAGATGGGTTTGAAAAATTAACTGTCGTCCGAGCTGTCACTTCCTTAAGTATTTCATCTGCAAGACAAAAGATGGACATTATCTTCACTGGCTGTGTTTTAAGCACAACCACAACTGTATTCTGTACTAATTTTCCTGGTCTGACAGGCATTGCTAATTACAGGGTTCTGACCGGGCTTAGGCCAGAGAACAGTGCTGAGCTACTAAGGCTGAGGCAAGCAGC
This sequence comes from Gavialis gangeticus, assembly GCF_001723915.1. Classification (NCBI taxonomy): domain Eukaryota; kingdom Metazoa; phylum Chordata; order Crocodylia; family Gavialidae; genus Gavialis; species Gavialis gangeticus. Next base: position 17,422,170 of record NW_017728995.1, read on the forward strand.
AGCTGAGCAAGGGCTCTTTAGACTTATATGCCTCAGTTGTCAGCTATTATAACAAAACAAGTGCTTTTTTAGGATTATGCTGCTGAAGAAGTAAGCAGTTTAGGTTCCTGTTCAGTTTTCATCATCTAAAGCATCATCTAAAAAATAAACCACATGAAAAAAGTTACTGGCAAATGAATTGTTTGGGCTTGTTAATCTGATGACTGCTACTGAGCAAACAGCACTGCAAATAATTGAGGCTCTCTCAGTTAGGCCTTGTCTACCTGCGCCCTCCATCTATGTTTAAAGGAGGGTTTAAACTGGCATGGTTCTGTCTCATCCTGAGGAGATAAGAGCCTTGCTGTACATATCCTCCCATGCACCTGACAAAACCTTTGCACCTAATAAAAACAAGCAGAGAAAACTGCTGTGACAACATAGTGGTAGTCGTTATGCTAAGGATGGGTCTACATGCTGCAGGTATACAAATTAAGTAGCTGCTCATTCATAAAATGAGAGCAGAATCAAGCTTTATGGCTGGGTTTTGATACCATTTGTGGCTCATTGGAAAGATAACTTGCAAAACACAGAACCTGTAAGTACAGAAGGGTTTGCTTGGTCTTTAGCCAAGGATCCAGAAACAGATTACAACCAAGCGAAGCCTCTGAATTAAGTTTAGCCAAACTGGCTAATACACCATGCACACCACATGCCAATAGTGAATTTGCCAGTAGTAACCATGCATCAGGAGCTGATGATTGGGTGGAGGCAGGACCAGGACACTGAAAGGGAATCAAAAGAACTAGTCCATGGACAAGGTAACCAGATTAACTACCTACACAAGAACATGGGTGGAGGAAAAAAGTCTGAACTGGAACTTTTAGTGGAAATGCCACTACATTGGGGAAAAATTATCATCTAAATACCACCATACAGCTTGCTGTTCAACAACGCTTGGGACTGTAGCCCAGATCCACCAAACTCTAGATCTGAACCCAGTTTCAGGGCCAAACTTTAGGGAACTGGCTCAGTTGCATCTATTCTGAGATGAATTGTGATGATAATTTAGCCTGCAGCTAAATTTTAAAACCTTCAATCACAGCTACACTCTGTGAGCAACAAAGCTGTAATAAGTGCTTTGTTTTGAGACCACAGACTTGGTAGAACCCTATTGCCCTGTAGACCGAAAAATAAAAGTGTTGGACATGATGTCCTCCAGGAATGACAGCACACTCCGTTTCAAGTTGTACCTGCCTTTCTGAACCTTCCCAGAAATACTAGTTTGAGTCTGACCTTTGTATCTATGCTGTAGTCGTTAAAGGACAACAGCTACCAGATGCATTGTCCAGTGCCTATCATGGTTGTTTCACCACAAAACGGGAACCAAAACCATCCAGGAATATCTCCTTGCTAAAAAGGAGGCTTACAGCCACTGGAAAGAAGGGGTCATCACCAGGGAGGGCTATTCTGCAGTTGCTCGGGGATGTAGGGGGGTAGTCAGGAAGGCCAAGGCAGAGATGGAACTGGGACTAGCTTCCCAGATTAAGGACAATAAGTCCTTTTTTAAATACACAGGGGGTAAAAAGAAGGTCCCGGGTAATGTGGGGCCCTTGCAGGACGCGCTGGGAAATGTGGTCGTCACACCAGACGACAAAGCTAACATTTAACGATTTCTTTGCTTCTGTCTTCCTAAGTAGGGACCAGAACAGCCACCTCCCTGCTGGGCCCCCCTCGGGCCCCGGGGGTGGCACACCTGGGCCAAGGGTTAGCGAGGATTTAGTCAGGGAGCTTCTGGAGGGGCTGGACGTTTTCAAGTCAGCCGGTCCGGATGATCTCCACCCTAGAGTTCTAAAGGAACTGGCCGAGGTCATTGCAGG
>NW_017728995.1:17424406-17427520 GCF_001723915.1 Gavialis gangeticus
TGGGGGTTTTTAAGAGGAGGTTAGATGAACACCTTGCTGGGGTCGTTTGACTCCAGTACTCTTTCCTGCCATGGCAGGGGGTCGGACTAGATGATCTGCTCAGGTCCCTTCCGACCCTAGAAACTATGAAACTATTTTCTCACTCCCACAGCAGTTTTTTTTCAATAAGATAAGGAGCAATCTTTCTATTACACACATCTTGTTTGCTAAGAACACCACACTGGGTCAATCAGCATTTGTCCTTGGTCAGAGATAAAGGGCAAGACATTTTTTATATTGCTAGAAACATTGACAAATCAAAATCAGGTGCAGAAATGCTCTTTCCCCCCTGTATTTTAAAGTTGATCAGTCATTTTTTATGGCATGTGAAAGTCATGACCAGGCATTATGATAGAACAGTCTGCTCCTAATAGAAAGCATGCCTTGGATGGGACACCAATAAAGTATTTTCATTACATTTTATTACACTACCTTTTACAACACAAGACAAATTTTTCTTCAGTTAAATATGTCATTAAAATTTCCAGAAAAATAGTACATTTTCTGGAATAGAGAACAGCTGCACCTATTTCTTGTATACTTGGCCAATGCAAAGGTCATGTTACCATTCCTGTATGGGAACAGTATGAAATCCCACAATGAATAAGTGTGTTTTGCTAGGAAATGCTTGCATGTGGATCCGGAGGGAAAAAAAGTAGTGCATGGGGACAAGAGCACATCATGTGCTCGCTTGCTTGTACTTAAAACAAAATTCTGCTCTTGCTTACCTGGTCTGACTCCTGCTCACTCCAGCAACAGTTCTGCCACAGAGACTCGGCTCATCCTTAATCTCTGTACACCGGCCCAGTCTAACTTTTCCTCACTCTGTAGTTTAATTCCTCAAAATATTCCTTCCAGATCTTCTTCCACTCTGTTGCTTTAGTTTTTCCCAGTATATGCTTACGCTATGAACCCTTCCCCAAACCTGAAATTCAATTATGTGTCTGCTCCCCTATTTTTGCTCCCTGAGCATGAGATGCCCAAGCTCAAGCCCACACAAAGGGCTGTTATCAACCCCAACTGGAGCCCATAAAAAGGGCTCTTACCAGCTATCCCCACAGACCACAAAGTCCTCCAAAAATCATGAAGGGCTGGTCACATGGGAAGCCAACTTGTTTTCCCAACACATGGCTTAGCAGTTGTGCTCTGGAAAGGGAAAAAGGCACAGAGCCCCAGCACCTGTGACCTGTTCATAACCTCCACTGTTTTCTTTTCACAGCAGCTGCATGCTGGTTTGTTATGGGAAGGTAGTTCAGGAATATGGGCTAATTGGCACCAAGGCATTTGTTGGGAGAAACAGAAGAAGAGAAGACATGCAAACCCAACGGGTTGTGTGACTAATACAGAGAAAAGCGTGACAATTTCCTTCAAGTAAACAAAAGGACAGGAAAGTGCTGCTTAGTCGTCTTGGCAGTCCTTTGAAAAAACATCCAGAAAGATCTGTAACACCGTTCGCAGTGTCCCCAAACAGAGGGGTAGAGCTCCCCTCTGTTCCCTTCCTGTTAGTTTGTTCCCAACACAGCACAGTAATCACTTAAAGGTTATAAAGACTGCTCAGGCATTTCTGCACATCAGTCACTGGATCAAGCAAAATAAGCAAGAGTCTTATCTTGGGACAGCCATTTGTGCCCTTTATTATCACTGCAGGATGAAGAGGAAGTTTGCATTTTTCTTTTTTAACTTGGCATATGACCTTTTGGCTTTTTTTAACTTGGCATATGACATCTTGACCAAATCTGAAGATGCTACATGAAGCCCATAACATAGGAAAGGAAAGGACATCCTGGGTTATCAACTTTAGTTCTCTGCTACTGCAGGTAACCACATTAAAAAAGAACCCTTCCATAAATCAATCAAGCCGATCTCAAAAGCAGTTGTGTGACTACTCCAGCCACTCCTTGTGGAAGGCTGTTCCAGAGCTTCACTTTCAGATAATCATACAGAACAGGGCTGGAAGGGATATCGAGGAGACCATCTAGTCCAACACTATATGCTCAGGACAGGAATAGCCCTATCTAAACTATCTCATCCTAGTGTTGGTCTGACCTGTTCTTAAAAGCTTCCAATGATGGAGATTCCACAACCGCTTTGGGCAAATAGCTCTAGTGTTTAACTATCCTTATAGTTTAAAAAGTTGACACCTACATCTAAATTTGGCACTGACCTATTGATAACTGCTTTTTCAGCACAGTGATCCAACCAGTTGTGCACCCACCCACAGTTTGATCTGGAGCACATTCTTTAACTTGGCAATAAGAAAGTCATGGAAAACCGTGTTGAACACCTTGGTAAAGTTGAGCTAGAACACATTCACTGTTCTCCCCATCTATAGAGCCTCTCACCTTGTCACAGAGAAAAATCAAGTTGGTCAAGTAGCATCCCAAATTAAAGATAACAAAAAATTGTTTTTCAGATATATAGGAAGTAAAAGGAAGGCCCAGGGCAGTATAGGACCACTACTGAATGGGCAAAAGCAATTGGTGACAGACAGGGAGGACAAGGTTGAACTCCTCAGTGAGTTCTTTGCCTCAGTCTTCCTAAACGAGGGGCAAGACAAGTCTCACATAGTAGAGAGGCAACAGCTTGGCACCAGACTACCAAGCGCTGACCCTGAGATGGTGCAGAGTCACTTGGAAGGACTGGATGTGTTTAAGTCAGCAGGCCTGGATGAGCTCCATCCGAGGGTACTGAAGGCACTGGCTGATATCATTGCACAGCCACTGGCAAGAATATTTGAGCACTCGTGGTGCACGGGACAGGTGCTGGAGGACTGGAAAAGGGCCAATGTGGTCCCTATTTTCAAGAAGGGGAGGAAGCAGGATCCAGGCAACTATAGGCCAGTCAGCCTCACCTCCATCCTTGGCAAAGTCTTTGAAAAGATTATTAAGGCTCATATATGTGAGGGCCCAGCAGCAAAAATTATGCTGAGGGGAAACCAGCACAGCTTCGTAGCAGGTAGATCATGCTCAACTAATCTAGTCACTTTTTATGACCAGCTTACAAAACACCTCGACACAGGAGTAGGGGTTGATATAATTTACTTAGACTTCAGGAAGGCCTTTGATACGGTATCCC
>NW_017728995.1:17427943-17439469 GCF_001723915.1 Gavialis gangeticus
ATGCATCAGCAGGTGCGTGACAAACAGAACCAAGGAGGTGATACTTCCCCTCTATCGGCACTCGTCAGACTGCAGTTGGAGTACTGTGTACAGTTTTGGCCGCCACACTTCAAGAGGGATGCAGATAACCTGGAGAGGGTCCAGAGGAGGGCCACTCATATGGTTAAGGGCTTGCAGACCAAGCCCTACAAGGAGAGACTAAGGCACCTGGACCTCTTCAGCCTCCGCAAGAGAAGGTTGAGAGGTGACCTTGTGGCTGCCTATAAATTCATCATGGGGGCACAGAAGGGAATTGGTGAGGCTCTACTCACCAAGGCGCCCCTGGGGGTTCACAAGAAATAATGGCCATAAGGTAGCAGAGAGCAGATTTAGACTGGACACTAGGAGGAACTTCTTCCCAGTTAGAGTGGCCAAGGTCTGGAATGGGCTCCTAAGGGAGGTGGTACTCTCCCCTACCCTGGGGGTCTTCAAGAGGAGGTTGGCTGGGCATCTGGCTGGGGTCATCTGAACCCAGCACTTTCCTGTCTATGCAGGGGGTCAGACTCGATGATCTGTTGAGATCCCTTCTGACCCTAACATCTATGAATCTATGACTCTAGGCACTTAGAAAATAGATTTCTATGCTCACTCTAGAGTTAAATTCATAGCAGACCTCAAGGTATAAGCCTCTAGCAGCAGAAAGCACACCACTTACAACTCAGGAGCTCTTGAACCAGTACGACTGTACCTAGAGAATTCACTAATTCAGAGTGTACCCACACAGCAGCTGCAGGAGCATCTGGTAGTAAACTCCACCCAGTGTTTAAAACCAGTCTGCTTAGTCACAGGCAGCACCACTTCCTGTGTTCTCACCCACAGTGAACAGCTTCTCAAGCACAGCTGCCTCATGCAAATATAATCCAACCTTATCAGAGGCTTCTGCAAGTGCAAGGGATACAGACAGCAAGCATCTAGGTTCATGGGGTGAATCCAGGCCGTTGTTGAGTTTGCCACAAACTTAAGCCTCAGCTTTTAAGTTTCCAAGGTAAAAATTCTGAACAAAGCCCTAAGCCCACATAGTGCCAAGAGCCTTCACTTCCCACAGCAGCCAAAAGAAACTAGCAGCACCTCCCAAAATCTGGCTCAAAATAACCTCCCTTCCCAAGTCCAAATAATGACAGGGAAATGTTATCCCATATCACCTCTGTGTATTTTCAACAGGGGATGTGAGATGTTGCGTCTGAAGTTAATAACAATTGCAAGAGTTCTCTAGTTAAGGCCACAATGGGATAACTACAGAAAAATAATAGGCAGCAACTAAGAGTAATTAATGCACAATAAACAAGCTTTTAAACCCCTTACCACAATGACTACCAGGGAAAGCAATGGTTAGGAAGTCACAGGGAGAAGAGTGAAAGCAGACTTGATGCTGCTCTAGCTGGTGCTGCGAGCTTTAGCAATTTCAAACAGCCCTAAGATATAGCGTGTGCAAGAGTGGCTTAAAGACTTCCCTCTTGCCCCTCCTCTTCCATCCCAAGAATAGACAGAGACAAAGACTTGGAGCCAAATCTTTTCTGTAATTCTGATAACATTTAAATACTGTTGTCTACAGTAATAACCTCAAAGTCACCTAAGTATTTCTAAGGTGCCTGTCTCTAAGTACCATCTATAGCCAGTTAACTCTCACTTAACAAGTTCTATTTAGTAGCCAGTTCTCAACCTGTCCTCTCCTTCAGGTACTGATTGCTTCCTCTCCCCCTGGTATTTTTCTATCTCCCTTTCCTCCCTGAGAGCAGCATCTCTTCATATCCAGCTCTCTACTTTGTTTTCATGATGAGACACCTTTCAACTACATGAAACTGCAGGAGCAAGCAGAGGAAGAAGAACAGCTGGTTTCACAGGCTCTGCTGACTAAACCTGCAAGCCAGCTACCAGCTTTGAATAGTCACAGCATTAGTGGGCAAACACTTCCCTGAAGACACTGTGCTGCTGCTAGCTGCCTGAGAAAGGCAGTCTTGTATGACAGTAATCTTTTTCAGATGGTGCATGTCACATCGGACAGATCTAGAGAGCCAGGAAAAGTATGAGAAAGAAAAGCAATTCTCCAGCAGAGCATTTGGGAGTTTTGTTGCCCACAAATAATGACACTGAAAGGTCTGAAACTTCTGTTGATCCCTCACAGAGAAGAAACCAAGGTAGAGATTTTGGTAGAGACTCCCAGCTTAGGAATTAGATAGCTATTCACCATCAACATTTCACACAACATGCATAAAACCACAACCAATGTATAACACCATCTGTAAGAAACATTCACAATGTTTCTTTAAAGAGAAAATCCAGAACCCCGTAATATCAACATACAGGTCTGTGAAAGCCTATGATCTACATGACAATAACTGGCTCAGTCAAAATGCACTCTCAGTTGGGAGAGGTCCACACTTGATACGTTTAAGGCAGTTTATAACATGATTCCCTTTGGGGAATGACTTTGCAACGTTCCAGTGATACAGCTAAAAATCTCACTAACTCCCGTAGTCACAGCTTGGTACTGTAGTACATGGGGGGGCGTATTACACAGCCACTCAGAAAGCCACTACTGTGTGATAAGATGGATAGTGCATATTGTACATCCAGCAACAGATTCTGCTTAAAGTTGCCTTTTCTCCAATTAATTTCCCTGCACACTATTTAGCAGTATTTTGACACCTGGTTAGAAAAAGCAACTCAAAATGTCACTGCAGGATAAGAGGCCTGAGGAGAAGCTTGAAAACCAAAATTTCACCAGCTCTGTACTTTAATGTTTTGTGAATCCCAGGATGTCAGAGAAATTGACAGTTACTTTGAAATATCACTTACAGGTGCCATCTCAGGGAGAGGATTTCAGGCTGTGGATCCCAAGGCAAAGGAGGTGCCTCCCCCAACTCAGAAGCAGGATTGCAGACACATCCCTTTTCCTTAATTTACTGATTAGCTCAGCTGGCTCCCTGCTCAGAGCATAAGTAGTTCTGGACTGACATCTAAAGTACTTAGCTTCCCAGGGCCAAGTACTTAACAGTATGGGGTTGCAGAACTTCATGGGTAAGCACTTGTATCTTTTATTGGGTCTACCTCTGATTTTGAAGAAAGCAAAAATGAAGGAAAAAACTCCTAGTTTCATAGCTTCATTCAACTGTGGCAAGAGTTCCTAGAATTGGCAGGGGGTCGGACTTGATGATCTGCTCAGGTCCCTTCCAACCCTACCGACTATAAAACTATGAATTCATCAGGAGGGCCTTAGTATATATGCACAGTGCAGAAGCAGAACATGCAAGAGTTACTTTGGTACCAAGACTTTAGGAACTACAATAGTGGAGGCAAATAAATAGAAAGGTCAAAGTTCACTGCTGATTTCCAGGGGAGACCATAGAGAAACCATCCTGCTGCACTGCCAACTTCCTATGGCCTGCTCTGTCTGCAAAGTAGTCAAGGGCCCTCTGTGAGGGCTGGGGCCAAGGATAACACAAAGTTAACTAACCTCTTTTTTCCATACCCCTAGTTGGTTGCCCCCTCTGCCTGTAACTAGGATGGAAACATGGTCCATTATTACCAGCACAGCACAAACACAAAACAGGTCTAGGCTTAAAACAGGAGTTATTATGTAGCTGTAAATTTCACCAGTTGATAAGGAGAAGTGGTCAATCTAACACTTTAAGCACCTTAATAAAAGGTCAAATTCTCACTGGTCCCTAAAGAGAAGAGAGTAAACTACACGAATTTAAGCTCCGGTTTCTCCCTTACTCCCACCCTGCTGTGTGGACATGACCCCTCCTTTTCATGAGGAACTGGAAAGCATCAGGGAGACTGTCACTGAGTTTGCTCTCTGCACTGTGAGATTTAAATCATGTCTGTTTTAAAGAACTGGTATGAAACCTGCCATATTTATGTTGTAAAAGATATGGTAAAATGTTCACTTAAGCACACAGGTGTCTTGAACAGGTATTCAGTTGGATATCACAGTTAGCACTCAGTTGGCAGTTTGGAAATTGGGCTGACTGAATATGCACTGAGACTGAAGTACACTAGTCGTATTCCAGCATAGATAATGATGTTCCACCTCAATAAAATATTGCTTTTTCTCTATTTAAATAAACAGCACTTATTTATGGTCATACATCTCAATATGTCACTGTGCTTTAGCAGTGTTGGTGACTATGAGTACCAGTATTTTCTGTATGAAGAAACTTAGGTAGAGGGTGTTACTAAGCCAAAATCCAAATGGCTGGTTGGTGAAAGACCCAGGAATAGAAGCCAGATTTCTCCACTCCCAATTACTTTCCAACCACTAGAAAAGAGCATTGGGAATCTCCTGAATGACAGGTGGCGTATTAGTCATTATCTTCCTAGAGCCACTAGGAAACCTCTCTGTGCTACAGTTGGTTCTTCCATATCTGGGTTGGGATCTGTTAGCAAGACAATGTACAAATCTTAAAACACAGATTCCAGTGCTACATCCTGTTCAACAACAAAATAGAGGCGATGTCTCAGAAATGACAATGCAAGTTTTCACTAACACTGGGTTAAAAATAGCCTGGTTTGCTGGGAGAGCTCTTTTTAATAAGCAAGAAAAGCTGAGAGGGAGAAATGGCTACAGGTATGAAGGAATGTGTAGATGATGCATAGATTTCATAGACATTTGGGCTAGAAGGGACCCTGGAGGATCATTGAGTCCAGCCCCTGACCCAGGGGCAGGAAGTCAGCAGGGAACATAGGATCCCAGCAAGATAAGCATCCAAATATGTCTTGAAGGCATTCAAAGTGGGTGCTTGAACTGCCTCCGGCGGCAGTCTATTCCAAACCTTGGGGGCTCGGACAGTGAAGAAGTTCTTTCTTATGTCCAGCCTGAATCGGTCACAGTGGAGTTTGACCGATTCAGGCTGGACATAAGCATGTCAGAGACATTAAGGAAAAAAAGGGAAAAAGGAAATAAAGCCTAAAAATAACTTATTCCACGAAAATATCGCATGTCAAAAAGACAAGTGCTACCTCTTAAAAATTCAAAGCAGGAACTAGGAAGTGAGAAGAGGAAGGACAAATCAATTGTTCTAAATCAGAAAGAAAACAAATTAGGCCCAGTCTTTGCTTTTAAACTGTTCTCCACCCCTCTTTCTATCATTAATTATTAACTTTTAAACAAGATACGATACTTGCAGCTGTTGCACAAAATGTTAAAGAAAATAGAGCACACAAGATCCAAAGTGGTTCCCTTTAAATTAAAAACCATCATCACTTCTCCTAATGCAAAAAAATCATACATGGAAGCTAGGTCTCCCATTGAACCCCTTCAGGTCCAGCATGTTGTACTCATACAGTTCCTCCACCTGCCCACCCACAGGGACAGATCTAGGTCCTAACTACAGTCCTGCTGGAATCACCTGAGATCTTCAATTTGCAGGATGCAGGCTCATGAAACACCTCCTGACTATTGTAGTTGATTGTGAAGTGTTCATATTCCCAACCTAACATTCCTATATTTTCTTCTTCAGGGATATTTACTGAATTAAAGTGATTTGATCTGTGAACCATACACTGCAGTTTAAGCAATTCTGTTCTGCTTGGTATAGACTGCTGGCTAACACTGTCCTTTTATGCTACTGATTTGGACCAACTTTTAGGCTAAAGTAAAATATTCAGCAGCATGGAGAAAGGTTGAAGATAGGAATTTTGCTGGCAATCAAACTAAGGAAATTCCTTAAAAAACAATTTCCTTCCTATCGTAGTTTGTGAGTTGGGGGATTTTGGTAGGTGGAGGAGGTGATTCCCTACCCCCCCAGTGATATTATTAGGCATGAATACAAAATCATTCAAGTGGTTTGTGTCAGAGACCACTTCAGAGACAAGTTCCCAGACTTTCTGAGGCACAGCATGGGAACCAACAAGAGAAACAGGTCTGGCAGCACTGTTCCAGATTCAGGGAAAACTTTATGCAGAGTGTAAAAAAAGGCATTTTGTACAAGGCCATCTCATGGTCCTGCTACTGCTTTACTATAAAAAGCTGCAAGTCTGCTGGTTAAGGCATGAGATCTGGAATGAGAACCTCAAGCTTGTATTTCCAGTTTTGCCTTTAGTTTACCAGGGGAACCTAGGTACAGAAAGGCTAAGACACTTGATGACTAAGTCTCCCCACCTGTAAGCAAATACACTTTCTTGTCTTTATTTGCAAAAAGCTTTAGGCTCTTTCAGAGACAGTCTACAGAAGTGCAAGGAAATATTTAAAGACATCACATCTTCAAAAACCTTTTAATCTTCAAAAAAACTTACAAATATTAAACTTCCCTGAAAACTGTAAAGTATCAATGTAACAGGGGTGTTCGGTTTCTAGATATTTTGGGGTATTTAAATATTTTAGATATTCAGCTTCAGATAAAAAATTATTCCTGCAGAGAGTCCAAGGTTTCCAGAAAAGCAGTAAACCAATCCCTAATATTTGTTTCCATTCTGAATTTGCATAGACACAATGCAAAAATAACCTTGATGTATTTAACATACCACTGCTGAGAAATGTGGATTAAAAAATACAAAACCAAATCAGTAGCTTGATCTAGAAACAGGAAGAAGTTACTTATGTGAAAAACTAATGCTATTAAAAATACAATAAAGGCTACATGTGAGAGCTGAAAAGCTAGTAGTACTTGGACAGTGTCCACTTGCACTTCCTTCCTGAATCCCTAGCATAAGTTTTTGCATGCTTCCTAAACAAGCTTCAGCTAGCAACACTTCCTAATGTCTGTAAGATTCCTCAAGGCTTAAATTACTATTAATTAAATGCTACCCACAAAAATTCCTTTTGTAAGGCTATGTTAAAAGCAAGATTCTTATAGCAATCTCCCATAATAATATATACTATATAAACTGAGTTTACCTGTGTGGGGTTAGCAGCTACACATAAAGTTCTTCTGTAAAAAGAGAACAAACAAATGGTTATGAAATCTTTGTGCTATGCTTCAAACAGGAAAAAAAATTCTATAAAAGCACAAAGTAATGTGAATAATCTTAGTACTACTGGAATTAGCACACCAGGCAAACTTCCGTAATGCTCAAGCGTCTTCCCTGTTTTCTAATCAATATTAAGTGCAGACATAGGGCAAAAAGGTTGTCTCATCAAGTATTTATAGGTTTTGGTCTATATAATAGGGACCAGTGTAGGAGCCAGAGTCCTGCCCTCTGTTCCACTGGGAATGACACCTGTAATTACATCACAGGCAGAACTGAACTCTAGTCCCAAATACACAAGTTGCACGTAAATCTTCAATTAGAGGCAATTCATGCCCAGCCCTCTGGGTGCTACAATGGGGCTAGTGTGGTTGCCCAGTGTTAAGGGCAGGGTGGATTTGGCAGCTCATGCTCTTGGGAACACATGTGCTACAATGCCCAGATCCTCAGTGGCTTTCTTCATGCTACCACATAGGGAGGACTGGAGATGGAGTGTTAATCACCAAGCACACCCATCCACAGGAAGGACTGGTGTACCCCAAATTAATACAGTTTTGAGACTGGAACAGAAGCTGAGAGAGCTCTGCTGCTCCATAACCTTCAGGAAAATAAAAGCATTTAATCTTCCAAAAAACTTTCAAGTTTATAACCCTGTACACTGAGAATGGACTTTAGCCTTTGATATGCTTGTATTACATGCAGTTACCTGGGTGTAGGGGCTGTGTGCAGTAGCCACATACACACCCTACCTTTAGCAATGTTGTGGATGACTTATTTGGTAAATATGGAGTAGTTTCCATTGCAGTAATTAAATTCTGTACCAAACAACTTCCACCTGATGCAAGCACTTAATAGCCATTAGCATCAGTGCAAATAGTAGGTAATATGCATTTTCAAGGAATAGTCTTTCTCTTCTTCCACAGCTGGAATGCTAAAAGTATTTATAATCTAAATTACCTGGCACTTAGAGATCTTTATGTTCCAGTAAAGAAGATCAACAGGCTATCAACAATGTAAATTCAGTAAAGATGTCTGCATATTTCACATTTCTATCAATTTAAATATAAACTATTTTGTTAATTCATGTACTCATAGGGTCTTTTGAAATAAAGGCATTTTCAGTGACTATCATGGGCACTAGGTACTAGTATGTTATTGACTGTGTTTATTCTCCGCTCTGATCGGCCTTTGTATGGATGAACTCAGGCTCTTTCCATTGGCCTCAATAAGGTTTTTGATTTGTTTCCTAGAGCACCTCAGCAGCTACTTTGGGAAAGTGGCTCTCAACTTCTATAGGTGATGAGACACTCCAGGCACCCTTTGAAAAATGCTAATCTTAGTTTTGCCTACAGAAAAACCCTTCAGCAGTTTTTCTGTGGTAAAGAACTCAGAAAGACCACAACTCTGGGTTTGTATTTTTTAAATCTCTGGGTGGATCATGTTTGCGCACCTAACAGTGCTACCTAACACTGTGTGGCAGGCACCCCTGAAAGGTCTCCAGGAACCCCGGAGAATCACTGCCTCTAGGGAAAGAACCCGTTGTAGCGTAACAAAAACCACGGAGAATTTTACTTCCTTTTCAGCAAAAACACAGAAACATGGAGGTTTTTCCTGACAGGTCCACCAGCCCCAACGCGGTCCTCAGTTCAAGGCAGATCCCTTCTGCCTGTGGAGGAAATGCGCTGCCCACCCAGAGCCAACTGCTTTGGTCTCGGCATGATCCTAGGGCAGAGGTTTTTCTCATTCACGGACCCGTAAATACCATGTATGGACCCGGATCCTAGGGCAGCATTTTTTTCTCATTGACGGACCAGTCAAAAAAAATGCCAACTGGAGGCACAGACCCATTGGGTGTTCAATCCTTCTTTCGCAGACCCCTCAGACCCCTCCTCAGACACAGATGAGGCTGAAATTGGTTCCTTATTCCCAATTTCTTATTCCCGGTTCCCTATTCCTTATTCCCAGCTCCTTATTCTTGGTTCCCGGTTTCTTTTTCAAAGCTAACCTAGACCCAATAAAAACTTGTTATTAATGAATTCCACATCCTAAAGAAAGAGAATTTCATTAGTTATGCATATGTACTAATTAATATGTAAAACAGTAGTCCACATCAAGTACAAAGCCCTAAATGAACGTCAGATTAGGATGAGATTATGGGGCAAAATACTTCTTGGGTCACCCCCAATTTCATGGCGATGCCACTGCGGGACTGTCCCAGAGACCCCTGACCACAGTCCCGTCTGGCCCAAAGCACGGTTTGGCTGTGCCAGGCTGCCAGCTAACAGCCCCCATCCCCACTATACTAAGTATAATGGCTTGAATAAGGAACTGACTTTCAGGATAGGATTATGGCTAGAAATTGTGCTTGGGCCACCCATCAGAATACCTCTGTGCCACCAGGGGACTGTCCTGGACATCTCTGACCAGAGACTTGCCTGGCCCAAAGGGTGGTTTGGCCATGCCAGGCTGACAATAGACAGCACCCCAGCTGCTGTGCTAAATACATGGAACCGAATAAGGAACAGGATTGTGGGCTGGGATTATACCCAGAAATCCTCCTTGGGACACCCCAGACTGCACCTCTGGGACACCGGGGGACACTCCTGGACATTTCTGACCAGAGACTTGCCCAGCCCAAAACATGGTCTAGCCTTGCCAGGGTGCCAAAATACAGCACCCCGGACACTGTCCTGAATTAATGGACCTGAAGAATCAAATGGAATTTGGGCTGGGATAATACCCAGAAATCCTTCTTAGGCCACTCCAGAACACATCTCTGTGCCACCAGGGAACTCTGCTGGACATCTGTGACCAGAGACTTGCCTGGCCCAAAATGTGGTTTGGCCGTGCCAGGGCCTCAACTAACAGCACCCCAGCCACCGTGCTAAATACATGGACCCGAATAAGGAACTGGATTATGGGATGGGATTATACCCAGAAATCCTCCTTGGGACACCCCAGACCACCTCTCTGTGCCACCAGGGGACTCTCCTGGACATCTGTGACCAGAGATTTGTCCAGCCCAAAAGGCGGTTTGGCCATGCCAGGGTGCCAACTGACACCCCCCCCCCGACACTGTGCTAAGTATATGGACCTGAATAAAGAACTGGTTTTTGGGCTGGGATTATGGCTAGAAAATCTGTTTGAGTCACCCATCAGAATATCTCTGCACGACCAGGGGACTCTACCAGGTGCACCTGACCAGAGACTTGCCCAGCTGTGCCAGGCTGCCAAACGACAGTACCCCGGCCACTATGCTAAATATATAGACCTGAATAAGGAACAGGCTTTTGGGCTAGGTTTACAGCTAGAAATCCTTCTTGGGCCACCCTATGGCATACCTCTGTGCCCCCGGAGGACACCTTTGACCAGAGACTTGCCTGGCCCAAAAGGCGGTTTGGCCTTGCCTGGCTGCTAACACCCCCCCTCCCCCCCAGCCACTGCGCTAAGTATAATGGCTTGAATAAGGAACTGTTTTTTGGGCTGGCACAGAGATATGGTCTGGGGTGGCCCAAGAAGGATTTCTGGGTATAATCCCTGCCCAAAATCCAATTCCTTATTCAGGTTCATTAACCTAGCACAGTGGCTGGGGGGCTCTCTTTTGGCACCCCGGCATGGCCAGATGCATTCTGGGCTGGGCAAATCTCTGTTCAGAGATGTCCAGAAGCATCCCCTGGTGGCATAGAGACATGGTCTGGGGTGGCCCAAGCAGGATTGCTTGGTTGTAATCCCAGCCCAAAATCCAGTTCCTTCTTCAGTTCCATGTATTTAGCAAAATGGCTGGGGTGCTGTCTGTTGTCAGCCTGGCACGGCCAACCGCCCTTTGGGCCAGGCGAGTCTCTGGTCACAGATGTCCAGGACAGTCACCCATTCTGATGGGTGGCCCAAGCACAATTTCTAGCCATAATCCCAGCCTGAACGCCAGTTCCTTATTCAAGCCATTATACTTATAGTGGGCACGGGGGCTGTTAGTTGGCAGCCCGGCACGGCCAAACCGTGCTTTGGGCCAGGTGGGACTGTGGTCAGGGGTCTTTGGGACAGTCCCCCAGTGGCATCGCCATGAAATTTGGGGTAGGCCAAGAAGTATTTTGCCCCATAATCCCATCCTAATCTGACGTTCATTTACGGCTCTGTACTTGATGTGGGATATTATTTTACATATTAATTAGTACATATGCATAGCTAATGTAATTCTCTCTCTTTAGGATGTGGAATGCAATAATAACAAGTTTTTATTGGGTCTAGGTTAGGTTTGAAAAAGAAACCGGTAACCGGGAATAAGGAACCAACTTCAGCCTCATCGGACACGGCGAAACCCGCACGCCAAGGCGTAGCTGGAGCAGAGGGCGTGGGGCTGCAGCCCGGGAACAGCACCAGCTCCTGGCGCTCACCCACGTCTCCACCATCCGGAGCCTGAGCCGCGGGGCGAGGCGAGGCGAGGCGAGGCACGCAGAGGCCGTCTCCACCCGGAGGCCGCGCACGCGGCTAAGCGCGCCCGAGGCTGAGGCAGGGCGCTCCCGTCACAGCCCCGGCCCGGATCCCGCAGCGCCCCCTGGCAGCGGGAGGCCGTGGAGCCGG
>NW_017728995.1:17439730-17440672 GCF_001723915.1 Gavialis gangeticus
GGACCCACGCCAGAGGAGATCCGATCTCCCCGCAGGGCGCAGGGCCCCCCGCGGGGCCGCCTCGCCCTGGCCCCCCCAGCCCGCCCGGCTCGGACACGCGCGCGGGAACCGCGGCGCTTCGTGCTCGTTTTGTTTTGGAAAGCGGCGTTTTTTCCACGCGCTGTTTGACCCTGGACGGTGTTTTGTGTTTGGGGGTTTTGGTGCGCGCGTTTGTTCTGGAGGGGGCTCTGAAGGGCGGCTGTGGAAGAGGAGCGGCGCGGCTAAGCCTCGCCAGGCAGCAGCGGCGGGCCCGAGTCGGGCTGCGCCGAGCGCGGGATGCTGGCGCCGGCTGCTCCGGGGGGAGGCGATGCCATAACCCCGGCTTAGCAGGTGAGAGAATTCACCTTGGCAAATTTATGCCATTTTGTTTTGCATTGCATGTCTTTTGCATCTGCTCAGAAACGCTGCAGGGCAGCGGTGTCCGATTCACCCCCAGACGTGGAGCGCAGGGCGCCCCGTGGCCCCCGCTGCCGACACGCGTCCCGTCAGGGGTCTGCACCCTGAAAGGCTCTGGGGGGCCCCAGGGTTGCTCGCCCTGCCCCCAAACTCAAAGCCCGGTTAGGAGCGCTGCACGTGACACCTGTGCTATAGACCGGGGGTCACCAAGCAGTGGATCTCCATCCACCGGTAGATCTTGGAGTCGATCCGAGGCTGGGGTGGGGGCTGCATGCCCGTGTGCACCCCACGGGTCAGTCCGGGGGGGGCAGGGACAGGGGCTAGGTCCAGGCCCCTGCAGTGAGGGACAGTGCTACAGAGGCAGGAGCAAGGGTAAGTCGAGTGGGGACCCGGCTGGGTGGGACTTCACCTGCTCTGGAGGGCCCCCCCCAAATAATATTTTCTCTCTCTGCCTCACCCTCCCTCCCCACAGACTTACCTGCTGAGGTGTGGGGGAGGTGGCAGCGA
>NW_017728995.1:17445672-17446563 GCF_001723915.1 Gavialis gangeticus
ACATGGTCTGGGGTGGCCCAAGCAGGATTGCTTGGTTGTAATCCCAGCCCAAAATCCAGTTCCTTCTTCAGTTCCATGTATTTAGCAAAATGGCTGGGGTGCTGTCTGTTGTCAGCCTGGCACGGCCAACCGCCCTTTGGGCCAGGCGAGTCTCTGGTCACAGATGTCCAGGACAGTCACCCATTCTGATGGGTGGCCCAAGCACAATTTCTAGCCATAATCCCAGCCTGAACGCCAGTTCCTTATTCAAGCCATTATACTTATAGTGGGCACGGGGGCTGTTAGTTGGCAGCCCGGCACGGCCAAACCGTGCTTTGGGCCAGGTGGGACTGTGGTCAGGGGTCTTTGGGACAGTCCCCCAGTGGCATCGCCATGAAATTTGGGGTAGGCCAAGAAGTATTTTGCCCCATAATCCCATCCTAATCTGACGTTCATTTACGGCTCTGTACTTGATGTGGGATATTATTTTACATATTAATTAGTACATATGCATAGCTAATGTAATTCTCTCTCTTTAGGATGTGGAATGCAATAATAACAAGTTTTTATTGGGTCTAGGTTAGGTTTGAAAAAGAAACCGGTAACCGGGAATAAGGAACCAACTTCAGCCTCATCGGACACGGCGAAACCCGCACGCCAAGGCGTAGCTGGAGCAGAGGGCGTGGGGCTGCAGCCCGGGAACAGCACCAGCTCCTGGCGCTCACCCACGTCTCCACCATCCGGAGCCTGAGCCGCGGGGCGAGGCGAGGCGAGGCGAGGCACGCAGAGGCCGTCTCCACCCGGAGGCCGCGCACGCGGCTAAGCGCGCCCGAGGCTGAGGCAGGGCGCTCCCGTCACAGCCCCGGCCCGGATCCCGCAGCGCCCCCTGGCAGCGGGAGGCCGTGGAGCCGG
>NW_017728995.1:17452072-17488229 GCF_001723915.1 Gavialis gangeticus
TGGGCAGCTGCCCAGGGCCCAGACAGAAAGGGGGCCCGAAAATGGGGGGGAAAAAATTACAATTGCAAAAAAAAGTTTTAATATTGTGCATATACGAGGCTGGCAATGTTATCAATTGAGAACAAACTATTTAAAGACAGCGATAGCACAGATGTGATAAAGACTTTTGCAACAAGTCCAATTACTGTTATCATTATCTCTGGCAAAGAGGGGCTGAACTACAGCTTTACTAAATGCTGCTCTTACTCTACTACCAGTACTGAAAGTTCGCCCAGGGCTGCCAGGAGTCTAGGTATGGCACTGGCTATAGACACACGAGGGAACCAGCAGTCAGAGAAGGTAAACTGCTGTATATTCACTTTTGAAAAGATTGCCCTTTTTGTACAGTATTGAGTCAAACTGAAAGCAGAGTTAGATGCATGGAGATGAGGTCAGAGATGTCAGGTATGATTGAGAGAGATGGGATAGTTGAAGTGGTAGAGTACTTAGGATTCCTTTTCTTAGATAATGGGAGGTACAGGGGCAAACTATGGAACAGCACTTGCTCACTGTCTGGATACATGTTTTTGATCAAAGAGAAGGAGGAAGCAGAGAACGACTGGGGTGAAATTGTAGAGTTTTAAAAACAAGAGCAAATATGTTGCCCTTCCAGCTAAATACTAGTGACACTTATCTGTGATGGCAATGGGATTTTTGGATAATAAACACTTCTGGAAGTCATGCTAATTATTCAGGTGCTTACATGTGGCTTTACTGCATAAGTTTAGGCACTTTTGACTGGACATTTTATTCTATGAAATGCTATCACTCGCTTGTATATTCCAGTGACTTAAGTTTTACAGGTAAACAACATGTACAGGTACAGCCTTCACAAAGTCAGGGCCATTTGCTAAGTCCAGCCATTTCTTCACATTTGTATTTGAAAGCTTTTACCTGTTCGTGGAGCCAAAAAAGTTGTCTCAGTCCACTAGACTAAATGTGTATGAAAGCTGACAGTGTATTTTCATCTAGACAATTACTTTGAAACCTTCTATAAAGCAATGTCTAGTGCTCCCAAATAAATCTCTTAGCTAGTGTAGGTGGATAACTGCGTAACTCTTCCTTTCACAAGAGGTAGTGGAAACGTCTTGGATCAGAAGATAATCCCAAGTATTTCTGCCTACTACATCTTCTTTACCTACAGAGAACAGTCTCTCAAGTACGGTAGTCCACAGATTCTCTCCATTTATGCGTATTAGTTGCAGGCTGTGGATGCAAATTTAAATACAAACAAATCCTGACCCAAAAAAAGAATGCAGGAAGTTCCTCCTGGTCTGACTTGAGTTATGGGGTTTTCTCCTTCTACACCCAGGGACCAAAATATCATCAGTGTCTAAAGCAGAATGAAGAAATACAGGTCTCAGATTGCGTCAGGTGGTAATAATACTGCAGGAAAAAAAAACCCCAAACCCTCACTATTGAAGCCTTGGCATGTAAAAACTTTTTTACTTTCTTTTGCAAGAATGTTTGGGCAATACACTTAAAAAAGGAGGGAATGTCAAAATAATTTATTGCGTAGCAGTTGAAAAAAATTAGAACAGAAATACAACCTTCTCTGAGAAGAGGGATGGGACAGTAAGGCAGGTGAGAGAAAAGGGTGAAGCACCAGAATTAAAATGTTCCATGAATTAGGTCCTGGATCATTTAATGTAATGTGACTTGATATATGTTGCAGTATAGCAGACAACAAAGGTTCTTACTGTTGGGAAAATGCAAAGCTGTAGCTCTTCCTCACTGTAGCAATAGACCACACTTGCCCGCTCCCTTAAACTGCAAAAGAAGCAGGAGTTTCTTGAATACTTATGACATCTGTTAGTACAGCCTTTTACAAGTTGGTATTTCAGGATTAAGTAGTAACAACACATACTATCATAACTGAACACAAATATATGAGGATTCTACAAAAGATGAAGGAAAATGTGGCTGGATTAATTGACAATAGAACTAAAACCCCATTGAGCAAATAGTGTTAGCTTTGTTATAGAAAGACTGATAAAGAAATATTTAACGTCCAGTTAGTTATGGAAGTGACACTATAGAAATTCATTAAGAAGAAAGAACTACTGATATTAAGGACCAAGTTCTGCTTTCCTTACTCAAGCGACGAGCGGTTCTACTGAATTTAGCATGACTAAAGGTCCAATAAAAATCTGTTGAGATCAGCAGAGTTGAAATGATCCAAAATGTGAATAAACCCACTTTTACTGACTAAGATTTTGGTGGTTTATGAAAGTTTTCTTTTTCAAACTGGTTACCGTCTACTGGGGTGTCTGCGGACATAGATGCAATACAGACCTCTAGCTTAGAGGCAGCATTTAACTGCCAGTTCCCAGAGATAGAAGTTGAGAGATGTTTGAAAGAGCATAGTTCTTCTTTCTCATCAGTAGTGAACTCTGACAACCAATGTGCTAAAGGAGAAATTTAAAAAAGAATCGTGACAAAGTTACCACTAATGCTCATCACTCCAAAACTCTTCAAAAGTACCTGACATATAGGGTTTTTTTAGTTTAAATTATATGGGCGTTTGAGGAAGCTGCATTACAGATATCATTAAAGGACAGAATTCATATTATTAAAATGCTTAAAACAGAGCTCCAGTTTAGATTGATGTCACCTGCAGGGCTGCTTTCAGATCAAAAGCCGCTTTTAGAAAAATGATGGAAAATAAGATTGCTATTGGGTTTCAAGCATCCTCCCCCTATTTTTCTCTCAGGGAAAAATAAAACAAAAATTTACCTACCAAGTGTCATCCTGTGGAATTGGAGGGTTTCTTCACAAGAGTGTGGGGTGAGGAGAGAAATCTACTTTTTCTTAAAAAACAAAAATATTGATTGTTAGCTATAGGTGGCTTTATTTAAAGTCAAGTCATAGTCTAATGCATTTGGTCCCATTCATTTATACAGGCACACAAGTTGGGACAGTTCATAACAAACAATACAAAGTGAAGGAGCCCTTCAATCTTCACATTTTCTTCTAGATATGCAATTGCTCTACCATGCTGAGCAACCGAAAAACCATCCTAGGCTGAGTTTGCATTAGAATTAACACATGGAAACAAATTGTAAATAGAAGTACAAAAGGACACTAAACTTCATTCTGACGCATCTTAAGTTATTAGCGCGTAAAATCACTAAATAAAAATGGAAACAAACAAACATTATTTAAGTTTACAGTGATGCTTTAACTCCAAGTCTAAGAACATGTATTCAGAGGCTATAGGAATTTGCTATAAATGGTGGCTGTAAATGGTGCTTCAGTGTTTTGCTCTAAACAGACTTGACTGTGAATTCTCAAGATTGTGCTAGCTCTGCGACTGTTCGTTAAGTTATGATTGGCAGAGTTACAACAGGAATCCTTATACTCTACGATTCTCCTTCCCTCTTTTCAGGTGTGAACCACCGTGCCCTGTAAGTTGTATTTCGCTGGCTCTTGTCCTTGAAGAATGGCTGCCCTGCCCTGTGAAAATTGTTCCCTTCACTACCACTACAGCCAAGCCAACCCGCCTCTTGAAGCTAGTTGTATGCTGCTCCTGATTATGCTTGGAAAAGTCTCCCTCGATCTCTTCATGCTGCGAGTTAGAAGACAGAATATAAAAGAGAGTTTTATGGGATATTTTTGCATTTCGCTGGCTCTCATAGATTTCACACTTCTGATGAATATAGCATTCATTTCCTATTTTAAGGACTTTGCACTTTGGGGTGTTAGATTTACTAAGTATCACATTTGTTTGTTCACTCAGATAATTTCTTTTACCTATGGTGTCTTGTATTACCCAATTTATCTTGTGGCTGGTCTAGATTATTACATGACTATAAATCAAACCTCTCAGCCACCAAACATAAGTCAAAGGTTATTTTATATACTTGCTGTAGTTCTTATATGGATTTCAGGATTTTCTTATATTCTTCAAGTTCCAACTATCTATGCAAAATTCAGAATACAAAACAACTTTTTTGTCTACCAGTGTCCTTTATACAGCAGTGATCAGAGTTACTGGATATCATTAGCCATGCTGTTTGTCATATGCATGGTTTTTGTGACTTGGTGGTCAGAAGCTATAGCTATAGTGCGATCAGTCAGGATGATTTCTTTTAAAAATAAGGCTGTTCTGCTCTTTTCATATATGTCTGATTACAATCACACTGGTTGCAAGAAACAACTGTTGACAAGACTTCTCATCTGCTTTCTTGGTACTTGGGCACCTTTTGTCCTCCTTCAAGTGATCCTCTTGTTGCTTGGGGCTCAGATTCCAGCTTACATGGAAATGAATGTTCCCTGGTTGTACTTTATTAACAGTTTTCTTATCGCAACAGCATACTGGTTTAGGTGTCATGACATTAAGCTGACAGAGAGGACTTGGTCTGTAGATCCATTTGTCAGCTGGAAATTCTGCTTCATCCCATTCAACAATCAAAATACAGAGCAAGCTGAAAAGCCAGGCACAGTAATCGTAATCTGTTAATGAGCTGCTGTGTGAAAAGAATGCAAATAAGTACTGTGGAACAGAGGTGTCTAATGATTGTGCTATTTTGATGTCTTTTATGAACCCATCTTGCTGGATAATATAAGGATACATCTCCAGAACTGCAGCCTGTGAAGAAACTGTCACCAACATTTGCCAATGGATAATGGAATATTGCACTGTTCTCTAAGCTAAGCTTTACAGATAGATGGGGACTTTAATGCACAGCAAAAGTTTTAATTAAATTTATAATATTTATAAAAAAATATATAATATTCATAAAAAGAGTTGAAATTTTGGATGAAGATAGCCACTACTTAACAGCAACAAAACATGCCTGATTTTACTGTTAAATGTTAATCAGTTTCAGATTTGTTTCAAACATAAAAAAATAAAATCATCAGTAACCTAAAGACAATTGTTGTCTTCTGTTACAGATTTAAACAACTTTATTAGTTATCAGTTTGTTCTAGAAAAGCTTAGCAATTTCCTCTTTAAAACTGACGTTTCTATCTCTTCTAAAGAGGGAGGAACAATTAAAAATTAAAGTTAACTTTATTGTCTTCACCTCACCAAAAAAGTAACTATAATGAGGCAAATAGAAGAAGCAGAAAGCTTCCACACCAAAATGAAGGGTGACCGTTTAAATGTTTTGTAATCATTCCCTGGAACTAACTCCGACATTCATAACAGGTTGCAAAAGGGTCGCTTGATGCCTTGTCATTGTCAGACACCGGAAACTGGGCTAGATGGACCTTTGGTCTGACCTAGTATGAAAATTTGTAAGTGTGTTGTAAATGAATAAAGCTGTGGCAGTGTGTACAGAACAACACAATACATTATGGCAGTGCAATATAGCCACTAAGCTCGATTGTTCAGGAAATGTATAAACAGCAGAAGTAGGTCAGCATGGCCCAGTGCAGTACAGAGGTGAGATGCAAGCTGGAATGAATTAGGTTGTGTAGTGAAAGTAAGAACGTGAATTAGTGGGGCTAGTTCACTTGGAAAGCAGGATCTATTAGTTTGGTTGGAACACCACACCAGCAGTGTATCTTTACCCAGCACTGCACTGTCACACTGACATCTCCAGAGTTAGTCCCCCAGTCTAAATACTGTACTCAGACTGAGGGAAACAAAGGAAAAGTGATTGCCCATCATGTCACAGCAGACTTGTAGAAGAGCTAGATATGGAACATGGGGAACAGATCCTTAGCCAGCTACTGTATAAACAAATTGGAGGAGCTTTGACACTAGCTGCCCAGTCTCCTGAGGCTGTCTCGTGTCTTGCTCTCTAGACAGTGCTGCTTCAGTATACTCAGAAGTGGAGTTGAGATAGGAGGCTGATTCTTTCTATCCTTTTCATACAATGTGTGTATGCATTTTTTAACTTGGGACAATCTCCTAAAAAACAGGCAACAAAGACCTTTATAAACTCGTTATTTGTGTATCCCCCTGCATATGTTCTCAACTGATGAAGAAACTGAAAGCAAATTAGGTGGTGCTATTAAGAATAAAAGGTTATTCTGCATTTTAAATGTCCCATGTATCGCCTTCCCCATATCTGAAAAATGCATGTCAAAAACCTCAATTGTGCAGAATAAGCTGCACCTTTATTTTATATATTAAAAAAATACAGCATCCCTGAAGCACACAAAGTATTTCACAATTCTTCTTCAAAAAATTGCCGATTTCCATATTCGCACTATAGATTCGTTAAGCTTCTTACCTGAGCAGGCCCTATGGTGTATATTCTTAGGGCTAAGTGGAAAAAAAAAGGAATTGCGTGTACTTCCTTCTCTTAATTTCCTGGCTGAAATGGAGTCTGATATCAGGCTACATTACTTGAAACCATTGTTTCATTTCCTTACTCTATTTATTTTCTGCTTTTTATTATTCTCTGATTATTTTGCAGGCAGGAAGGTTGGGGGTGAATTTTAAGACTGGACTGATGCACATTTGGCCCCCAATACAGTTTTTCTCCTGTGCCCTGAGATGCCAGCATTTTGGACTTGTTGCCTCACTTCTGGGCTCTTTCGTCCTTACCTCTTATTTTCTCATTCTGAGAGTTTCTCTGGATGCCATCTCCAGGATTTCTCAATTTTTGAAACTGCTTTTTCTGCAGAAGACTTATTGTGGCATTAGATACTAACTCAAGGCTTCTGTTTTCTGGGTGAGTCACACACATTCCTAATAAATTATATTTGTTGTTCACTTGTGGCTCTGACTTTGAAACAGAGGGAGATCAAGTTAAAAATATTCCTTCTCCATAGATCTTTCTGACTGGTGTCAGACCAGAATACAAAGAGCTCCACCCAGCACTGTTTATCAGCCAGCACTGCTCCTGCCCAAAGGGTTTTGACTCTACTAGTAGCTAGTTCATCAATCTTGTCCTAAGGGAAGATATTCCCTTCCCCTGCCATGTACACCCTGCCACCCTCTTCATAACTCCAAGACTTCAAAGCACAGGGAAAAGTAGGAACCAGACCATCAAGTTTCAAGGCATGTTACTAGAGGGACCTCACAGCAGCTTGCAGAGAGCTAGGCATGGCTATACTGCCTCCTCTAAACTCCAAGCACTCACATTTCAGTGTGGGCTCTGTTAAAATTGGGCAGACAACACCCCACAACCCATTAGCAACTTTACCTTCCACAGAACTGGCTGAATGGGAATCCATGAGGATGGCTGAGGGTAAGAAATGGAAACTATACCTCTAAGATGGAACAACTCAGTTCCCAAGGCTATGCAGGAACCTCAGTGCCAACAGCAACTTAGAGGAGCACTGCTGGCCCCTTGCCACCTTATGCATCCAACTTGACACTGCCACTGGCATTATATTTGGGGTGGGTGTCTGTTTTTCTCAGCCCAGAGCCCTATAGCATTTATCACTCAATACTACCTTGTGAGGTTTAAGGTCTAGCACTGATCAAGAAAGACTAAGATTCTTTGGCCCAATACCATCTCTGAATGGTTAGGTTAGCCTTATTTTCCTGAGACCGTGGTTCTCAACCTTTTGAGACTCATTCAAGAAACTCCTCAGAAAAGGCCAGCTCTTTGAAACACAAGAATTGCTCTTATTTTTCCATAGTCAAAAAAATGAGTGACAACAGAGAATTCAGAAAGACCACAGTTCGTCAGAATGTTTTTGCCATCTTTGGGTTTTATTTTGTGAATCATCTGGAGGTGTTTATACACCTAAGTGCTGATATTGCATGGCACCCTTAAAAGGATCTCACAGCACCCCAGGGTACCATGGTACCCTGATTGAGAACCGCTTTTAAACAATCATTTTGGTCTATGTAATATGATAGAAACGTATGTATTATACGTAATTGGTGCACTATATCCTGGCCCATCAAATCCATGCTTGGACCAGAATGGTTCTGGATTGTTTGACCCTCAAGGTAATAATAACAAGAAGCTGTACTGTCAAATTCATTTTATTACAGAAACTAAATCCACCTCTCAGGACTTTTCAATGAGAAAATGCTCCATCAGGCCTTCTCTGTCAGCTGGGGGGACAATAGCAAAAGGTTCCTTCATATCACAGATAGGTTTTATAGCAGTTATCTCCCCATTCCAAAAAGGGAGGGGAGGTTGTGACCAATTTTGGACCTAAGAAAGGTCAGCTTGTTTACTTCTTGGCTTAAGTTCAAGGTGATAAATGAAGCAATATTAATTCTCTCTCTACAGTGGTGGGATTGGCTCATATATCTTAACTTACACATTTTGTCCATAAGGCCCATGTACAAACAGTGCCTTTTTCCTAGTGGGACAGGACCAATATTTGGTCACTTAGACCCAAAGGTCTTCACTAACTGGATGGCTGCTGCACCTTTTAGAAAACTAGATATTGCAGTTTACCTCTTTCTTGATTAATAAGAGAAGCCACATAGAAATAGACTTCTGGGAGTCTTAAGGACACAATGAGACATTTTCCTCCCTGGGCAGTTTCATTGGTCAGCAGAATTTGGCCTGAACTCCACTGCAGATGCGGTACTTGGTTGGATCAACTCCAGACTGAAAACAAGTGCTTGCCTTCCCATTTCCCATTTTAATAATAATAATCTCTCTCTCAGCTGGAAGGAAGAGAACATATGGATGAACTTCAGATACAGGGTCTTTAGGCAGTAGAGGTGCCAAAGTTCCACATCAATGTCCTAAAGTTTCGAGCAGCATAGAGAGCTTGCAAAGTATTTATCCATCATATGCAAAGATACCATGTTCAAGTTCTGGTTAAGTTCCCTTTTGAATAAGGGAGGATGCTTTAAAATCTAAATAAATAACAGTCTTAAAGCACTAAAGAAAGAGCCTTGATTTGGTACCATCCTAATCCCAGAAAGATTAAGAACATACATAAATTTAAGGTAGTGTTAGAGGGATATAGCTGTGATGGTCCAGGAATTATGCAGATGGCAAGGATTTCTTTGGGTGGTATCTTTTATTGGACCAACTGCATAGATGGGCTAGAGGTAGAGATAGACAAGCTTTTGAATGGAAGACATTTTCTTTAGCACCTTTTGAAAGCTTGTCTAACTCTAGCCCACCTATGCAGTTGGTGTAAAAAAAAAAAAACACCTAGTGGCTACGATGGTCGCAGGGTTTACTACCTTCACTGGTAGGATGGTTGAAGAGAACTATTACAACTATTCTCTTATATTAAATCCCATTTATTTTGCTGCCCTTTTTTTTTTTTTTTTTTTTTAAAAATAAGGTATGCAAAAAAAATTTCAGTAGACTGGTCTGTAAAAGTCCTCAGATGGGACTGAAATTTCTGAGTTAAAATAGTTTTTATAATATTTTCAGGGACTATATATTTTAATTGATTTTTCTCTTGCCTTGTTTAATCTTAAGCACATGAGCAGTCTCACAGAGTTCATCTAGACTGCTCATGCTAAGCAGATGCACACCTTGTAGGACTGCCATCCATGATTACGTCAAACGACGAGAAGGAGGAAGTAAACCAACAGTAAGCAAAGGTCAGGGCTAAAGGAATGCAGCCAGAATTTCTAAGGGGAACCTAATTTATAGGTAATTTTAAAAGAAAAAATTAAATTGCGTAGCTCAGATGAACAGATGTTTTTTCTCTCTCTCCTGTTCTCATAGCTTTGATTGCTTTTAATTTTAAAGTGAAATAAAAATCAAAATAGACTAGTGGAAGTAGCATTTATTTTTGAAGCACTGAACTCACAATACAATGTCAGTCATATAAACTATATAAAGTTAAATGATGCTGTAGTTGGTTAATTATCAACTCAGACCTGCAGAGAACAATATTATCACACAAGAATGTTCAAGAAGAAAAAGATGCAGATAACAAAAGGTGCAATTACAAGCAAATGTAAGCAGCATAATAAGGTGCTTTAATTCAACATTTTTATAATCAGATTATCCATTAACATATAGGTTAAAGATAAATTTCACTTCATCTACAGACCATTACAAACATGAGAATCTAAGATTCATTCACATGCTAGTTGTTAATAGGAAAGTGCTTTTTCTTTAAAAAAAAAAGATACACAAAGTGAAGATAATTTTTTTTACATAGATCACTGTGTGCTCTTCAACTGTAAAATTTAACTTAATTTTCAGGTTACCATTTACATTATTACACTTTAATTATAGACAAAAGATGCAAGTGCTGAAGTCAATGGTGTATATTGTAAAACTTCTTGAAGATTCCAGTATATCACTCCATAAGGATACATGACCACATATAAATCTCTCTCTCATATATTAACTTCGTATTTATTTCCTTAACATGTCAAAGTCTAATTTTCATTTTAATATATTAGTTAGTCCCACATGGTGCTTCACTCACCCACAATGTGCCACTCTATAAGGTATCAATACATAGCTGACCAATTTTTAGATGCAACCAAAAGAAGGAGCAAAATTTTAAGCACATGGAAAATGTTTGGGGGAAAATCTGTTTAAAAATAAAGTGAAATGCATCACATTAGCAGAATTATCAGTAAATAGTTGAATTTTAAAAAACAGTGCATTAGGAAGAGGCAGGATTTTAAAAATATATGGTTTGATATATTTGGCACCACAGTCACAGCTTCAACCCTTACGCTGGCTTAAATAGTAAGGAAACATTATACTTAATGTGAAAAGTATAACATGTAGAATGACCTTTAACCATTTAACAACAACAAAATTTCTAGGTGCTACTATTTCTTGCTTGGGAGGTTATAGGGTAGGTCCTGCTCTAGCACATTTTTGGATGTAGTTTTTCAGCCTACATAAAACTAGACACCCAGTGAAAAGGGCTGGTAAAATATTTACAAAAGCAATTAAAAACCAGCAAGTATCTCAAATGTATTCATGCACCAGGCATTTTAAAAGATCATCAAGTAAGAAACCTTTAAGGAGTCCACAGGTCTGCAAATGAAAATACTCAACTTTATCTCACCTATTGTCACATGAAGTTAAAATTATTTCCCACAACATACATTTTTGACACCCCTGTAGAATAAGGTTAATCTAATCTCTAGTCCAGTAGAAATTCTGATTCAGTATTTTCCAAAATTGAATTAAAACTACAGATTGAATTGTACGAAGTTGGGTAAGAATGCTGACATCTATTAATGAGATTTAAATTCAATATCTGTAGTTAAATTCACACACTTATTTCTGTCCTGAGGTGGCAGCATTCTTATATTTGCTACAATCATTCTAAAGCTAAGTGTCAGTTTTACAAGAAAACACAATGTCAAGGTAAATCAAATATTAATTCACTAATATTACATAAACACCACTTTTAAAATAGGACTTGGAAAACTTTATACTTCACTTCTCTTTCACCACTATTCTTTGGGAAAGGGTGTCAGATAAGATTCAACTTTCAGGCTGTCAATGCATCCACTGAACATTGGCAATGTAATTCTCCACAATCACCTGGTCAGTTGAAGGAAACGTTTAACGGTGGAACAGTAGCTCTCTCATGCCCATTTTGTCCTTTGCTTTTTATATAAAGAAAGCAATCAGAATACTGAAAAACTGCTTACTAGAAACTAGATTGAGATCAGAGAGCCGGTTCTTTCAAAATGCCAGATAGAGGATAAGAAAAAATATATATTTGCGTTAGTGGCATAGTGCAGAAGTGACCTTTATTCCATTGCCTGTCCAAAGAAAAGGTTCAGCCTGCTCATTGTTTGCCTTTTCCTTATGAGTGCTACTGGGAAGTCATAGTACCACCTCTTTGATCTAACAATGTAGTCTTGCACAGCAACAGAACTGCAGCTGTACTGCAGGAACCAACAAGAAGGCCCCATCATGAAGGCAGTAACTATACATGTGAAAGTTGCCAAAGAAAATTGCTGCCAAATAAGTAATCTGCTTTTCCCATTATTTTTGTGCTTGTGCCAGCAATTAAAGCTCTCCTTTCACAAGCCATGTACCACTCAAATGTTGTCCTCCTTTATCCTTCATTACTACAAACATCACATGCATTTATGATAATGAAAGCTCTACCCTATTCAAGAACCTTCTGCATCAACCTCAGCATTAAGCAGCAGAGGAATTGATTCAGAGAGGGACAGTGCAAATTTGCTCCTGACTGAAATACTCTATTTACCTTTTAACGCCAGATAAAATCACTTGGCACTGTTTGATAAAATTTCATTCTTCGTACTAATGCTATCCAACCACCTCTCCTGGATCAGACTAGAAACTGCAGGCAGACCATTCCATCATGCCATATATTTTTGTGCTTCTATCCCTACCACTTCATCAGTAGGATGAAATACCCTGGTTTATAATCTATGAACAATGCAATCCTTTTCAAATTCACCTAACATGACTTTTCTTGTTGCATATTGAACATTGTATTTATTTAATGTGCTAGCTTTATACTATGACTATATATATTTGTGCTCAAATTATATACATTCTTCCAGGTAGAAAGTTTGATGAGATTTTTTATTTCTAGGAGCTGGCAAAACAGTCATTTTGGAAAACTTGGCAGCAAACGGACATTGGAAGTTAACCTAACATTTTCACTCCAGATCTGTTCATAACACTGAAAAGCTGAATCCACAATACTGAAAGAGCTATCAGCTTGCTGAAGACTCTGAATACGCTTCTTACATATCACCCTTCTACAAATTGATGTTTGAAACCATTTGCTCCACAATAGCCTTATGAGATCAGTAAAGAATATATTCAGCATGCAGACAGGCCAACTGAGAGCTTAACAAGGTAACCAAAAGTATAACATTTTGGGGGAAGATCCTGAATAAACCCAGAAGTCTTAGTTGCCTATTTCTTGTTCTAGCTACTGCACAAGATGCACTGGTACATACAGCCTGGGAAGTGTGCTTTTGCATCGTGAATACACAGTTAGTAGTAATGTTGGTAGAAGAAATATGGCATAACTTAAAACCTCTCCTGAACACTGGTGGAATACAAGGAAAGGAAAAATTTAATCAGCACCATTACTCTCAGAGAATGAGGGTAACATCTTTATCTCACAGCTACCTTCGACAGCTGGATATAAACATCCAAATTAACCTAGCACAAGTGCAAGCTTGCACACAGCAACACCCTGCTTGTCTAACTGTAGCCTCCCTGCGTCCATGCCTAAGGACACAGGTTCCCATGAACCTCTGTCCATAAATCTTAGCACATATTACTGGTATACTGGTGCATACCACAGTACTCCAGCTTACACTGGAAAGTGTGGCTACCTCTGGATTAATTAAGGTAGGAATGAGTTAACTGGTTCTGGGACTTTACAGAGCTAATTAGCCCACTGGAAGCATTTTCCAAGAGGAGGCTACACTGTTCCAGGTTTCAGAGACAGCCCACCCAGGGCAACACAGCTTTCCAAGGGTAGCAAAAACTTGACTGTTCTTTGAGGGTGACTACCCCGGGAACAGTGCTAGAGCTATATCAGTACCCCAAGTGATTTTGTCTGCATCCTCTAAGTGGGCAGGCTCCTGCCTCAGTTTAGGAGGACCCTGGATTTTATCTAGTTCCTTCCTTTAAACCAGCATGGGCTTAGAGTCATTCCAGCTCCAGGTTAGAGGGTTTTCTATTAGGAAGGTTAAGGGGTTTGAGCTAATACACGGAAATAAAGAACACACACCCCCACCCCCACCCATATAGCTAGCTCTGAAAAACCAGAACAAGCTTCATGAGCATAGGAATTAAACAAAGTCAAATTCTTCTTTCATAAATCAGATTCAACTCTAGAGTTGAATCTGCGTAGAGCAACATTTCAGAGTGTCATTCATATTTCAAGAAAAATACCAACGTCTTACCTCAATAAAAACTTTTTCAGTTAAGAAGTTAGTGAAATTCTCCTTTCCTTTAAAAAATACAGGCAAGTATATTCTTCAATTACATTTTAAAGAAACAATGTAAAAGAAATGACCCTGTAACCACCACACAGTCATCACAAAACAGTTGGAACACTCCTTTCCTAAGCTCAAACTCACCCAGGAAGTGGAATGTTAAATATGGTTCAAATTACAGCTTATTTCACTATGTCATAATCCTCCAAAAATGAGAGAAGACTTTTAAATGTTACCACTGATATGACTCACTAAAGCTAATTTGTAGTGCACAATTCAGCAGTACTTTCATGTCCTCATGTCTGACTTCATTAAAGAGCTGATTCTGTACTCAATGAAGTCTTTGGGAGTTCTGCTGACTTTACTGTAGGGATGGGCAATTATTTTGGCTGGAGGACCACTTAATGAGTTTTAGTGAGCTGTTGAGAGCCACACGCATAAAATTAATGGCGAAGCCATTTTAACACAGTTATAGATAAACGAATCATATGCTAAAAGTCAAAGATTTACTATAAGATACATTATTTCAAAAATATTTTTGTCATTTTTTTGAGTAGTGTATATCTAGGTAATTGCAAAATAGCTCAAAATAAAGTCTCTCTCCCAAGGGAACCAAAACCAGCCAGCAGGACACTCAGCCAAGGGAAGATGTCCTCACTGCCACCACTCAACCACCCCCCAAATCACAACAGGGCTCCTGCTTCAGCCTGTACTCTGACATGCCCCTCAAGAGTTGCCTACACCCCAAATCCACCTGCCCTACCCCTTCCCATCCACACTTGCCCCTACAAAGCCTGGGGAAGCCCAGCAGCTCCTTCCAGCCTGCCCCAGCTCCCTGCCAGGGCCATGCAGGCTGCACCTACCTACAGCCTGGGGGTCCCCTTCCCCTAGGACAGGGGCAGGCAATTATTTCGGGCGGAGGGCCACTTACTGAGTTTCGGCAAGCCATCAAGGGCTGCATGACAGGCAGCCAGGGCAGATAAATATTAATTTTCTAAATTTTTTAGGGGCCCCACAGGCCGGATGGAACAACTTGGTGGGTCGCATCTGGCCTGTGGGCTGCATTTTGCCCACCCCTGCCCGAAGAGCTCAGCATCCACCCAGTGTCCCCTGCAGCTCCAACAGAGGCTGGAGCCAGAGCTACTGCTTGCGCTGCCTGCCTGTGGGTCAAATGGAATCAGCTGGCAGACTGGATACAGGCTGTGGGCCGTATTTTGCCCACCCTTGCTTTACTGGATATTGGATGATTCGCAAATGCCCATTTTGCTAAATGGACCATAGGAAAGTAGGGCTAGAGGTCATTTAATCCACCCCCTGCTCAAGGCAGGATCATCCCTGACTAAACCATCCCAGTCAAATGTCCGTCCAGCCTGCTTTTGAATGTTTGCAGGGATGGAGATACTACAACTTGTCTGCATATCCTGTTCCAATGCTTAACCACCCGAGTCAGAAAGTCACTCCTAATCTCCAATTTACATGTCCTCTAAGGTAGTTTGAAGGCACTGCTCCTGGTCCTATCCCCTACAGCCAGGGAGAAAAGTTTACCTCCATCCTCTTTATAATCTTCACGTATTTGAAGACTATTATCAAATGTCCCCTCAATCTTCTCTTCTCCAGACTAAACCTTAGTTCCTTTCAGCCTTTCCTGCTAAATCATGCTTCCCAGGCCCTTAATCATTTTTGTTGCTCTGTGCTGGACTCTTTCTAATCTGTCCACATCCTTCTTCCAGTGTGGGTCCCAAATTGGACACAGCACTTCAGGCCTCATCAGTGTGAAATACAGCAGAAGAATTACGTCCCTTGATTTATAAGAGACATATCTGTTAATACAACCTAGCATGCTGTTGGCTTTTTTTTTTTTTGGGCAACAAGAGCATACTACTGGCTCATATTCAGCTTATGGTCCACTGTAACTCCCAAGTCCTCCTCTGCAGCCTAGCCAATCATTACTAGTCTGTATTTGTGCATGCAATTATTTCATCCCAAAGGCAGGACACTGCACTTGTGCTTGTTCAGTTTCATTTGACTGATTTTAAGCCATTTTCCCAGTCTCCCCAGGTCATTCTGGATCCTAGCCCTACCCTCTAGAGTGTCTGACTCCACACAAATTTGCAGTGTTATCTGCAAATTTACTAAGCATGCATGCAAACCTGTTATCTGCATCATTAATGATGTTAAATAATTCCACACCCAGAACAGACCAGTGGGGAACCCCCCTTGATACCTCTCCCCGCAACTAAACATTGAGCCTTTGATGACTAGTCTTTGAACAAGAGGATTCAACCAGTTATATATCCACTTTCCAACACTTTCATCTAGTCTGTTTCCTTAGCTTATTAATGAAAATGTCATAGGAGAGAGTTTCAAAAGCCTGTCTCCCACCCCCAAAATCACATCTGCTGCTCTCCCCACATTCCTGCACACCCCCCTCCCTGTGCCAGCTGGCGGCAGGGCAGAGCCCCCACTCCCAGTGCTGATGCGGGTGCAGCAGCACTGGGAACAAGGGCTTCTGCTCTACTGCTGCCTGGGGCCCCTGGGCGCTCATGGCAGAGCCTCCCTGTGCACTGTGGGGCAGCAGCCCCACCCCCATCCCTCCCCACTTGGCACCTGCGCGGGAGTGGGTGCAGTGCAGCTCGGCAGGGTGCCGCGCGCTGTCTGGGAGCTGGGGTGACACCAGCAGTCAATCGGAGCCCGACACCACTCAGCCCCAGCTGCCGCAGTTCCCAGGCAGTGCGCAGCAAAGCCATGCTGCACCTGCGCCATGGGGCAGCTGCTGTGCAGGTGCCAAGCAGGGAGGAACAATCCCTGCTGCCCCCCACTGCCCTGTGCTGTGCAGGGGGGGCTCTGCCACAAGTGCCCAGAGGCCCCAATCGCCGCTCCTGCAGTCAGTGAGTGCAGGGTTGTTTGTTTTTTAAAGGTGCCAGGACTAGGTTGGGGCTGGGTGGGGGCTTCTCCTGTGGCTTCCTCCCCCTGGGGAGAGGCAGGCACAGCCAGAGGAGCCATGGAAGAACCTGCAGCTGCCCAGTTGTGCCTGCCTCTCCCTGGCTGACCCGAATGTCTCCGAATCAGCACCGAATCTTCTGAAGCTGATTCGGCCGAATCAATTCAGGGCAGTGATCTCTGAATCGAATCACTGTCCTCCGAATCGAATACTTCCCTATTTGCACAGACCTAAAAAACTAACATATTTTGTCACCACAATGAAAAATAACCTAGAAAAATCCATTTTTCAAACCTGTTACATTACTGTGTTTATACCTTGTGCATAGCACTGGTAAACCCAACTCAAGGAGCTCTTCAGATACAAAATGTGAGAAAAATCTGCAGAACTTTAATGATAATATTGTGCCTTTGTTTCCATATAATTATTATATGCTTTGAGTATGATATGTTTTTCCCTTAATTGAGGAAGCAGATGGATCTTGCTCTGAATTTGTACCTCATTAGTATTTTCTCATATTAACTGCTCTCTGACCTGCAGTGGGAAGGTTTTATCTATGTCATTTGATTGTGTATCCTACCCTATCAATCAAAATGAAAGTTTTCTGTTTAGTGACATGGCATGTGAGGAGTCTGTAAATCTACTTTTTTTAGTATAAGAGTACAGTGACACCTCACAAACACAGCTGCAACATTTCAGTGTATAGAAGAGCTTGAAAATAATATTAGGATTAACATTGTTTTAAAAAATGATGCTGTATTTTCAAAGCAGTCTGCTAGATCTAGCCCAAAAAACCCATTATCTCTAAGGAAAGCCTCATGATTAAACCCTAGCTCCTTTAAAATTTACAAGTTTGCTTAGCTTAAATGATTTCTACAAATTGTATATTTGTTTCTTGTAGTTTAAATCTCTTTAAAATATTTTTGACTGAAACTATAGCTCAAAAGTGCAAAACCAACTTTAAAATAAATCACAATTACTTACACAGGAATAATTAATAATATCTCAGAATGAAAATCTTTACAGTCCTAAAGTCTACTCAGAATTCAAGAGGAATAATTTATTTAAAATTATTTTAAAGAAAACCAAAGCTCCTACTTTTGTTTGATCAACTGCATATATTAAGAATACAGACTTTCTGTAAAATAAACACTATTCAAGAGTCATTATCTTAAATCTAAAGTAGCTAATGATGAGAGCTCAGGCCAGTGATTTAGAACTAAATTCCTAACTGAAATGGTGACAGCAACTCTCTCCTTCAAATAATACTGATCCAGGCCTGGATCCTGTCAATTCTTATGGACATGCTTTACTTAAAGCATGAGTAACCCTATTAAAATTAGTAACACTAAGGGCTTCAAGCGAAGAAAGAGTAAAACATTGGCAAGATATTTTTTTTTTTTTTTTTTTTATATATCAGGGACTCCCTGCAGACACCTCCAGTGTCAGCAGCAACTTTTACAGGGGGTGCACATACACCTACGTGCACCCCCTACACGTCATGCCTGATATGATCTAAAAGGATTATGGCTACTGTACACCTACTAAAATACTCCCTTTAGTAGCTACCATTTCTTTTCTGTAGCTGTTTGCATCTGACGTTCTAAGGGACCTTATCTGTCCTTTCTAGCAGTTAATGACTGATACCAAGAATAGGAAAGTTGGATTTTATTCCAAATGCTCCTCTGGGTACAGAATAAATTCATGAAGTGGTGGAATAGGCTTGGTCTATATTTGAAAAGTTTCTTCCAGCATAACTATGGCTAGAAGGATGAGGGGATTTTGTTATAAATCTCCCTCCAGACATTACATTTGTTGTAGGATATATGCGAGTGTCCCACAACAAATGGTAACATGCCACAAGTTAAAAGGAATTTGACCCAGGACAAAAGTGGCAGATCCATGACAAAGAAGTTGCTGTTCAAACCACTTCTGTCATGTCCTGGTGTGTTGGAGATGCTCAGCCCTTGCTGCCACCAGAGACTTGACGGAGCGCAATTCACCTTTGCTGCATAACAGTAAGGGTGAGGGGGATGCCTGCAGCCTGGGAAGTTTAAAGGGATAATGGTGATAGCACATACAGTCCATTAAAGTATCAAGACCTTTGAAAGGCTCCCTGGAAACCCAAGAAAAGCTGGGCTTTCAAGCTGCCTAGGAACCCGGCTTGCAAGCCTATCAGTGAGCCTGCCTGCAATTCACTGATAGGCTCCATGGCTGAAGAGCATGCCAGGGACCTCTGAACAGGTGGTCCACAGTGCTTGTTATTTTGGAGTGCTACAAAATTTGTAACACTACAATAATAGTGTTACATATCTATATACATGATCTTGGGAGCCACTCTAATTAAAATTCCCTCAGCATCTTGTGTATTCAGCATCTTGTACTTCAGAATGGTTGTGGGAGCACTTTAACTAAAACTCATTCAGCAAGGTTTAGTTAAAGCACCCTCGCTGCCATTTTGAAGTGCCGGGATGCTGAATACACATGACAGCGAGGCTGCTGGAGCGTTCTAATTAATTGAGTTTACTCCATCATGTTCTAACTGGAACATCTTAGAGCAGGTGTACTGCATGTGTATTAAGCATGTGTACAGGCACCCACCCATAATGTCCAGAGGCAGCCTGATGGGATTTCGGGGCTTTTCGTTGCTTTAACGATGCCAACACAGCTGAAGCAGTAAAACATTTAGATGTAGGCAAGGCATACATTTTCATTTCTTCCATTCATTAAGCTTTAAAGCAGAAGTAGTGAGTGTTCTGTGGTTATGCAAGCTCTATAAAGAATTTATATATAACGTGTAGTACATCAAGAGTAAGAAGGAGTGTGTGCTTAAACCAGGATAACTGTGAGGTTCTAGCAATCCCTTAATAATTCAGTCCTGTATAACAACAAACTGAAGAAATGATTCTGAAATCTGTCCAATAAATCAAAATACTAATGAAGTTAACATGCACAAAAAATTACAGTAAACTGTAGGTCTAGGAGATAGTATTCACAATACAAGACCACATTTTCCTAACATACCAGATGTCATTATTAATTCACAGGTAATCCATATTCTTTGTCTGAATATTATAAAGTGTACCACCACAAACAAAAGATTAAAAATTAGCCAGTAATATTTTTGTATAAAAATAATAAGCATTTTGATAAAACCATAGCTGAGATAGCTGTAGTTTTCTACTGGCTCATCAAACCAGAAAGCAGAAATGCTTTACACCAGAACTCAACATCTCCCTCATTTTACCCTCAAAATTAACCATATTAACTAAAAGAAAGGGAGACTGATCTTCTGTACATCAATGGATGTGGGGGAAACAAAACAACAACAAATCTAGAAAGTGCTTAGAAAAAACCCAGCTGCTAGCTCTTTTCTAAATCCTTTGGTGCTCTGGGTTCAGAGCTCTCCTCATACACTTTGCATTAATAAGTAACATGTGCAACCCTAATTTACAGCCTTAGGGGTTGATACAAAATATCAGAACTGAAATCTCTGTTTTATGAAGTTCAGGAGATTCTAATGAAAAGCAGGAGATCTAATCTTGACCTCTAGAAGATACCTGCAAAAATCTGTTGAGAAAAACAGTGCTAGATCTACCTAAGGAAAATGAAGGACAGATTTTTTTTTCTGCAGTTTTAACTTGCTCAACCTGCTGTTGTGGTTCAGTGGTAGAATCCTTATCTGCCATATGAGAGACCTGGGTTTGATTCCTGGACGTGCACATAGCTACAGCCATCAAGGTACCAAACATCTGTACTTGGTCTGGCCTTTGGATTCTCTGTCAATGGTCTAAAGGGAGATTGAAGGTCTGGGCAGCCTTCACACTCCTGCCTAAGCATGTGTGTGGAAGGTCCTGGTGATCTCTGATGCAAACACGATGATCCAGAAGGACTGAGAGTTGCCTACTACTACTACTACTACTACTACTACTACTACTACAGGGTCATTTGTTAAATAGGAGCCACACACTGACAAACTTTCCTTTCAGCCCATGTGTGTGTTGACTCCTTTGGTCTAAGTTACCTAGCAGCAAGCAAAACAAGAAGTATAACAGCTTAATGCCCTCTTAGTGCATAGCAGCATACAAACAATAAAAGTAACGTATGTGCTTCTGTACTCTCTCGGAAGAGTGTCATGCCATTTGCATGTCAGTAGGTCTAGCATTGCATACATGAGGATTATGATGAATATCCTAGATTTTATAGAACGCTTCCAAACATGAACAAAACATTAAAATGGCAGAAGGTTAGCCTATCAGAGAATAGGTTTGTCAAAATTCCCTTCAAACAACAGGCTCAAGATTAAAAGAAACTCAGAGAGCACAACTAAATGCATAGCATTTTACCATAATCAGTGCTTCCACAGACTCTGTGGACTCTTCTGTTATTCCATAGTCTAAAAAACTCTCTACATGGGAAAATGTCTCTTTCAGAATATATTAACATAATTTAAATGAGGATCAGATTATGTTTAAAAAAAATCTTAAACTTGTATAATAACGAACATTTTGGGAATAGTTTAATCTACCACAACATATACTTTTGTTTTCATTAATCTGCCTCACCCTCCACTTTACTGGAATGATTCCCCAGTCTTGCTAATGATTTACCATAAGCCTGATAATTACTGGAAGGTAGGGGGGATTATATGGTATATTTGGAGCAATACTTTCGAAGTCTTTGTATGAAAAAAACTGTGTCAAAATATTACAGTAATAGTCATGCCATAGTGTAGATACTGGCTTATTACTGTATGGGTCTTTGAAAGAGAGAGGCTATTATCTAAAGCATCACATTCCCACTACGATTCCTTCAATGAGTTGATGCGTGCACAAATTTTCAGTGCAGGCCCCAACTTTATGTTCATTGCACTCATTAGGTGATCCTCTTTTAACAAGAGGAGAGCTTGTCCATCAATCTCTTGTGCTCTAAATTCATCTGCAATGTCTTGACAACCTACAAAAGAATAAGTAAGTCAGTTAGACATATGCATTAACAGGTGCAATGCCTTTGTTCACACTAGAATTGTAATTCCCAATGACTACACCTTGAGGAGTAAAAGAGTTAAACAACATGATTTTGGGACTCCTAAGCTCATCTGAGCATTATCTACACATACAGCCTCTAGCTCTAGTGAGGCAACCACTGATGAAAACACTGCTCAAGGGAAATTAAGACATCCTTGTAAACAAGACAATTGAGCGTTACTTCATTTAAAAGAAAGATCGCTGTGATCTTAGTATGCTCTGGAAGGGCTTGAAATAAAGACAGAAATACCTATTTAATAAAAGAAAGCATCATTCCTCTGGGTTTTTTCCAGCAAGAGAAGATTGCATTCATTCTGTGAGAACCATTCAAATCCCAAATAATCAGGAAACATTACTTACCTATTATTTCCAAAGCAGCTCTATTCCAGGATCCTCCTGTGCTACTCTACTGGAATACTGAAAATTCCACACTATGAATATATAGCAGAATTTCCCCTACAAAACCACTTATTACAGCCATAGATTCATGATGAGTTAATAGCCTTCATGCACAGATGGAAAGATGCTGGCATCTCAGTGAAGCAGAGTTAAAATAGTTGGAAGCCTCCCTTTAGAAGTGCAACCTCTTTATCTGAGGTTATTCCCTTCCCTACCCTTCTTTTAATACTAACATTCTTGAAAGGTAATTTGTACTCATATCATTGGTATATGCCTGTATGTTTAATATAGGAAATGGGGACATTCCATGCAAAGCTCTGTCCCAAATAATTGACAGCCTTTCCTAAGGAAGGACAATAGGAAAAGAGAATGGTCCCTTGAAAGATGTCCTGGATATCTGATAAACAGACAACCATTATACCATATTGTTTGGTACCTTTCTGTGTATGGATAATAAATTAAAGACCTTGTCTTATTTTCAATTATAGTTTAAAGCTTCTCTTTCCCCTGTGATCATATTTCTCTTGTTTTCAGATTAATCTATATATTTTCTAAATCCATTTAACTGTCCTATTTTTCTTCCTACAGCCTTTTAGATGCTTTTAAAAATTTAT
Organism: Gavialis gangeticus; assembly: GCF_001723915.1. Classification (NCBI taxonomy): domain Eukaryota; kingdom Metazoa; phylum Chordata; order Crocodylia; family Gavialidae; genus Gavialis; species Gavialis gangeticus. The sequence goes on from NW_017728995.1 coordinate 17,474,855, forward strand.
ATTCCAGCTTCCATTCCAGATTGACTTATTTTTTCTTTAAATTTATTTTCTTGACATCTTTGCATTTTCAGCTTTTTGTCTTTATTAAGAAAGTATAAAGTGAAAGGGGAGTACTCGCTACAGAGTTTAAAAAAGAAACAAAACAAAAAACAGTGCCAACAAAATTGGGCACCATACTTCCTATAAGAACAACTGACTAATCCTGAACCCAATGGTAAACCCTTCATATTTAAATCCTATACAAGAATGAATATGTCCTCTTTTCAGTCACAAGGATAAGTTAAGTGCAACTCATCTGAATAAAACATATGGTAGTGCCCGTTAAGAGCAATCCCTGTTACCACCTACTCTTTTTCATGTCATAGTGAGTCAGAACACTGCATACCCAGAAACCCTCTAGCAGCCCCACTCTCAGCCTGGCATATATGATTAGCGTGGCCCTGCCCATCACAAAGTGATGCTGGACCAGGCTGTCCTGTGCCTCATCTGCACATAAACTTTTGGAGCATCACAGGACTGATCACATGTAATCTGGGTCATCTTCTATTTGAGGAAATATGGTAGTTAAAAATTATCCCAGGGTAGATAATACATGAATTTACTAGAAAGACTGTGAATCAATGCTACCTTTCGTGGATGTAAGACTTACCTTTATATAATCCTCGCTTCTTGTCCGAGATCAATGTCTTCTATTTAGAGTGAAATACTTTATAAAAGCCCAGACCCTACTCTACTGTCTAAACATCTATGGACTTAGCTTCCACTCATCCCAAAAGCACAAGCCTATTTCAGAAGAAAAATTTTGTTCGACTCCAAGAGATACACAGCTTTCCCATTCTTTCAATAGTCTACTGAACCTCCAAACTTTTATCTTATTCACCTTGAGGAATTGCAGGGTTCTCCTATGTCAGCAATGGGACTCCAAAGATGAGTCCTGTTCTGCCCAAGAAGATATTCTCTTAAGGGGCAGCCTTAGCTGAGTTCAGGGCCATTCAACTTTAAGCAGTCAGGCACCGCATGCCATGCAAACCGCACTGTGCTGTTCAGAAGTCCCACGCTGCACCACGTTGTACTATGCCCCCTTCTTGGGCAGAGGTAGGAAGCAAAGGTCAGAGGAAAGGGAAGCCTGGAGACCATAACTATTGGGGAGGAGCTTAGGAGCTGCAAATTAATCCCTTGTACGCTGCATATGGGCTCATGGGCTGCAAGTTGGACAGCCCCGATCATGCTGATCATGTTGAGAGCCAAATCAATTCTGCCAGCCGAGAGGGGAAATACAGCTCCTCAGAGAGCCAGTCTCAAGGTTGGACCAGATAACCCCGGAGGTTCCTTCCAGCTCTACGATTCTATGAGATGACTGCCTGAGCCACAGTCTAACTAGAAGACAACAGCACTGACTTCAGCACAAAGAAAATAGAGGGCAGGAACAGAGACAGTACTTACCTTTTGCCCAATAGCCCCATGTTTAATGCACTTACTCTGGCCATGAGAGCTGGGTGTTTGCCCTGCTTTGCCATGAAGGGGTCTGAACTTAGAAATCCCTGTTCCCATAACAGTAAACTAATCAACAGGCCATTACTAGGCAGGGCATCATTCACTCCTGTTAAAGCTGACTTACTGGGCAGCTAAGAAAGTTACGGGGCAAGAAGAATGGGAAGAAAGAGGGCAGAGCTCTGTGGCCCACTGAAGTGAGTAATGTTTTGGGAAGGAGGAAGACCTAGCCCCAAAGCTACTGTATTAAATTTTCATTTAATAAAATGAATACACACCATTGGGAGCTGGAGACAATGTTACTCAATAGTTTTTCTCCAGCTAAGGATAACTTTACACATAACGTATGCACTTTCTTAGATAGAACCGAATTGCCATAAAGCATGCATGGCTTTACTAGATCACTTCAGAGCATCCTAGACATCCTAACTGAATGCTGATTGTTCCATAGGATCAGAGAGGATCACCATTTAGTGCCTTTAAGATACCTAAAATCCACGTAAGTGCCACTTAGACACAAGAAGGGGAGAAGGATCTGGGCTGAAGCTGGTAAAAAAGGTAGTCTATGACCCAAAACAAAGATACATTTCTCCAAGAGAATTGCCCTACTGAAATATTTTTTAAAAGAATAGTTTGAAATAGCCATAAACCTGGAAGAGGGTACAATTGGTACAGAGATAGTTTAAGTTTCAATGATTAGAGATGGGAGTGGCTAGTTTAGGTGAAAGAAGAATGTTACACTGCTTCATCTAACGAGCTCAGTCTTACTACAAGCAAAACTTAAGATACCTGCACGGACAAAAGAATGTTCTTTATGGGTAGGCAAACATAAGCTAGAAAAACCTAACTGAACAAATGTAAAATAACCAGATAGTGGTGAAAATATAGCAATGAACTTTGAGTTAGGAGAAAAATTGTGTAAATAAGGAGTTAGGAATTTCACCTGAGGTATTAGAGTGTAATTGCTCAAAGTTCATAGCTATCTCTTCACCACTGTCTGGTTATTTTACATTTGTTCAGTTGGGTTTTTCTAGCACACATTTGCCTACCCATAAAGAACATTCTTTTGTCCATGCAGGTATCTTAATTATAATTATACCTCTAGTACACTGCAGTTGATTTTGTCTTCCATTATATGCATTTTTAGAGGTTTTCTGGATTTTAGAAAACCATATGTATTAAAACAGCTTTTATATCATGAAAGATCTTTATTCTTTCTAATTAATGTATAGGGAAATTAGAGCCCCTTTCTTGCTTTCTCTTCTGAATGAAGAGCAGGTAAGTAGGGAAGAGAACAGAAACAAAAGAAAAGCATAAAAGGAAGGGAGGAAATGTCTCCGATTCAATCCTTCAACCAACCTCTTGAGAGAAATCAGACTGAAAAGAGGAACACCTTTACCCTCCATCAGCTAGGGGGCTACTGCAGAGGTGGGACTAGTTCTATCAATGTGAGATTTTGGAGGGGAAACCCAGGTATGCTGAAGGAACAAGCAAGAGGAAACAAGTTATTTTTATTCTGTACCACCAACTAACGGCACCCGTGTGGTGCTACCACATTACCACTCTCCTTCACAGCCATGCTAACAGTAAATTTTTTACTGCTGGAAAACTGTAAAAAAAAACCAACAACCCCAAAACAGAAAAAAACCTTTACACTACATACCAAGCAAAGAATGTATAAAGGCCCAAACTTCATCAACTGTCCACACTGATGGATCAGCTTGCACAGCTGGTAGCAAGTCAATATTCTCTGGTAGTTTCCTTATCCTGAGTTCCCGAAGTTCACGTTCTCTTTCCCTCTCACTCTGTCGTCGCAGCCGAGTGGTCATAGCAGTTGGCACAGCATCTTCATGAGAAGCCAAATCTTCTGCAGATGGATAAGTAATTGGAAGCTGGAAAATGTAGTACAAATAAACTACAGTATTATATTTTCTTTACAACTCTTTCAATGGTGATTTAATTTTAGGCAAACATTCTACAGACCTGTCTAAGGAAGTGCTCTCGTGATGCCCCATCCGGGCCAGTTGGTCGACGCCCACGCTGTCCAAGACTTTGGCTATCTGACTTCCGATTCCAACGACTGGATTTGTCTGATGAGAATAGGCCGTATTTCTTAGCACATCTACCACTGTGCCTAAGGAAGCAAAATATTTTCAATAAAATAATAATTTGAATTCACTGATTTTTTTAAATGACATTATGTGCTTCATATAGAAATGTTACTTAAAGATGATAACTATCACAGAAATACAAGATTGTGGTAGGGATTTCAAAAGTAATTCAATTTGTCCTACTGTTCTGAGGTCAGCTCAAGTACATTCCATCCTTCCAAAGTATTTGTCTAATCTCTCCTCAAGAGAATCCATAGCTTCCTTAGGAGCCTATGCCTGTGCTTTGCCAATGCTTCTCATGTCTAATCTAAATCTCCCTTACATTCCCCTCTCAGTCTACCTTTTCCCAGACTAACTCAAATCAAATCTTTCAACATTTTGTCATGAGTCTTGTTTTCTAAGCTTTTTATTGTTCCGATTTCTCTTTTGCACCCTCCTAGACAGCTCCAGCACACCAGTGCTCAGTAGAGCAATTACCTCCTGTGCTTTGCATACAACACTCTTATTAATATATCAGAGAATGACACCTGGATCACATTATTTATTCACATGCAACTGGCGACCACTCTAACCCCGATCCTTTTCTGCTGTCCCGACGCCTAGCTAGATACTTCCTAATTTGCATCTATGAAGTTATTTCCTTCCCAAAAGTATTACTTTGCACTTTTCTTTATTGAATTTCATCTTTTTAGTTTTTCGATCGATTTGGCAGGATCTTTTTGACTTCTGACCTCATCCTCCAATATGCTTATAACTCCTCTGACCTTGTTGCCATCTTAAGCATACTCTCTAGTCCATTATCCAAGTCATAAATGAAAATATTGGCTAGTACAGGACCCAGGACAAACCTTTTCAGGACACCAATTTGATAAGCCTTTCCTATTTGTTAGCAAACCATTGATAACTACTCGTGAAATACAGATTTTCAACCAGTTGTGCCCTGTTTTACAGTTACTTCATCTAAACTCAGAAGCTTCTAAGAATGTCATGAGAAACTGTCAAGAACAGTACTGAAGTCAAGCTATATCACATCTACTATATCATCTACTATACATCTATTTAATCCATTAAGATGGTGACCTTGTCAAAAAAGGACAAAAAAAGCAAAGCGCTGGTTCCTGCATAATAAGCATTTAATCTTTTCTCCCTGCCGGCAGAATTTGCTGGAATTATAAACACTCAACTTACTTGCCTTGTGTTAGTTTAGCTTTAGATAAGAGCAGCCACACTGCAAACTAGAACTTGATCTACAATGTTCACAATGGTAATGCACTGAATCAGAAACAGAGCTAAGACTTCTGGGGATATAACCCCCAGTCTCATGCTTCCTTAAGGAGGAGATCTACTTCATAAATTCTCTCTCAGACACAGTGGGAGAACTTCTCTTTTTGTTCTGGATACATTAAAAGGACTAGTATCACTCAAACAGAAATAGCCTGCACTCACACTGAAGAGTGGCTCTGTTAACAGTAAATCAGATGTGACAGATAATTTGCCTAATAGCCTATTCTCCCTGATGAGCCAACCAATTTACATGAAAACCACTACCTCGCTAAAGTCTAAGGGTTTGTATGGGTGGAAAACACTCCAGTTAAGAGAAACAATTTAGTTATTCTTCAAGTTAACTTGCAGTGAAGTTTAAGTGCTACATTTTTCTGGTACAGTAATTCTAGCCAGATAATAAGAGAACAGAATAGATCATTTGATCTCTTTGGGTTATTTTTAAATTACAATAAAGTCCTCAGGTTCTCTCACCAATGGCACAAACAATTTAGGTAACTTACAGAAAAGGTTATATTTTCTGTAAAAAGAGATAACACAATCTGGCACCCCATCATAAATCATATGGTCCATGAAATTAAAGGCTAATGTTAAATTGTTCTTGCTTAAATTTCTGGAAAGGAGAATAAGTCTTAAGAACATAGTCTAAATATAGTCTTCAGGAAAGTATGATGGAGAAAGCAGTTACCTATCAGATGAGCTAAATAAAAGGTTTCAAATTTTCAAATGGAAAAAAAGAATTAAAGAGTCTGTAGGGCTTGCAATCCCACTTGCAGTCATTACCATTACTTTGGAAACCACTTCCCTATAAATTTTAGTATCTGAGCTAAACTTTTCTACACATACTCTTTATCCAAAAGAGTTGAAGAAGGAACTTGCTGTGAATCCCACCTACTTAGGCCATTCTTATGAGCCAACTGTTCAAATGCGGGAGCATTTTATAATCTGTATCAACGAAGAAGAATAGCCACTTCTGTCCCAGTCAGTGACGAGCAGAGGATTTTGGTTTTCCTCATCAAGAGGTATCATCTGAAATTATCTAGAACCAAAAAAACTGACAAAGATTCCTCCAGTAAATGAGCTTTGAGCCTATCATTTCGATTGCTCTGGTTTGAGATATAAAAGCACATACAAGTTGAAGAATTAGTATGAACACCACTTGTCAAGACACTATAGGAACAGAAGACCTAAACTGACATAAGAGAGGTGGCTGAAATGCAACCCCTGCTGACAAAAACAAACTGAGGGATGATTAGGAAATAAATACGACTTTATTTCCAAGATGTTCAGGAATCTGCAAGTCCACTAATATTATCTTTTTATTAACGTGACTAATTCCACAGCTTCCAAGACAAAGCGAGAAGCTCCTAACTTTGAGGAAGCAATATCATAAAGGGAACTATTTGCTAAGAAATTTCTTTTCCCTCATCAACAATAGCTGACAGGGAGACTCACGAGCCACATTATATGTTCTTAATAATCTCTCAGAACCTAAGTAATACAATCACAGAAATCAGAGATAGGAAAGTCTACCTCCCAGCCAGTACTGCAATACTTACAGTACCTATTCCAGTGCTAGCAGCAGACCAAAAGCAAGACTGGACTAAAACTCAGGTTTACTCCATCTCAAGCTCTATTCACAAGGCCACACTGTCCCCAGGGATACAATCAGATCGCTTTAGGAGATTATTTAATCAAGTAACAGACCACATTGTTCCCAATTTTCACCATTTTCTTTTTTTCTGAATTATTTTGAACTGTGCTGCAGCTGTCATACATTTTGGAAGACCTACAGCATCAACCTGGTTATTTTACATTATTTATTTTTCATTTCCAGACATACTGTTGGTATACAATCATGCTTATTCATCTCAGTATGCCGCACCATGATTATAAATATCGTTAATAATGCAGAATACCTTTTGGCACAGGACAGGGAGCAGAATCGCTTTGACCGTAGGAATTTACTAGCATATCCCATTTTTCCACATGCCTCACACTTCAGGAGTTCATTCTCGATTTCATCTAGTCCCTCTAAAGAAAAGAGCAGCATAAACAAGGTCAGTTTAAACGATATAAACATAATGCCATGTCATTTCTTATCTCTTAATTGGGCAAGTAGAGAGACTTCATAAAACAAACAACTGATTTGAATGCCACAAAGAAGGTAAGCAGAGAACTGAAGCCAAATCAGTGGATTACAGATTTTAATTTTACATACACACTTTTGAGGTTAATGAATTCTTTTATTTTAAAATATGTGCCTCTTTTTTAATTTACAGTATATGTACAAGGAGACAGTGTCTTCACAGCTAATCAACACCTTTTTCATATTTTAACTCTAGGAACGGAGCCTGTTAAACAATTCACTAAGAGTATCTGTCATTCCATATTCAAAATGCAAGATGTGTGGCTTAGCTGCAGTACATCAGATCATTGCAAAGCACCATTTCTCTTCCCTGAACAGAAGAAAATAGAAGTCTTATTATCTGAGGGTTTGGGGAAGCCACTGAAGCACTGGATCTAGTTTATAGAAAAGGTAGACATTTCAGTTTTAAGAAGCTCACGAAATTACCGTATTTAAAAAATGCTTTTGCTTTTTGAGCAAAGCTGCCCAGCCCCAGCATGATTCCTGGAAACATCACTAGATTTAGTTTCTCTTTAGTTCACATAAAACTGTGGTCATGTGCAAGTAAGTCATGATCATAACCTATGAACAATGTAATCAAACCTTTGTCATGCTCACTTGATTGCTTTAGTGCTGATACCTGGCTTGGGGAATCCTGTCCTCTGTTGCATTAAGGGGTGTCCCAGTCTCAAAATAAATTTTGCTTACTATTACATTATTAATTTCCCTATTTTACCATCACAGCCTATGATACAAAGTAACTGCAAGACAGTGGATGGTATTAATTATAAAAATTGTGTTTAGAGTCAATCAAAAAATTAAATATATTTAGTACAACACTGTTTAATCCCTATAACACAGAAATCTAATGTCACTGCACCCAACCACTTCAGATGAATCCTCCAAATTACCTTTCAGTTTCTAGTCCCTTAAGAAACCTAGATCACGTAAATGGTTGCAATAAAAATTATACTTGAATATAGGCTGTAAGTGCAGGATTTGTTGGAAGTAGAGGGGAAGCAAAATTCCAGACTGAAAATGTGTACCATGGAGCAGTAGCTCCCTCATTTATATTGAAGGACGTCCAGCCTTGGAATTTCCACTAATTGAAACTACAGAAGAATGACCCATCCAGAAAGGCAGTCCTTCAGGTAACCAGTAAATAAATAACCTTTAACTTTACCTGAAAACCAGTGCAATTACTGAGAACTGGTATGTTATGATGATTCATATGTGGCACAATACTCAATGATAGACCAGTTTTACTTATACAAGTTTGAACTTATAAGTGGCCCCAAAAGTGCAGCTCAGGTTGCCCATAGTATAATAATTCATAGTCCTACAAAAGCACAAACGATAGTGACAAAAGCACAAATGACAGGACCAAATTCCATTCTTTTCCAAGCAGATACAATGGGGAAAGTGTATTTTTTGGATCTATCTGATGTTCTAGAAGCAGCCCTGGAACTGACATACTCATAGGATTGTAAACAAACAGATCCATGGGAATAGTAACACCCAGACTAACTTCTCTGGTTAGATCCCATTAACATGAAGCTTTCCCATTTAACAGATTAAGTGATGCAGGAACAGATGCCTGGATTTGCAAAACCTGAAACAATAGCTCTGAAAGAAGACTTCAGCCTGCCCATTTATTTCAATGAATATTACTGATGTCAGCATTTAAAATATTTCCACTGGCATGTAAGTTAACGCAATGCTTTTCCACATGCAAGAAAAAGAGTGCTATGTTTGTATTATGAAGATCTGAACAGTTTACTGCAACAGCACATATTGGTACTGCCGCTAAATGGGTTTGAGTGATACTTTTTTTACACTTTCAATCAAGGAGGAAACAAACACGGCCCCTGAGCCACTTGAAGAGACAGAAACTCAAGAAACCTTGCAGGAAATATAAGAATCACCAAAAGAAAACAGTGCGTGGAACTGAGCAGAATCCATCAAGAGTGAGATACGCCTAAGGAGCATGCACAGTCATATTCTGAATATCTGCACAACAGTATTTTACATGGAGCAGGTTTGCTTTGTAGGCAGAGCTTTTAAAACTACTCTCAGCTGTTGGCCTCCACCAACCAATCCTGATCCACAATCTATGAAAAAACACAACTGGAGATGAGACAATGCTTATCCCACAGGTGAAAACACGGACAGAACAAATTGTTTTTAATTCAAATAAGCACACACAAATTTTTGCAGTATTTGTCTATTTTTCCTCAATTTTTCTGATTCACTGGGTACAGGTATACCTTATATCTCACTATTTATTCCCCTTCATTACACTATGTAAAATTCCCACTTGGGTTCTAGCTTTTTGGTTGCACTCTGTGAAATCCTGCGCTCCCAACTAACAAAAGATTCTGGTACAGCAGTTTAGCTCAAAGAACAGGACTTTGAACTTTCAATATTTTGAAATATTAACTTATCATGCAGCTTGCCAAATGCTCACTTATCTGCATTCTCAGTAGAACTGTAGAGATGAAAGCAATAAAGGAGCAAAACATAAATAAATCAATAACATTGAAAAGATTATCTGGAAAAAATTTCCCAAAACCATGGAGGTACCAGGATCCAATTATACTACTAAGGCTAAATAAATCACTTCCTAATCTAAAACTGAAAATCTTACCACTATGAAGTCTCCAGCTTTGGAAGCCGATATCAAAACTGTAGTAACAATGGGGGAGAGCCTTATGGCAATTGCTTAGAATTGGAAAATGTACCATGTCTAACCACCTCTGCCACTGAAGCAGGGAGATAGATTTATTTGATGAGTATATCTTCCTAGGGTAGAAAAAAAATGTAGAAACACAATGTAGATCATGCTAACTGGAAAGAAAGGGAGAACTCAAGAAGAGTGCAGAAGAAGTGGATGTCAGAAAACCTGCTGCACTGCACATGAAGTGTTTCTTCCTGAACATGTAATTTAGCTTATGATGGGAAAAATATTTTGTTAATAGGTTCTGTGATTGTTCTTGCAAGCGTCTCAAAGCTGGATAATCTTTCCTGGTTTACCTAATGAGCAACTGCAGATCACATACATGAAACAACCCTCAGCTGTCAAAAGTGACAGCTACAAACATCAATGCAAATGTCTAAATAACAACAACAAACTTTGCATCTGCTGAGAAACGATGTTTATTGTTAGCACAGAAAAGACCCATGAGAAATCTGTGGAAAATGAAACTAACTCAATATCTATCAATGTAAGTGCCAATTACTAACTCTTCCATCATAACTGCAAGCACTAAAAGGGTACACCAGCAGAGAGCAGAAGTCCCTTATATCTCTTAAAATATTCTGGCTGAAATACAGTATTAGTCATTAGCAATTATTTAGAACAGTCATGTTCAACCTTCTTACCTACTGGGCCAGCCTGGCATCACCAAGTCCATTCATGAGCAAACCCAGCCAGTATTCCCAGTCTGGCAGCCGGGTGGGCACAGTGGGCACCATCTGGCCATGTGGAAGGGAGCAGGGAACAGATCAGCCCCTATGCAGCTCCACAGGGGAAAGGAGCTTGACCTGGGCCCAGAGAGGGAAGGGGATGTGGGCCAGGTCCTAACCCAGGGAGGGAAGAGGATGCAAGTAGGGGGAAGAGGACATGGCTCAGCCCCAATGGGAGGGAAAGGCATGTCTCCAGGACCCGATCCAAAAGGGATCTCAACAAAGGAAGGGGTTGCAGCCTGGGCCAGCCTACCACATGGCCGTTGAGGATTTGGCAGAGGGGAAGTTGGCCATTTTAATAGCCACTGCTCCTTCAACACCAAATTTTCTGACCTATGTGGAGTCCCGTGGGCCAGATGCAATGGCTGTGGGCTACATTTGGCCTGAAGGCTACAGGTTGAGAATCCCTGATTTGGAAAGCTGCTATTTTGTTCATCTGATAGTTTAATATAAACCACAAAGTGTACATTTCCAGACATGCACAAGGTCGAACCTTTCCCAAGTTGTTGTAAGGCAAGTTCTGTCTCTCTGTCTGCATGTGTTGAAAAGTGTTAAGTGAACCTTATGCCACTATTAAATTTATCAAAATAATATCAAACAAATGACAGAACTTACCACATATAACAACTTTGAAAGCCTCCTGCCTCTGAGGCTTTCCATATCATCAACCAGGGATCCGGGTTTTCCATTTACTGCAGAAAAAGATGCATTTTCTCCTTTAAAGGAAAAAACATAGAAACTGCAGGTTTCCCTTGCAGGGTGGCAGAGTTCCAGCCTGCAAGGGGCTGCTTAGTGCTGGGGGGAACAGGAGGCGGCCAATCCAGTGTAGGGGGTACCACATGCACATGCATATGCACACATGCACGTAGCAGCCAGGCAGTGTGGTGAAGAGCAGCTCCACATATGCAAGTCTATGGGGTGGAGCATAGGTGAGGTGTAGGCGAGCAGAGGGGCAAAGGCAACATGTCAGGGGGCAGGGAAGCATAGGTTATATGTGGGAGGAGCATGGGGGGGTGACATATGCACCCCCAGATTTCTGTGCCCACAGCAGACACGGGGCTGTAGCCTGGCTGGACCAGCATGGACAGGAGGAGCTGCCTCCACAGCCCAGGGGGCAGGACCTGGCACAGGAGGGCAGAACAGGGTGGCAAGACTCACCGCTGCTGCCACCAGCACCAGGACCCCCATGCCAGCCATATCACCAGCAACATGAGTAGCAAACGGAGGAGGGGAGGGGGAAGCAATTCTGCCCCCACCTCCTCCCACCACCAGCCACTCATGCACCAGGCTGCAGCTCTGCCCCACTACCATGGCCTGGTTGCCACCAACGCTGCTCCCTCTCAGGCTGCAGCTCTACCCTGGAGGGAAGGTGGGGTGGAGGGTAGCGAAAGTAGCTGGGACATGGTGGTGGAGTGGAGCCATGGCTTGGCATATGAGTGGCTGGCAGCAGGAGGTCAGGGCAGCACAGGCCTCACCCAGTCTGTTAATACTTGCGCTGCTGGTGATGCAAGGGTCCCAGTGGTGATGGTGGTGGCAAAGAGTCTCATTACCTCGCTGCTCCCTCCCATGCTGGGTCCTGCCCACTGGACCACAGAGGCAGCTCCTGCCTGTGCTGGTATGGCCAGCCTGCAGCCCCATGCCCACTGTGGGTACACAAATCTGGTGGGGCATATGCCCTCCCATAACCCCTGACACATTGCCTATGGCATTGCCTATGGTCAGGCACCCGCTCTACCCCACAACCCCCCTGCCTCAGACACAGAGGAACTGGGCCTGAGGGGCTGCAGGTCAGGAGTGAAGAGCACCAGCAGGGACGGGGTGGGAGATGGTGGCTTCAAAGTGAAGGGCTTTGGCCTATCAGGGCTGCTCAGTGCCATAAAGTAGCCAGGGGGACAGCCACAGCAGGGTCTGTGTCCTGCTGAGTGAAGGGAGCAAGGGGAGCTCTGATGTTCTATAATAAAAAAACAAAATCAAACACCAAAATATATAGGTATTTAGAATTTATTTTGTTATAATGTTTAAGGCACTGTTAGGTTTCCAAATTGCTTTAAAATTGCTGAGGCTGCATGCTCTCGGTACATGGTTGTCATGGGAGACTTCAACTACCCGGACATCTCATGGGAAGAGCACTCTGCCAGATCTGAATGGTCACAAAGCTTCCTCACATGTGTGGACGACTCAAGAAGTCTGTGGACCAACCAGAGGTAAAGTGCTACTGGACCTGGAGGTAAAGCGCTACTGGACATCCCACTGGCCAAAGGGGATGATTTAGTCAGCAACCTAAGAATCAAAGGAAAGATGGGACACAGTGACCACGAGCTATTTATTTTTATTATCCATCACAAAGCTGGCAAGTCAGTCAGCAATGCAGAAGTCCTCGACTTTGGGAAAGCTGACTTTGATAAGCTCAGGAGGCTTGCTGTCGAGGCCCTAAGGGGCCATGAATCGACAGGGAGGGAAGTCCAAGATGAGTGGTTGCTTTTTAAGGGAGTAATCCTGAAAGCACAAGGAATGTCCATCCCATCTCAGAGGAAAGGTTGCAAAAGGGCACAGCAAGTCCCTTGGCTCAGCAACGAACTTGTGGACCTCTTACATCTAAAAAGAGAGGCTTATACAGGATGGAAGACAGGAATCACCACTAAGGAGGAGTATTCTGCACTGGTCTGTACCTGTAGGGAGCGAACCAGGAAAGCCAAGTCTGTAACCGAGCTCCAACTGGCTATACTTATCAAGGACAATAAAAAGACCTTGTAAAGGAACACCTTGAGAGGCTGGACACCTTCAAGTCAGCTAGTCCTAACAGATTCCACCACAGAGTACTTAAGAAGCTGGCAGATATCATAGCCCAGCAACTGGCAAGGATATTCAAGAACTCGTGGCAGTCAGGTGAAGTACCCAA
>NW_017728995.1:17493229-17493602 GCF_001723915.1 Gavialis gangeticus
CTGAGTCCCCAAGGCCTGGAATAGACTCCCTCCAGAGGTGGTGCAGGCACCTACTCCAGACTCTTTTAAGAAACATCTGGATGCTTATCTTGCTGGGATTCTTTGACTTTAGCTGACTTCCTGCCCCTGGGGCAGGGAGCTGGACTTGATGATCTTCCAAGGTCCCTTCCAGCCCTCTCTCTCCCCCTCTCTCCCCTCAAGGACAGGAGAGGAGTTTAATTTTAATTGTGGGGAATACCAGTTTTAGGGCTTTTAATCAGAGAATTTTGGGTTTTTAAACAGAGAAAATCAGGATCCCTGGTCATCAGACAATACTTCCTGGTAGAAGAATCAGTAACACAACACCTCTCATTGAGAGACATCAGTATCATTT
>NW_017728995.1:17503770-17504051 GCF_001723915.1 Gavialis gangeticus
TAGTATTTGCTTCGGATTTGGCCGATTTGGGGGACAGTGATTTGAATTACTGTCCCAAATCAATTTGTCCAAATCTTTGAATCACCCAGGCCAGGCCCATCCTCTGCGTGCTCTCCCAGCCCTGCAATGGCTGCCCTGCCTGGCCCATCAGAACTTTGAAAAAAAATCCCTGACTCACCAGATGCTGCCAGGTGGGGAAATTGATCCCCACTGCCCTGTGCTGCATGAGCCCTCGACCCCCCTGCTCTCCCATGGCTGCCCCACCTGCCCCAGCTCTGGCC
>NW_017728995.1:17509051-17510342 GCF_001723915.1 Gavialis gangeticus
TGACATTCAATATGGAAAAATGCAAGGTACTCCACCTCAGAGAAAAAAAACCTGTATCATGCTTATAGGCTCGGCTGTGCAATGTCCCTAGCAGTGCGGCCAAAAGGGAGTTGGGGGTTATGATTGACCACAAGATGAACATGAACCACCAATGTGATGTCGCAGCAGGTAAAGCAAACCAAACTCTGGCTTGCATAGATGCTTCTCAAGCAAATCTCAGGATGTCATCCTCCTCCTGTACTCAGCCTTGGTGAGGCTGCAGCTGGAGTACTGCATCCAATTCTGGGCTCCACAATTCAAGAAGGATGTGGAGAAGCTTGGGAGAGTCCAAAGGAGAGCTACACACATGATCAGAGGACAAAAGAACAGGTCTTATGAAGAGAGGCTGAGAGCCATGGGACACTTCAGCCTGGAAAAGTGCAGGCTCAGGGGTGACCTGGTGGTAGCCTCTAAGTATATAAGGGGTGTGCATCAGGATCTGGGGGAATGCCTGTTCACCAGAGCACCCCAAGGGTTGACAAGGTCCAACTGTCACAAACTCCTCGAAGACCGTTTTAGGGTGGACGTAAGGAGAAAACTTCTTTACTGTCTGAGTCCCCAAGGCCTGGAATAGACTCCCTCCAGAGGTGGTGCAGGCACCTACTCCAGACTCTTTTAAGAAACATCTGGATGCTTATCTTGCTGGGATTCTTTGACTTTAGCTGACTTCCTGCCCCTGGGGCAGGGAGCTGGACTTGATGATCTTCCAAGGTCCCTTCCAGCCCTCTCTCTCCCCCTCTCTCCCCTCAAGGACAGGAGAGGAGTTTAATTTTAATTGTGGGGAATACCAGTTTTAGGGCTTTTAATCAGAGAATTTTGGGTTTTTAAACAGAGAAAATCAGGATCCCTGGTCATCAGACAATACTTCCTGGTAGAAGAATCAGTAACACAACACCTCTCATTGAGAGACATCAGTATCATTTACTAGGCCTGTGCAAAGTGGCTAGTATTTGCTTCGGATTTGGCCGATTTGGGGGACAGTGATTTGAATTACTGTCCCAAATCAATTTGTCCAAATCTTTGAATCACCCAGGCCAGGCCCATCCTCTGCGTGCTCTCCCAGCCCTGCAATGGCTGCCCTGCCTGGCCCATCAGAACTTTGAAAAAAAATCCCTGACTCACCAGATGCTGCCAGGTGGGGAAATTGATCCCCACTGCCCTGTGCTGCATGAGCCCTCGACCCCCCTGCTCTCCCATGGCTGCCCCACCTGCCCCAGCTCTGGCCCTTAAAAAAAAAAAAAAAAAAAAAAAA
>NW_017728995.1:17510768-17514887 GCF_001723915.1 Gavialis gangeticus
TGGCCCTTAAAAAAAAAAAAAAAAAAAAAGAGAGAAAGAGAGAAAACCCCCCAGACACACCAGTTCTTCCTGCTGGCGGGGGGCAATCCCCACTGCCCCCTGCCATATGGGGGCCTCTACACAAGCCCTCCCAGGCTGCTGTAGGAGCTGGTGAGTCCAGGGGTTTTTTTCATTTTTTTTTTCTTGGAGGGCTGGAGCTAGAGCGGGTGGGGCAGCCACAGGGGGGCTGGGGAAGTGGGGGGGCTCGTGGCAGAGCCCCTCATGCAGTGTGGGGCAGTGGGGATAATCCCCCCTGCCCAGCAGCACCTGGTAAATAGGGTTTTTTTTAAAAGCACCAGAAGCTAGGGTGGGTGGGAGTCAGGGGGGCTGGGGGAGCAGGCAGGGGATGGGGCCTGGCAGGGGTCCCCCCATGGTCTGCTCCCCACCCCTCCAGCCCCCTCTCCTCTGCCCCCTATCTACCAGCTCAGAGTCTGGCTCCAGCTCCCTACTGCAGTGGGTGGGGACTGCCTGAATCATCGAAGCTCTCTGAATCTTTTCCGAAGTTTCGGAGAGCTTTGGATCAATTTGGACCTTTTTATTGGTCTCCTGATTCAATTTGGATCTGGAGATTTGGCCACCAAATTGGACCGAATCTCCTCCGAATTAAATTACCACCCGAAGCTTCGCATAGCCCTATCATTTACAGTTATGAAAACAATGACAAGCTAATTAATTGTTATTTTTACCTTTCCATACTCTATTACTTACTATTGGAAGTTTATATGTAGTCCCAGGGAGTTAAAATGCTCTCTCAGGGGGAAAAGGCAGGACTCTGAAGAGTTTTACTTTCCTTAGGATATTGAAAGATTACATTACAAATATGAAACTACGAAACTATGAAATGAGGTACAGCCTCTGTCTTACTGGTTGCACATTTTAGGTGGTATACACTATTTTATTGATGACTAGCTAATGGAACATGGTGAAATTTCTTTTTCTTCTTTATGTTGGAAGTTTAATTTAAAAAGAATATTTAAAAGAATGGTAAGGTTGCCAAGTAAAATGCTAAGATTTTGCAGGAAACTAGTTGGTCTAATAAAATATATCACTTCTACCATGAGTTCTGATTCTTTTTGCCTCTAGATCAATACGGCGACAACCTGGATACCTAAGACAATCCATCACAATCTCATGTGTTCTACATTGCCTGCAAAGAGTCCCCATTATCACACGGTAGACTATTACATCCCTATTCGCTTATGTTTTCAAGCTAACTTATGATTCAGTAATGTGTGCCTGTTCTAACCTGCCTCTCAAAATCTTCTATTCAGATGAAAAGTTATCCCTAATCTGACATCACAGTACAGAGTCCCAATATCATCTAAACTGTGAACTGAATCTTAGCTTTCAATAAAAATCCACGCCAATTACTCAATTTTTACTACACAAATATCAACAAATATCCTTGACTTCAGAATTGTTCAGAAACAACCCATTTCCTCTCCTTCAGCACCTGAAATTCTTTTTTCATAAGCATAATGGAAATAAATCATTATAGTGAAAATGTGCCAGAAGTTAATAATTAAATAGATTGATTCTGAGCTGGTCCATCTGTTGGGGTGCAATATAAATAAACATTGTTTCCCCATCACATTACGTCACTTTCACCAGTGGGAGAACAAGATAAATGAACAATTCCAGCTGCTACAGCCATTATAAAGAATGAGTAGAAAAGGTAGCACGTATGGTATAACTTTACTCATTCTGCGTAGATGAAAGGATAAAAATACAGGTATTTGAAGGAGAGAAAGTAATTGTAATGCAAGGAGGCATAAACCAATAGTTACAGGAAGTGATTAAGAAAAATACAGGCTGATTATTAAAAAGGTTTCCTGACTGTAATCTGTGAAGAGATTCCCAAGAAAGGTTGCAGAAACTGGGGATTTTGATGGCATACTTAAAAATGTGCTTTAGAAAATAAATTTGGGATTTGCAGGGCTATTGACTTAAAGATCTAGATCTTTCCATCTCTACCATTTATGATTTTACCTACACAAAGCTTGAAGAATATTAATAATAGATCTATATTTAAAAAGTGTAACGACCAAGATTCTAAAAACTAGTATAACCATCTTATGGATTTATTGCTCGACCCCACCTTTTTTTTGGGGGGGGGGGAAGGAGGGGGAGCACTGTGCTAGCTAACCCAAGAAAATGCTGCTGTATTTTCTCACATACCACATGCACATGTCCCCCCCATAAATTGGGATGCGTGTCTTAAGTGGGGAAGCTGATTTTTCTTTGCTGGAATAGAAGTAGGGAAGAAAAACAACAGGAAGACACCATGTTAAATGTCTGCAGCTTCTCCCTGGGACAGCAAGTTGCAGGGGCAGAGTCCTGTGTTAACTCTCTCACAATAGATGATAAGGCAGTAGCATTTAGCTGGAGAGCCACTGAACTGGCTGAGGATGAGGGAGCTGCTGCATGCAGTTTGTAGTATTTTGATGAAGCTTCAGTTTGGAAACAACACTATTATTTACAGGAACTTATATAAAGAACTATTTACAGTAAAGAAGTAACAGTCTTACTACTGTCCTTGCAAGGCGCAGTCTTGTTGCTCTCCCATCACCGCAGGAAGCTCCTTCTACCCCATCCAGACTCTCCCTCAGATGCAACACTTCCTGACACTGTTTCCAGGAGGACTTATTCTGTCACAGTCAGTCACTACTCTAGAAAAATTTTTTCTACATTCTGCCTTCCAAAAACATGGTGAACGTCTTATTTGGGAGTGTGCCATGCAAGAAAACACAGTATTGACTATTACACAAGGTAGTTCTTCTAGATAGTTCTTAACACCATGTACATTCATACCAACCAAAAATAAAGTATGCATTTGACTGTTTGAAAATGGTTTCAGATATTTCTAACCAAGTATAATGTGGAGAGGATCTCAGAGAAAGAATCCAAATGTAGACCGCAGTTTTCTCAATTCTGTAAATATAGGGAAGAATGTGAATTAAATGCAATATGCTTACCTTCTGTAATCATGTCCTCTATCTCTGTGTCTGAGGAATTGTCAGCATGTTTTGTATTCTGTAGCTCTGACTCAACACACACAACACTCATGACCTGACCCTCCATTAAAAGCCTTTTTTCTACAGGCTGTTCAACCAGCAAAGATGAACGACTTACCTATTACAATGAAAGCAGAACAGCATGAAACAACAGTTAGAATAAAATAGCACATATTTATCATGTATAGGCATACCTCGTTTTATTGCGCTACGCTTTATTGCGCTTCGCAGATATTGCGTTTTTTACAAATTGAGGCAAGACCCTCCACCAGCAAAAAGATTACAACTCGCTGAAGGCTCAGATGATGGTTAGCATTTTTTAGCAATAAAGTATTTTTTAATTAAGGTATGTACATTGTTTTTTTAGACATAATGCTATTGCACACTTAATAGACTACAGTATAGTGTAAACATAACTTTTATATGCACTGGGAAACCAAAAAATTTGTGTGACTCGCTTTATTGCGATATTCGCTTTATTGCGGTGGTCTGGAACCAAACCCGCAATATCTCTGAGGTATGCCTGTATTCTTGAGTACTGCTTTACTTTTGCAATCATTATTATATTTATATAATGTCATAGGTGAACACAATAAAAGTTTCATAGTTGGTAGGGTCGGAAGGGACCTGAGCATATCATCAAGTCTGACCCCCTGCCCTGGGCAAGAAAGAATGCTGGGGTCAGATGACCTCGGCCTCCTTTTGAAGACCCCCAGGGTAGGAGCAAGCACCACTTCCCTTGGAAGCTGGTTCCAGATCCTAGCCACCCTGACTGTGAAGTAGTGCCTCCTGATATCTAGCCTGAATCTACTCTCAGTCAACTTATGACCGTTATTCCTTTTTACTCCCAGTAGTGCTCGGGGGAACAGGGACTCTCCCAATGCCTGCTGGTCCCCCTTGGCCAGTTTACAGACAGCCACCAGATTCCCCCTCAGCCTTCTCTTGTGGAGGCTGAACAGGTTCAGGTCCCGCAGCCTCTCCTCATAGGGTCTGCCCTGTTGCCCCCTGATCATGCGGGTGGCCCTCCTTTGGACCCTCTCGGTGCTGGTCACATCCCTCCTGAAGC
>NW_017728995.1:17519887-17520106 GCF_001723915.1 Gavialis gangeticus
CGCTTTATTGCGGTGGTCTGGAACCAAACCCGCAATATCTCTGAGGTATGCCTGTATTCTTGAGTACTGCTTTACTTTTGCAATCATTATTATATTTATATAATGTCATAGGTGAACACAATAAAAGTTTCATAGTTGGTAGGGTCGGAAGGGACCTGAGCATATCATCAAGTCTGACCCCCTGCCCTGGGCAAGAAAGAATGCTGGGGTCAGATGACC
>NW_017728995.1:17520583-17526957 GCF_001723915.1 Gavialis gangeticus
AACCCATCCTGTTCTCATCCACCCACCCCTGTAACCTGTCCAGGTCCAATTGCAGCCTGGTCCTCCCTTCTAGCATGCCCACTTCTCCCCACATCTTAGTGTCATCTGCAAATTTGAACAAGGTGCTTTTCACCCCCTCATCCAAGTCGCAGATGAAGATGTTGAACAGTGTGGGCCCAAGGACCAAGTCCTGGGGAACCCCACTGCCCACATCCCTCCAGGTTGAAAATGACCCGTCCACCACCACTCTCTGGGTGCGGCCCTCCCACCAATTTGCAACCCATCCAACTGTATAGGCATTGACACCACAGGCACCTAATTTTTTAATGAGAATGGGGTGAGAGACAGTGTCAAAGGCCTTCCTGAAGTCCAGAAAGACTACATCTACCGCGACACCTGTGTCCAAGGATTTTGTGACTTGGTCGTAGAAGGCAACCAGGTTTGTCTGACAGAACCTGCCCCTAACGAACCCATGTTTGTTGCCCCTAAGCATAATCTCCCCTGCTGGTCCCTTGCAGATGTGCTCCTGGATAATTTTCTCAAAGAGCTTCCCCAGGACCGAGGTAAGACTAATGGGCCTATAGTTTCCTGGGTCCTCCTTCCTCTCTTTTTTGAACATGGGGACCACACTGGCACTTTTCCAGACCTCTGGCACCTCTCCAGAGCACCACGAGTGCTTGCTGAGCTGTGCCAGGGGTCCTGCGATGACCTCTGCCAATCCCCTCAACACTCTGGGGTGGAGATCGTCAAGACCTGCTGATTTGAACATGTCTAGTCTCACCAGAAGTTCCCTGACTAGGTCCTCACTGACCCTGGACCTGGCTGCACCTCCCCTGAGTCCGTTCCAGGATCCTGGTTGGGGGGATGCCCCGGTCCCGGCTCAGAAAAATGGAGGCAAAGAAATTGTTAAAGAGGTTAGCTTTGTTGTTCCTACCCTAAATGTCTTACAGTGACCACAGATTTAACATGGGAAGACACCAGAATAAATAAAAGGAAATGATGAAAATTTGGAAATTCTGAAGAGCAGGTTAGATAAACATTTGGCTGGGATGGTCTCCTGCCCTGAGCAGGGGACTAGACTAGACCTTGTGAGGTCCCTTCCTATGATCCCTTCTTTCCTATGATACCACGAGTGTTGAACATTATACAGTATATTGATTAACAAGGTAGAAGATATAATTCTTCACGACTGCTGCCAACTGTTTTCGAAGGGTTCATTTGTAGATGTAAAATCTCCCATGGTTAGCAACAGTTTGCTCTAAGGCCAAGTCCTAATTATGCTAAAGTCAATGGAAGTTTTACCAGTGATTTCAATGGCAGCCTGTCCCACTGTTTTGGTAATATTAAAATAATGCTATATGCAGAGCATCATCTCTGAGATTTACATTTAATAATTCATCCAGGGGATGCATAATAAGTAAAACAATATTAAAAATCAGATTAAAAGACATTAATCCCAACATATACATTCTGCATACTGTATATATATTGCTCACTTTCAGATTCCATTAGAGGCTAGTACCTTGTCATTGTTATATAAATGAACCAAAATAGAAGTCTGGATTCCAACTATATACTGAAGATACATATAATTAAAACAAGTAATTATTACATAAAAAGGGGCTATCAAGCAAAAGGGTAGGAAGATCAAATCTCAAAGCTGTGAACACTTATTCAAGGGATAAAGAGAACTGAACTGAATAATAGATGCACATAACTATAACTAGATTTGTTTAAAGTAATATATTAACAGTTTTTATACTTACAGGAAATGGCTCTAGTCCCTCCTGAATTACAAAGCCCTCAATGACATGTGTCAGAATCTGTGGTTTAACAATAGCTTGTGGAGGTCTGTTTTCTAGGCTAGGAATGCTATTAGGCATTGATGTGCTGTTACTCCTTGTTGTTGCTGCTGGAAGCAGAAGTGGAGGTGGTGGAATAGATGTATGTGAAGGGTCTAATGGAGATTTAATTACTGAGGCACTCACTGAAGAAGCCACTGCAGGAAGTCCCACTTGTTCTGGAAAAAGTAATACAAAAAATTTTATATTACATTACTACTTGGGACCAGATACCTTAATAGAGTTACAAAAGGCAGAGAACACCTCGATTCCTGTATTCTTCATTTTGTAAATGTAGATTTCCTCTCAAGATGAAGACATTTAAAATTTATACAAACATTTAAAATTTATACAAAATTACGTCTTCACCACTTTCAATATCAGACGTGCTACACAAATGAATATTTCTCATATTTAGAATTTTTTCCCAACATTCAAACGAATTTATCCTCTATTCAATATCTCCTAGACCAGTGGTGCGCAACCTTCTTGCCTGGTAGGCTGGAGTGGCAGTGCCTGGTCCATTTATGGACTGGATCCAGCTGGTATTCCTAACCTAGTGCCCAGGCAGGCATAGCAGGCACCACCTGGCCATGTGGAAGGGGACAGAGAGCAGGCCGGCCCAAAGGAGCTTGCCCCAGCTCCATGGAGAGGGAAGGGGATGTGGCCAGGTCCTCAACCAGCCCTGCAGAGAGGGAAGGGGACATGGCCCAGCCCTGTGGGGGTGGAGGGAGGGGGAAGAGGGTATGGCAAGCCCCCAACCTAGCCCCACAAGGAAAAGGGACATGGCCCAGCTCCAACAGAAGGGAAAGGGATGCAACCAAGCCCTGCTGCAAAATGGAGTGTGACCAGGCCCCAACCTGGTCCTGCAGAGGGAACAGGGAGTGTCCTGGTCCTGAAGGGGAGGGGGCATAGCCAGGCCCCAACCTGACTCCACAGAGGAAGGGGGTGTGGCCCAGCTACAATGGGAGGTAACGGGGCATGGTCCAGCCTCAATTCAGAAGCATCTCGAGTAGAGCCAAGGAGGTGATCCTCCCCCTCTACGCGACACTGGTCAGGCCACAGCTGGAGTATTGTGTCCAGTTCTGTGCGCCCCATTTCAAGAGGGATGTGGACAATATGGAGAGGGTCCAGAGGAGGGCCACCCGCATGATCCGGGGACAACAGGGCAGACCCTACAGTGAGAGACTGCGGGACCTGAACCTATTCAGCCTCCACAAGAGAAGGCTGAGGGGGGACCTGGTGACCGTCTATAGACTCACTAGGGGGGACCAGAAGGGTTTGGGGGAGACGCTGTTTCCCCTAGCGCCCGCTGGCATAACAAGGAGTAATGGGCACAAGTTGATGGAGAGGAGGTATAGATTGGACATCCGCAAAAACTACTTCACAGTTAGGGCGGCTAGGAGCTGGAACCAACTTCCAAGGGAAGTGGTGCTGGCCCCTACCCTGGGGGTCTTTAAGAAGAGGCTGGATGCCTACCTGGCTGGACTCATTTGAGTCCCGTTTCTTGTTTTGGGGTTTTGTTGTTCTCCCGCCCTGGCAGGGGGTCGGGCTAGAAGATCTACTAGGTCCCTTCCGACCCTAAATCTATGAAACTATGAAGGAGGGGGAATGTGGCCCAGCCCCGCAAGGGAAAGGGTTGCAGCCCAGGCTGGTCCACTGCACAGGGCTTGTGTATTTGGCAAGGTGGGTGGTGGCTGTATTAACCGCCATTTCTCTCTCACTGCCAAATTTCCCGACTTGTGGAGAGTCCCGTGGGCTGCATTTGGCCTGCAGGCTGAAGGTTGAACACCCCTGTCTTAGATTTATCTACCTTTGACCACCACAAATAATTGTGAAATATTTGTATTCTGTAGCCGAGAATCATCCACCTAGATTGTAATTCAGTGAACAGGAGCAGTGACCAAAGTTTACAGACATGAGTCTCTAAAGTTGGGCAGGGCCCCATATTTAGGCCCTTCAATAGAAGTGATTTGATTTTCTGAGGCACAGAACAGTGCCTCTCCACATCTGAAGGTCAAACCACTTCTATTTAGATACATAAATATGGGTATAGAGCCCTGGAAAACCAAGTTTGAGCGTTGTGGTTTGAATCTCTTATGTGTCTAAAAATGGCCTACTTATCTACAGTAGTGAATATAAAAGTATCTATAAATATTAAGTACCCATAAGCACATACACATATGCGTTATATATAGGCTTGGCAGAATTCTTTTTTTTTTTTAATTTGATGGCTAAAAATCAATATTTAAGCATTTATTTTGATTTTTATTAAAATTTTCAAGATTGTGCAAAATTAAGAGTGTTTTTGATTTTTACAGATTTAAATTTTCAGGGTTACGTGAAATTAGGGGTGTGGAGGACAAACAATTTATTAATGACAGTATACTGTTAAAAACTTTATAAAATCAGAAGTCAAAATATAAAAAGTTAATATCCATAAATCAAGAAATCACACCTGTTTTAAATCATTCTGTTCATTCATCAGGAAAGAGTTGGACCAGCAGAGACCAGAAGAGGAGGGCAGCAGCACTCCCAGAGCTCTGGCAGCACGGGCAGAAGTGGCAGCCATCTTTGGTCCCCGTGCTTGGCCGGTGCAGCCTGGCCAAGACACTGTTGCCACTGGGTTGGAGCTTTGAATACTTTCCCCCTCCTCACTCTAGACTTTGGGGTAGGGGTTTATTTAAGTAGCCTGCTATCCCCCTCCCAACTGCTTCTCCCACCTGTGAAAAAACAGCTGATTCCTTAAGTGATGAGTCATTAGGCCAGAAGAGACAGCTAACTGCTTAATTAACAAGTAATTAGGCTGCCCACAGTTTTCCTTGTTAGCCCCTCCATTTCTCTTGATCCACTGTCTAGTAACAGGGGTAAGGCTTCCCCGTTACAGGCCCCTTTCTCTAAATTTCAATGATTACCAATGGAAATATTTTTCCAGTCTGTGAGAGAGAGGTGATTTCACTGTTTATTGATAAAAAAAAATCAAATTCTGCCAAGCCTAATTATATACATATTATTAGCTTTCAACTGAAAACAGTACAGTTCATATAGCTCAACATATCAATTATTTGTTATAAGTGAGTCAATATTTAGTAAATAATTTTATTTTAAACATGTAATACAAGATTAACTTGGAACCAGTCAGATGTAGACATACTTTAAACTAAAATACCCTACAAATGTCTTGCAGTTTCTTTGGTCCTTCAGTACCCTAGCCCTTCTCTATTGCTTCTGATCAGGAGTCACTAATTTGCTTCTAAAATTAAAAAACATAATGGTCTCCTGTAAAACACTTCCCTTCATCTTTCTAGCTCTAGAGGCTTATGGAATCTTTTAACTGAAACTAATTAAAACAGTAAGAATAAAACTTCCATTTAAGAAATTTGTGAATGTGAGATTGATACTTGGATTTTTAATGTACTCTGGATTTAAAATAAGTGAGTTCACACTAAAGTTTCTCACCAAAATTAATAAAGCCCTGCAACAAGATAGGGGTTAGAAAGTAACAAGACTGAAGATGCTCTCCAATACACTGTACTGCTGAGTAGATGAATACTGACATCTAGCTAAGTACATTTGGGGAATTTAAATGTCCAGTATCAGGTCTAGGCTAGAAAGAGACCCATGACTAAAGTGTGGGACAAACAAATAGCCAAATTCCCAGAAACTTCTAAATGAGTAACACTACAGACTTCTTTATGTAGTGGATACCTGTGTTTGCTACAACTTGAAAGAAAACTCCTGCCTAAACCCTTTTGAACTCCCCAAAAAATCTCATGGAAATATTAGCTGATTCATGACTGTTACAAGCAGGGATGCAGGTTTTCCATTTCCCACAAAACAACAGAAGAAACTGTGGATTTTCCCTTTTACCCAAGAAAAACATGGGCTTTTCAATTTAATGGAGAAATGCACAGATTTTGCTTTTTTGCAAAGAGCTCTGTGCAGGCTGGCAAAGTTCCAGCCTGCAGGGGGCTGAGGGGAGCAGGAGGAGGGTGGTTAGGCAAGAAGCGCCATGTGCATGCACATAGGTGCCGGGCAGCCTGGAGAGCAGCTCCTGCAGGTAAGTCTATGGGCAGGGAACTGAGGCCCTCACAGGGAGGGAGGGAGTTGGACATGGCAGGGTTAAGACTGGGGCTGCTGCTCAGCCAGGTGGTACACAGGGCTTGGTCTCAGGGCCCCAGCAGGGAGCAGGATGGGGTCACAGGCAGCTCATCTGGGGGGCAGAAGGGGGGCAAAGCTGGCTCTCTGCCGCTGTGTGTGCTCCCAGGCACACAAGGGGGACCCACACCCCCAAGATCTGTACATGCGGCAGGGGCAGGTGTGGGCTGACTCCTGCAGGCTTGGGCTTCCCACCCTGCTGCCCTCCCTCTGAGGTCCCTGTGGTGCAGCGAGTGGGACCTGGTGCAGCAGGGCAGAAAGGGGCTGGGCAGCGAAGCTCCTTGCTGCTGTGAGCTCCACACTGCCGTGGTGACATGTCCTGTGTGGGGACTGTTGGGAGGGAGTGAGGGGCACCAACAGAGCCAGGGGCTGGGC
>NW_017728995.1:17531957-17534244 GCF_001723915.1 Gavialis gangeticus
CACCAGGGAGTGAGGGACACTAGCAAGGCCCAGGGGGCTCTGGGTGGGGGGTAAGGGGCACAAATAAACCTGGGAGTCTGTGGGTGGGGAGCGAGGGGCCTGGACCTGCAGCCTGGTGAACAAAGGTTGCAGGGAAAACTCTGATTTTCCATGATAAAAAACCCAAAATCAAATACCAACATCTATAGGTATTTAGAATTTATTTTATTATAGTGATTGAGACACTGGTAGGCTTCCAAATTGTTTTACAATTGTAAATATATCAATAAAACATTGTGTTCAATTGATATCTATATATCTATCTATATAAAAAAAAAAAGTATTTCATTTTAATCATGAATTTTGGGGGTTTTAATCAGAGAATTTGTGATTATTATTTTTTTAAATAAGGGAAAACCAGGTTCCCTGGTCACAAGAGTAATGTAACGTA
Source organism: Gavialis gangeticus (assembly GCF_001723915.1). Taxonomy (NCBI): domain Eukaryota; kingdom Metazoa; phylum Chordata; order Crocodylia; family Gavialidae; genus Gavialis; species Gavialis gangeticus. The sequence goes on from NW_017728995.1 coordinate 17,532,388, forward strand.
CACAAAGGCTTAAGTCCTTTGCTAGCCAGAGGGGGAGCAAGAACAGCAACAATGCATGAAGTTGGTAGTCCATCGCACCTGAAGTGCATATTATGCTCCTCTTCTGGGCAGAAGAAAACTGTACTTGTATGTGATGCTGCCTAAGATTTACTTTTAACTGAAGTAAACACATTGTCTGATCTTGATGCAAATCATCCTTATTAGCACTTGAATGCTGTGAAGTAATTCTATCCTGCCATTTACTTTGGGAAAGAAACTTGCTTCTAATTCCCTAATCCAGCAACATGAAAGGAAGAAGAAAAGGAGAAAAAACCCATGGCAAAACAAATCCATATCTCATTTTATTCTCATTTGCAAAGGCTGTAGTATGAATTTGTACATTAGACCTAGGCAGACAAGGTTCTTTGGGTAGAGTGGTATCTTTTATTAGAAAAACTAAATAGTTGGAAAAATTGGTCTTTGCAAGCTTCTGGGTACTAACACCCTGCTTCAAGCATTAAGCCTGTTCATTACTTGCTGAAGTCAAGGAAAATTTTCCATTGACCTCCAAGAACACTGGAGTGGGAGCACTGTGCTGGAGAGATAGGTAAGTACTATCATCTTACACATGGAGAAACAGACTTAAAGATTTCAAGGCTCTGTTTGTTGTCAGAGATTGAATTAAGACTGGAGATTTCTTAGTCACAGAACTGGGAGCTTTTCCACTGGTTGACTTTTCTGTGCGACTGTAGGGGACAGGACTAGGAGAAATGGCCTCAAAACTGCAACAGAGGAAATTTAGGTCAGAGATTACAATGAAGGATTTTCTGACTATAAGAGTGATTAAGCACTGGAACGGGCTAAGTAGTGAAATAGTCATCCTTGGAAGTTTTCAAGGACAGGTTAGACAGACACTTGGCAGGGATGGTTTAGTCAGGAATGATCTTACCTTGAGAAAGCAGTTGGATTAGATCAGCGGTTCTCAACCAGGGGTTGGGGTCACAAGCAGTTTTAATGGGGTCTGCCTGGTCCAGCACAGGGAGGAGCTGCCTTGGCCCCTCACGGCTGAAGTGAGTCCTGAGTAAGGGGAGAAGGTGAGCCCACTGCTGGGCCCACCCAGCCCAGCTCCACAGCCTCCATCTTGCGGGCAAGCACTGCAGGCAGGCAAGGCTCTGCGCTGTCGATACTCAGGGCTCCCCACCACTGAGCCCAACCTGCTGCACCCAGGGCTGTGCGAAGGGGGCTGGGGAGTCATGCTGGTAGAAAAGCTGTCCTGCCTTTTGCTTTTATTCTCACCTGACAAAGCTTCGTCTGAGGCGAATTCCTCACCATTCCCTAAGACTATAGCTGGTGGAGATAAGGTTGGTGGGGTAGGTGTCCTATCCATACGGGCACATTCCGACTCATCTGGCATTTCTTCCTCACACACATTCTCCACTTGATAAATCTGCATTGAAAAAGATAATTGCTTTAGAGATTTCCATTTTGCCTTAACACCCCAAAGACTTGCATGAACACAAGCTTCTTGACAAATTACCAAATGGTTTTTAAAATACATTTTTATCTGTTTGTTACATAAAATCACTTTTTTTCCATCATCCACGCACATCAGTGGGTTCTGATGACATAACAGTAATTACAAACACACATTTATAGCATTTGTTAAAATTAAAAGACTAAGGTCTCTATAAAGATTCTGTCTCAACTAACATATATCCTCTGAGGCTTGCATAGCATGAAAAAAAAAAAAAGAGACTTTCCCTGAAATTTCTGCCTTAAAACTAGAGGGGATTGCTATGGCATTAAGCATAGACACTGAGAGCAGGGGAAAGTCCCTCCAGTGAGAATAATGTTTAGGTAAATCATCCCCAAAAAAGT
>NW_017728995.1:17539244-17548695 GCF_001723915.1 Gavialis gangeticus
TTAAAATTAAAAGACTAAGGTCTCTATAAAGATTCTGTCTCAACTAACATATATCCTCTGAGGCTTGCATAGCATGAAAAAAAAAAAAAGAGACTTTCCCTGAAATTTCTGCCTTAAAACTAGAGGGGATTGCTATGGCATTAAGCATAGACACTGAGAGCAGGGGAAAGTCCCTCCAGTGAGAATAATGTTTAGGTAAATCATCCACAAATAAGTCTTCCCTTAAAAAAAAAAAAAAAAGAAAAAAAAGACAGGTTTCAAATATGCCACTACAAAGGCTGATAGAAAGTTAGTAGGACAGGTCTATTTCAACATGGAGAGCAAAAAACAATTGGCTTGAAATGCTGAATGTCAGTTAATTCTTGCTTAATGAGCAAGGCCTCCAGGTATGTGCAAGCTCCTCAATATTTTCCATCTCATACAGCAGCACATCACAGTAATCAAAATAAGCATTTCTAGAGACTACGCCAGGATCATCAAATATTAGTAGAGTCATTGTAAAGGATTACCCAAACAAATTGGAGCAATTTGCTGCCAGCCAGCTCAGCAGATCAGAGACTATAAATCCATGCAACAACAAAAAAAGTATCTAGTCTCATTCCTGGGCCCAATCTCTGACTGAACTGCAATAGGGCTGGGATTATTATTACCTTCCTAATATGAATGAAAAATAATTCATATACTGGTTGCGTCATGAAACTAATATCCTGAAACAAAACATCTGAGAGGTGTGTATTCCTCTGTCCCCATGACAATCATTGGGGCATTCCCAGGAAATGATAACAGTTCATTTTAGCAGAGGGGGTAAGTGAATTACAGGCATTGTTACTGAAAAGAAAATGCAGAAGGAAATAAAAAAGAGAAAGATACACATAGGGATGAAAAAAAGTGACAAGAAAAAGAAGGATGAAGGAAGAGAAAGGAAGGAATAGTAGTCCTTTTTACTTTTCTCTGTTTTATTCAGGCTGAAAGAATATTAAACATGATCTTAAGAGACAGAATTGTCCTTTTTTGTATGAAGGTCTGCTACAACAATTGCATGGCACTCCTAAATATCTGCGTCCATGAAGTCTACTATATAAACTATATATATTCTGAGCACAAGACCAAGAAAGATCAGATGCGACCGCATAATGTGAATTATGTTATTAGCCATATTAAACTTTATTTGGAACAGACACAATTATATTTCTGGCCAATCAGAACTGAATCTGTGATGGCTCAGGGATTTTCTGAAATAAAGCTGGTGTCAGATTAGGAAGCTGGAGACCAGGAAATATATCTTATTTTTGTATATAGTTCGAAATCCAAAGTAGTACAATTTAAAGAAAGATAATACGCTTCTGTTTCAAAGTCAGGTGTTTCCAACAAGCTGTCTAGAAATCACCCCAGCTGGATGTCTGCCTCTGTTCTGCATAAAATTCAGAAGGCAAACACAACTGCCATAATATTCCACTTGCATATTTTCACAATCTGTTTCAAATGTAAATAAGTTTATGGGTGTTATTTGATCAAATACATCTTATATAAATCTTACCTCCACCACTACACGGAGGCCTTATTCATTTGTGCTTTTTCCTGGTAAGCACAGAAGTTCAACGTGCATTAGTTTTCCACTTTTTATGTTCTTTTCAATGCACATTCACATCCCTTAATATTTCTTAAGCTACTAGTATAAAAGTAACATCACACTTTCAATATTTAACAGACACATGAACCCCCACAAGTAATGAGTGAAGAAATAATTGTAACTATAAATAAGACAATATACAAGATACTCTTTTCATTTAAGCATGCAAGTGGAAACCAATGAAAATGCCTGGGTAGGTGGCCTATAAATATGACAGCTGTAGTAGCTATTAGGACACAGTTCAAGATAGCCAAGTGAAAAAGCACTTAAGCATATACTTAATTTTAAGACCATAGGACTGATCTCACTTATACTTAAGCACATGCCCAAGTGCTTTGCTGTATCAGGGCCAAAGGAATAAAGCCAAAAAGACTTTGGTTAAAAATACAATGAGATTAGAGACCAATTCTCCCACGGCAAGGTTTGGGGACAAACAAGAGGTCATTAAAATTTCCGCTATGTCTTTTTTTTTTTTTTTAGGAGAGTTTTCATCTGCAGTACAAGCAACTATTGGAGATTTAGTTATCTGTAACTTTCCATTATGGCATCCTGATTTCTAAAATCTAAGATTTTTTCTATTATAAAATACATTTATGCATATAAAGTTGTACTGTATTAATACAGGAGTGCCAAAAATTCACGGTCCACAGAGATGTGTTCTAAGCATGTTTCCTACTATGCATGATCTGTTTTCTAGTCATAGTTTCATAGTTGGTAGGGTCAGAAGGGACCTAAGCAGATCATCAAGTCTGACCCCCTGCCATAGACAGGAAAGAGTACTGGGGTCAAAAACCTCAGTGAGGTGTTCATCCAACCTCCTCTTAAAGACCCCCAGGGTAGGAGCCAGCACTTCTCTTGGAAGTTGGTTCCGGAGCCTAGCTGTCCTGACAGTGAAGTAGCACCTCCTGATATCTAGCCTGAATCTACCCTCTAAGTCCACATAAAACATTCTTCAAACTTTCTTTTTTAAAATTTTCTTTAATACTTTACATATGCAACTTTCATTTCATTATGATCATATATTCTTCAGTTTCATTAACTGTTTCATTTCCTAAAAATTGGCAAGATTTTAGATGAAGGAGGCTTGTTTTCAACTTTTGGTATAAAATAAACACTCTTCCTTCCTTGCTGTAATCATCATCTGTATCAGGCAACAATTAAAGACAGGTCTACTAGCAAACTGACTGGACTTCCAATGAACTACACTATAGACTCAGGCTCTGCATCTACAGTAGATGTTTGCAGTGTCATCTCTGCCTACTATTTTTGCCCTTTTTATAATAGCCCCATTTTATACAGGTGTTAAATGTCGACCCTCAGCATATACAAAACCAAATGCTTTGAATTCTCAGAAAGGGTATTCTAGCTTAACAAATATATACATTTGTAACTTATATTTACACAGGCCAAAAGAAAGGATGGAGGAAATATTTTTTTAGTGATTTAGGTTAATATGACTCTAAATGCTGAATATTCCAGGATGCTGCACCAGGAAGTGTCAGAGGGTTTCACATAGAAAATGTCTTTTTTAAAATATCAGTTGAAATATACTTCTGTAATCAATAATGATTCTTTTTCCTCTCAGCCCAATACCCAACTAATTCCAACTGAAGTCAACATCCAGATTTCCCAGCCAACTTAAATATGAAGATTGGCAGTGAAGAAATCCCTCCTACATGGGAACTTTCAAATGACACAGTACAATTAAAGCAGCCCTGCTGCTTCGTGCACTAAGTTACTCCTAAAACAGGGGTAGGTAATGTTTTTTGGCCGGAGTGCAGAAAAAACCACAATGTCCATCTTGAAAGGTGCCGGAGTGCCAACGTGCTGGAGCCTCCCAGCTGCAGCCGGCCCACGGAGCCCGGTCTGCTTGCAGCCTCCCAGTCGCCTGCTGGGAGCAGCCTGGGCTGTGGCTGGCAGAAGCTGCTTAGAGCCCAGGCTGGCAGCAGTGTGCCGAGCAAAATGGCCTCACGTGCCATGCTCGGCACACGTGCCGGGGGTTGCCGACCCCGTCCTAAAATGTAGCAAATGTGGTAGGAGAGCCATGTTAGCAACATTAAAAATGTGTAGTCAAGTTCCTGAGGGAGCCTGGTTTATGTTAGTGGCACCGCTGTTAATGAGAGCTGAATTAAGACTCCTAAGTAGTGGGGCACTTGTCACGTATTCTTGGGCTTCACTATATTTGGAAAACAAAACATTTGGGTAATGAGCTATTAACTGCCACATAAAGACATGGTTCTGCAAAGACAGGATAGGAACATGTGACTGAAGGGGACCATCTGGCCCAGAATCAGTCCCCTGCAACCATGTGTAACCATAGAACAGACCAACAATGGTCAAACCACAGTTTGTGAGCAACAGCCAGCTCTTAGGCAATTTCCCAATGGCTCCTGAAGGAGGAGTTATATGAAAACGTTCTCTTTAGCTGTTTTTTTATTAATTTCCATTTCTGATGTGTTTCTGTTCTTGCTTAGTGTTTAGTCTAAAATGTCATTTAACGGCAAATGAATTGAGATGGGTGCTGTGCAGGGATAACTGATGCTGCAGCAGGTGCAGAAAACAAATAATCCATTTGAGGGTGAAAAAAAATTCTTTCCACCCCAGAAGTAATCAGCAGAAGCCCTGGACCTTCAACAGGATACAGAAGAGCAAACATTATAGAAAAAAAATCCGTGTAAGCATAGATACATAGAAAAGTACAGCTGGAAGGACCCTCATGCAGTCTAGTCCAACCACCTGCTCCAGGTGGGATCATCTCAATCTAAACCAGCCTAGAAAATGTTTCTCTAACCTATTCTTAAAAGCTTCAGGAACAAACAAACTCTCAAGCACAACCACCAAACACAACGCCTGAAACATCAAACATACATGCAAACATATTAAAAACACAAGAGGAAGAAGGATAAAGAAGGGAAGGAAACCTAATCCAGAAAGGGCCAGCACTACCTCCCACCCTGGCCTTCCTTGTTTGTGTGTATGAACCATAGAGGTCCTGGTTATCTAAACCAGGGCTGTCCAACTTCTGAGTGGCTGGGGCTGCATGCCACACTAGTCCTGGGGAGCCTGTGCAGCCAATACAGCCTCCCCAGGACTGCATGGGCACATATGCTTCCCTTCCCCCACCCCCAACAACTCCTGCCACCACACAGGCAGTGCGAGCCCATCCAGCTCACTGGGTCTCTCCCACCACACTGCCTTGCCCACAGACCCTGGCCACAGCAGCAGCACCACCTGGGGGAGTGACAGCTGGACAAAAGCCCATAGCCCACATGTTAACCCTCTGTGGCCTGATCTAAACTAAAGCACCTCATTGCAAGCACCCTGAACCCACCTTCAAAGACCCCAGGATATTTCTAATCTACCACTCTAATACAAAGGCCACTCCAATGTTCACTCGCTCTCTCTCCCACTCAGACCACTTGTCTGGCTTCAACCTCTTTTACCAGGCCTCAGTAGTCAAGAAACCCCATACCCCGACACAGCTCCTTAACATGCATGCTCCTCCCACAATTATCAAGCCACCTTTCAATCTCTTGGAGATGCTAATAACCCAGAAAACTAAAGTATATCACCAGCTGTAATTAACTCCACAATCATGCCTATTTTGTCAACCCTTCTCAGAATTTATCAGTTGTCATCTTGAAACTACTTGGGGCGCCCCTAAAATTTTTTTCTGAAAGCTAATTAGCACTTCACTATTCTAATGGCTAGAAACCTTCTATCTAAATTCCAGTCTAAATTTATTCAGAATTAATTTGTACCAGTATAATCCTATAGGACATTTATCTTTTAATTTAAACAATTCTCCCTCATTAACTTCCACCACAATGTATTTCTGAAAAGTAATTATATCCTTCTCAACTTTCATCTGCCAGGCTAAACAAGCCAAGCTCTTTTAATCTCTTGAAAGACAGTTCCACAATTTATCATCTGCGAATTTATAAGCATGTAATTGGTTCTTGCATCAAAGTCTTGCATGAAAAATATTAAATAGAAGTGATCCGTCGACTGATCACTGCAGAAAGCCACAAATAACCTCTCTCCAATCTAATAACTCCCTTTTCAGTATAACGCATTGTAGTTTCTTCCTTCAGCTAGCTCCTTATTCACTTTATAATTTTTATATAAACTCCCCACAATTAATAATTTCCTGTACGACAGTATCAAATGCTTTGCTTAAATCTATTTAGTTGGTCTTTTATTACACTAACTACTTAGTTGGTCTAATAAAAGATATCACATCTACCCAAAGAACCTTACTTAAATCTAGATATGTTGGGATCGCTTGTTATAAAGACTGGGAGCCACCTTTTCAACACCTCATTGGATTCACCTGTTGGGTGCCACACAGCAAGGTCAGTTTTACCAAACCTGACAACAGATTCCTCTTTACTCGGACTTACGGGATTTTTCCAGTCAGTGGCCAGAAGGCAACTGTGTTAGAGAGTCTCTCTCTTTTCGTATAACAACAAAAACTAAAGGAAGGTTTCTGAGAACTTACCACAGGGGCTTCAACAGGTACTGGTGGTTGTACTTGAAGGTTTACTGCAACAGTTTGCGGTGGTGGAAGAGTCTGAAATGGCAGCTGGACCAAAGCTTCTGCAGCAGGAAGCTCCTCCTCTGACACCAAAGTATTTTGCACCAAAACCTGGCCCTGGGATAGAATTTCAGGCTGGACTTGTAAAGACTGCACAGACTGCAAGGGTAGTTGTTGAATCTGTGTTGAAGATGCTGACAGCTGTGGAGGGGCTGCAATTGGGATTGGTGCAGACTGTAAGGCTGGATATTGTTGGTGTGGTGCTGAAGACACTATCTGCTGACCTGGGGACACCAGGGTGGGCTGATCCACTGATCCAATGGGTACTACTGGGGAAGGTGGAAGTGGAAGATGTGATGGAAGATTAAGCTGCTGTGCTACTGGTCGTACTGGACTACCAGTCGGCTGGGGATTCTGCTCTGACTGAAGAGCAGATGGCACAAGAGGATTTGTTTGCGACTGGATAAGTGCTTGTGGATGAATAATTATTGTGGGTGACTGGCTAGGTGAATGAGAAGGTGGGGGAGACACTACTACTGATTGTTGAGCTGACTGGGATGGAGTAGGAGATACTGTTAAAGGAGGAGGATGGATGTGAACAGGGGAACAATGTTGTGACTGGACACTGTTGGGAACTGGAGGAAGACAGTGGCTTTGGAGTGGTACACAGTGTTGTGATGGAGGTGGTTCCTGACTGGGAGGAGTCTGAAGAGCAATTGGCTGGACCTGCTGCTGCTGTTGCAGTATCAGCTGATGGTGGGATATCTTTGGAGGTGGAGAATGAAGAGGAATCTGCTGATGTTTAATGAGAGAATGAGGATGAATTGGAGAATATGAAGCTGTGAGGGGGGAAAAAAAATGACAATTAGTAATTATTTCCTTAGTTCAGGGAACACTACAATACATTTTTAAAGGAGAAAGTTTTCATATTAGAAGAGTAACGTCAGCATAGAACTTGAAGAATCTATCCAGACAAGCATCAGTTGGAAATCCAATGGAAAATACTCTTTACTGTCACATGTAGCATCTCAAACACAATGAGGTAAGGAATACATTAATTTTGATAAATTCCAAAGTGAAATGCTGCAGTAAACAATTTCATAAAATCATCTTTTCTTAATAAAATCTAAGATCAAGAAATTGCAAAGTCATTATTTTCTTGCTGCTAAGTCTAAGATTGTTAATGAGATCTCCTCTTTTAGTTAAAAAATACATTCAAGTTGAAGAGGAACTGGGATTTAACCTGATTTAACATAGCCAAAAATGAAAGAAGTTCAGCGGAGTCAAAATTTACTTAAAACAAATTACCGCTTGGGTACTGTTCTTTAAATATGAGCTTTAAAACAAGAATGGGCCAGAAGCCCTGTTTTAACTAAGCATATTTGGGCCAAATTTGTCAAAACTCAGATGCCCAAAATTGGGCAAATATATGAATAGTTAGACTTCTAAAACTGGCCTGATTTCCAGTAATGTTCTTTCTTCTCTTCAAAAGGAGCCAGTGACCCCACTTGAATAACTGCCTACAGTAGAGAAACTAACCATACTCCTCCACATATACCCCTGCTGCTTTCTTTCTTTCCTTTGATTACTAATTATTATATCACATCTATTTATTTTTAAATAGGACACTGTTTCTTTTTTCCCCCTCTGGCTGAAGTCAATTTTGACAAGACAAGGATTCCAGAGCTGTATTCCTTGCAGCCTCACTCTCTTTTCTCTTCTTCTGAAAGCATGGCTTCTCTGCCTCATTCAGACCACTTGCGCAGACTACATTTCTACCCTTTGACTCACCAGGAGATATGAATTTACACAATAACCAATTTAAGTATGTACATAACTTTATCTTGGTTGACCTCATCCCTCACATTCTTTCCTTTTGTCACACTTACTTATTACACCTTTTATATTGTATTAGAAAAATCTTTGAGTTGGAAACACGTTTATTTATGAACATCTAAAAATTCTTAACACAATTGTTTCCTGATCACAACTGAGCCAACTTTTGGGTGCCAAAGCAACAGCAATAAATTATATTAATACCTAAACTAGATTATATAGAGAAACATGCATACACACCTTTTTGCTTTCCTATTCTGTCTGTCTGCTTCCATTTCCCTCCCTTCCTCTCTGTGGAAGCACAGAGAATTCTAGTGTATAATTTTTTCCAGCACTACTATGGATAACTATTTATCTCTAAAAGATTAAAACCCGATTCATTCAGTGTGGTATCAGACACCTGTGTGTGTTTTTTATCTGATACACTGCATGTTTAAGTAACAACCTTTCTAAAGATAAAGCTTCATCCTACCTGGTGCTATTAACTGATGTATGCTGGATGTCCGTGTGACAGGTGTACTTCGACTCTCGGAAGTTGGGCTCTCTCCTTTTCTATTGCTTTCTGCAGGATCTGGCTGGCTGCCCTTGGTACTGATCGCAGTTTTATTAGGGCATAGAGCTAAAGACTGAGCTTGACTACTGCTCTTTGGTTGTCCAGTTGGGGAACTGGACAATACCCCCGGCTTCTGACTACGCAATGTCAAGTTCTGGACCTAGGAAAAAGGAAAATGAAAAAACAAACATATATAGGTGTCTAGCTAATACATGCAAACATCAGGATAGCAATAATAATCACTGACTTGATATGTTTTTCATGAATGTTATGAATATAAATGATAAATTGCAAAATACTTCCATATGAAACAGCATGTCACAGAATTTCAAGATAAGTACAAAAAATACTGTTCCTGTTTAAATGGATGGCGAGTAAATACTTTCAAAATGTAAACTAAATCTTTACTTTATAACATGGGTTCCTTACTAGGCTTTTGAAAAGAAAGAAATTATAACCGGTGGAAAAAAGCATGACACAAATTTGATTCTCAGTTTGACACATTTCTCCAGTTCTGCTGTTGCTTTATAATAAATGTGTTAGAGTGTTATAGCTGTGATGGTCAAGGCATTCAAAAGCTTGTCTAACTATACCTAAACTACACAGTTGGGGTGAGGGCAACAGCAGAGCGGAGATGGCTGTGGGTAGGGAGTAAAGGGGAGCAAAGTGGTGTGGGGGAGCTGTGGGTGGGGAATGAGGAGCCTGGACCTGCATCCTGGTGTGTGAAGTGGGCATGGGGAGCTCTGATTTTCCATGATAAAAAACATAAAATCAAATACTAAAATATATATGTACTTAGAATTTATTTTATTATTCTGCTTGAGGCACTGGTAGGCTTCCAAATTGCTTTAAAATTGTAAATCGATCAATAAAACATTGTGTGTTCAACTCACAC
>NW_017728995.1:17548901-17556031 GCF_001723915.1 Gavialis gangeticus
ACACACACACACACACACACAGAGTGGTGTTTCATTTTGATTGCGGATTTAGGGTTTTTTAATGATAGATTTCTTTCCTTCTTGTCCCCTTTCTTTAAATTACAGAATTTGCAATTTTTAAACAGTGAAAACCAGGATCCCTGTCCATACAACATAAACGTATACAATGATTACTTTCAACAACTGTTCTTTCTACCAATAGACGTTTTGGTTGTGCTTTCCAGTTGGTCTGTCCTCAGCCCCACAATGCTATTAAGGAAACCAAGTGCCAGCACCCTTTCTCTGCAATATGTGCCAGAGAAGCTGGTATCCAGTTTCAGTGGCTTATGCATCCAGGTGTACAGTCCTTCCTTGCTTGCTTGCTGTGCTGTTATATTTGCAGAAAGCTACTTAATAGTGTTGCTAGGATTCCCACATGAATTCAGAAATACTGGTGTGAGAAAGCTTTGCACTGGGATGCTTGGGTCCACATTAGATGTACTGGCATGTCTATGAGGTGGTTAGCTGTGTTACTTCTAAGGCATCACCCTGCTCTATCTTCTGCCTGATTTCAGACTAAGTGGTTCAGCATTCATAGGCAATGACCAGCTTTGCCAGGCAAGAGTTCTCCCTTGAGATCTCAGTGGACTGCTAGTCTTCTATCACAGCTTCCTCAGGACCCAGAAAGCTGCTTTCAGTGACCCTGTCTGTGGAAAATGCCAATGAGGAAGACTGCTTCATGGAACCACCGCTATACAACACGCAACCATAGTGTACAAGGGGTTGGAAGGCCCATTCTCACAAGGGTTTGGCTCAGGGGTCACCCATGCATTCCATCCCAACTATGCACTCCAGGAGGTGAAAGCCATCCTATAATCCCCATAGTATCCTCTTATCTCAAGCAAGCCCTGGTGGAGGATGCCCCCTACCCACTTCTAACCTCTGTCACTGGGTCCTGTCCCACTAGCACCTCACACAGCCTCCCATTCAGTATCTAGGCAGCTGGCTTCCTGTAAACATGCGTATCAACACTTTCCATTTCCTTACTCTTGTATCCTACCCAAACACCAAGCACTACCACTTTCTGCCACTTGTGGACAATCAGTATCCTGTTTAATTAGTCTTTATTTCAGTCTGGTGCCACCAGTTGTAAACTGAAGCCCCCTGCATGGTGCCATAAGGATAGACTTGTTATTGGCATGGCTTTCAGCATCTCCCAAAGTTTCACCATTCTGTGGAGAAACACGGATGCTGGTACATCCCTAAATAGAGGAAGTCAGGCTGGTTAGAAGAGGAAGTTGAGAAGGAAGCCCAAGTTTCAGCTTCCCCAGAACCACATGCTGAGTTTCTGGCTGCACTTTCCCCTCATAAGCTCATCTTTGCTTGCCCCACCTGAGGCCCCACAAAGTTGCAAGAGCTCCTCATAAACTTTCTTCCTTCACATCATGTTTTTATTGGCTTCATTTGATAAGGTGGGGGGGAAGGGAAAAAAAAGAGAGGAGATTTTATCTTTGTAAGGGTGAAAGAAGAAAGGGAAGCAATCAGGAAAAAACAGAAGACAAAAAAGTGGCAAAGGGAGAGAAACACAAGTTTCCCAAACCTAGAGATGTTTTGTTCCACTATTACAGACTGTTAGTGAGCTATTTTGCGTGCTCTTGCTACTTGACAGATGATACCATAAACCAAATTCTCCCGGTCAAACACCTCCATCTAACCAGAAACTAAACTCTGTGCTAAGCAATCATTACATTAACTGTATTTCCCAAAATGTAGTTTAATGAGGGTTGTTGCCTCTTTTTTTTTTTGTTTTTAAATCAGGGGTTGGGAGAAGAGGAAGGAGAGGAGAGGGAAACTGATTCCCCATTCCCATCTAAAAAACACCCTCCAAAACCTAAGGAAATGGATTAATACAGCCTAAGGATAGCAGGCTATTGCTGAACCAGGGCCGTCACATCAATAGCTGCTGGTGAAAATGAATCTTTGTGATGTCACTGCTACTATAGAAACCAAAAGGTAACACAGTGAACATCATATCTGGCATCAAAAGACCATGGGACGTTGAGAGAGGAGGCAACATCGAGTCTGGCAGCTCAACATCACTGCAGCTCAACTGAGGGAAGAACACTTTATGGAGAGATGTCCAATCAAAAAGGCTGCAAACACGGAGAAAAATCTTCAGATAAGCAAATGCAAGCCAGAAACTCCAGGCAAGATGAATATAGTACTTCTGTCAACAAAGGGCTAATGGTTTATGCAAACAAGGTTGCTTCAGACATGGTGTTCTCATTCTTGAAGACCATGAACGTTGAAAAGAAGGGCAACAAGCATGCTCCAGCTTGCCTGGTTTTGAAGACAGTAGTTCTCAAACACACCAGAGATGTTATATCAGACTTGATAGACTCAATAATGAAAAATCTGCATAGTGTTACAGGTGAGCTCATGACAGACTCTGGCTTCGTTGTTACTATGAAGAAAAATCTATTCAGTGTAGCGAACCAGAAGTCTACTGAAATTTTGGAAGCAATGGTTAAACGCCTTTTTCAAGCCCTAGCAGGAGAAGATAAGGGACAATCCAGGTCTCAAAGTCTAGCATTTACATCACTTAAAACAGGGTCCCAGGACCCAAAATCTCAAGCCATGCAGTTTACAGCAATGCAAAGTGCAATGCACAACTCTGGAAAAGACAAGGATAAAGGAGGAAACAAATCTCAATCGTCTTCATGCAAGCCTTCAGAAAAGCACTGCTCAATGGATAAGTATGCAAAAGACCTCATTGTGACTGCCTTAATGTTGATACAGCAACATCTACTGCAACAGACAAACAATGGCAAGGACTCTAGTGAATCACATGCCACTTCGTTTGGGTATGTCTCCCGCGATGCACATTTCGAAAAAGCTGGGAACAGCCAAAGTTCCAAGTCCCTTGCAGAGGCTTCTGGGTCGAGGCCGGCAGGGACAAGGAACGATTACCAACAGCACCTCAACTCCCAAAAGGGAGACATATCAAGTGTCCTCTTGTCCATCATACAGAAGGTCTTGCACGAAGCTGGATTCAATACAGAAGACAGCTCCAGCGAAACAAACAAGAGCTTAAAGCATACCCCTGCCAGCGAATGGGAGCCTGGCAAACAGGCCATAGCCAATCAGCTCAATTCAACCATGGAGCAGTCTGACAATATGGATCAGGTCAACAAGCAATTTTTTGACCAACTGGTGGAATCTGTGATAAAGTTATGTCTTTTCATGGTCAAAGGCAGTGGCACTGATATAGCTATAGGTGACTTGTCAGAGGAACCCAATGCATTTGGTACCTCATCTGCAAAAGCTCAAGCAACAGCCAGGAGAGCTTTCCAATAAAAACAGAACAGAAACCTACTTACAGGTTCATCTTCGTGTTCTCAAGTAGTAGTGACCAACCAGAATATCAACAGCAGCTCACAAAACAAGCAGCTTCAGTCTATCCCCCAGTGGGTGGTTGCTTCCCAGTTCAATGTGCCTAATCTGTCATTCATGCATGGAAATAAGGAGGATCTGAAGAAGCTTCCTAAGCTGGCTGAAAAGTGGCCACGAAGGGCTACAGCGTGGGGGATATTCTCCAGGAAGTGATGAGGTTCTTAGAAAATCAACAGTTTGATGCCACTGTGGGAAATGTAACTTGCTGTAGACTGATGGACTGGTTGATCAATAACCTTTAAGGAAACGCCAACTCCCCCTCCCTCTCAACTCACTTTGACCCAGCCAAAGCACCCAAAACAGCTCTCTGCTGGCACAAACACATGTTTGCAAAAGACAGCTCTGCATTCAATTCAACAGTCTGTCATACACAAGCTGGGTAAGATCATCAATAAAAAAAGTAAAAAAAAGCAAGGCCTATTTCATTAAGTAGCTGAAAAAAATTACTATGTGAGTACTAGTTAGAGGAATAATCCTGTTAAAAACAGGTACCTATGAAAATTTGGGTTGCAAGGGTGGAAGGATAAGCAGATGGGAGGCATAACTAGGGAACTAAAAGTGGATCCACCCTAAACTGAAAGCCTTCCTAGGAAAGGACAGGCATTGTGATTTTTGCTAGGGGACCGTCCTTGAAAACTGCTTTGAGATTTTGCTCCACATCGAACTCTACCTAGTAGGTGTCTAATAATTTACATGGATCCTGGTTTTCTATGATTAAAAATCCCATATTCTCTTACTTCAAACCCCCATATCCATGTTTTTCCTTAATTAAAATGAAATGTTGCTCTCTCTCTCTCTCCCTCTCTCTCTCTCTATATAGGTATCAGCTGAAACAATGTTTTATTGATATATTTACAACTTTAAAGCAGTTTGGAAGCCTATCACTGCCTCAATCATTATAATAAAATCAATTCTAAACGCCTCTATACTTTGGCATTTAATTGTATAGCTTTTTATCACAGCAAATCAGAGCTCCCCCTGTGTCATTCACTCACCAGGATGCAGGTCCCGCTGCAGCGACCCCTCCTCCATGCCCCCACCGTTTTGTGAGGCTGAGCAGCCCTAATATACCAGTGACTCTCACAGCGCCTCTCTCCCCACCCCTGCCCCGCCCTGCTAGAGCCCCTCTTTCCTGACCTGGAGCTTTTGCCCACTTACTTCCTCCTGGAAGCAGCTTCCCCTGCACTAGGACACGGGTCCAACTGTGGCCATCTCCCTCACTGCTTTGTGGTGCTAAGCAGCCCTCACATGCCAGTGCCCTGCCCCTGCCCCTCCCATTGCCCATCACCCCCAAGCCACAGCCCCTCCCAGCCCTTCCAGGACCCCTCACTCCCAACCCACTCTCACTCCCTCCCAGCAGCAGCACCCCCACTGCACCAGGACACGGGTCCAGCTGCAGCTGTCATGTCCCATCCCCCCACTTCTGCGTTGTGGCCCTGAGCAGTGCCAGCCCCTGCTGTTTTGTTCCCTGCCTCTGTGCTCAGACCCAATGGTTGGTTCACCGGGGCTCAGAGACTGGGGTTGGCCTTCCTCTAGCTGGTCACACCACTTCCCCTCCAGGCTGGTCTCCCCCTGCACAGGCTGCTCTAGGAAACCAGTTGGGCTTCAGGTCTGGCTCTGGCAGCTGCAGGCACAGGGCCTTTAAAACATGGTTGATTTTGAAAAATTTGTGGTAAGTGCATACTCTGGGGAAGTACTAAGGTATGCACTTAAATAGACTACACCAAACTAAGTGTCACTAATATTCAGTGTCACAGGGGTTGTGTTGCACAACATATTCCTCCCCCAGAGAAACTGAGATGGAAAAATACCAAAGTGTAATGAAAAATACTGTAGTATTATCTTTACATTAAGACTAATACACACAATCAAAAAGCCCAAGGCTGAATCAATTCAATCTTTGCAGGTTAGACTAAATTACTTAGATTGAACCAATAAGCAAGAGAACAAACATTCATTTTGATTCTGGAAATGCAACCACATACTTGCAGTGGCCCAGCAGAGCCAGGGGGCTGTGACTTGGGAGTGAGGGGCCTGGACCTGCATCCCAGTGAGTGAAGTGGGCAGGGGGACCTCTGATTTTCCATGATAAAAAACCCAGAGTCAAATGCCAAAATGTACAGGTATTTATAATTTATTTTATTATAGCGATTGAGGCACTGGTAGGCTTCCAAATGGCTTTAAAATTGTAAATATATCAATAAAACATGGTGTTCAACTGATACATACAACACAAACACACACATATAGTGGTGTTTCATTTTAATTGTGGATTTTGGGTTTTTTAAATAAGAGAATTTGTGGGGGTTTTAATCAGAGAATTTGCAATTTTTAAACAGAGGAAACCAAGATCCCTGCTGATGAAGCACTAGAATAAGCCTGCCATCAGCAGGAAACAGTTTTGAATTGACAAAGGAAAAGGCCACAACTTAATTAGTTTTGACTGCTCCGATTTCTCAGCTAAATTATTTTTTGTGCAAGTCGCATAACTTTTCTTAAGACTCCTCAGTGCATGAACCAGATAAATATATTTCATGCTTCCTAATTTTTAGAACTAAGTAGGAAACTGGTTTCTTTTAATACAGCTATTCACTGTAACCGGATTCATGGTAACTATGGTTACTAACAAGTAAATCATTTTGTTCCCAATACTCTTTATGTAATAAAGCCTAAGTTAAGAAATGGGTTCCCTCCTGCTACTTCAGTGAAGTCAGCAATATTATCATCATGCTATGACTGAAAGAACAGCTTACTCCCTTACCCTAGCTTTGTTTTATACAGTACCATGGTATGGTATAGGTACAGACTATGTAAAACCTGCTAATGTAGGAGTGGACAAGATTTTGCTACCATGGGCTGCTGCTTGCAACCCCGCTCCCTGCTGTGGGATGTAAATCTCCTCTCCCATCCTTTGGTAATCAATAGATGCCACAGGGGGAGTACTGATCAAGATAGGCAGTAGGAACTTGGGGACACCTCCTCTACTGTCCTGGCTGCAACACTGTGCTGATTCCCGAAGTTGCCAGAGGCTGGATCCAGTCCACAAGTCATAGGATGCCAACCCCTTCCTAACATGATAAAGAAGAGCTTCAGCAATCCAACCATAACATTACTTTCATGCAGGGCATGCCAAATCAGGAAACTGTAAGCATCAATTTCTACAGCCACATCTCGTCTACACGCTAACCATGTCTGGCAACAGCACCCTCACACGTGCCACTGCTTCACACTGGGTAATGGCCTTTACATGGACATGAGGGTGAGCCAACTGGGGGGGACACAGGGTAGGAGGAAGGCTCACCTTCTTATCACTGCTATAGGACAGTACCAATTACCCCACTCACAGCATCATATGGAGATGGTTACACTGCTTCAGGTCCAGAAGGCAGCCCACACAACAGTACAATGTGTTTGAGCACAGTAAGTGTTATTGTTAGATGTTGGTAGATGTTATTTTTGTAGTTCTACAAAAAGTTTGAGAATCAGGTTTTTCTAGGAACACTGCTTCCACATACCCTTTGCATTAATAAGAAAAAGGTAGGAATAAAACCTTGATTAGGAAAGCTTTCCAAGACCAGCCATGATGAGGTCTGCAGACAGAGAAAAGATACCTGCATTACTCAAGGATATGGAGAATCAAATCATCCAGGCTGAGAAATTCCTAAACATACACTATAAATCCCAACATAAGCAGCAAG
>NW_017728995.1:17561031-17562491 GCF_001723915.1 Gavialis gangeticus
CAAATCATCCAGGCTGAGAAATTCCTAAACATACACTATAAATCCCAACATAAGCAGCAGCAAGAAGGTCAGCCCAAGCCTCAAAAAAGACATCCACCAATCATCTGTCAAGGATGAAATTTCTTCAAATATGTAGGGGAGCACATTCTTATTGAGGAACAGGTAAATCACCCAAGATGATCAACCTATGGAAGGCCCATTCTCACAAGGGTTTGGCTCAGGGGTCACCCATGCATTCCATCCCAACTATGCACTCCAGGAGGTGAAAGCCATCCTATAATCCCCATAGTATCCTCTTATCTCAAGCAAGTCCTGGTGGAGGATGACCACTACCCACTTCTAACCTCTGTCACTGGGTCCTGTCCCACTAGCACTTCACACAGCCTCCTATTCAGTATCTAGGCAGCTAGCTTCCTGTAAACACACATATCAACACTTTCCACGTCCTTACTCTTGTATCCTACCCCAACACCAAGCATTAGCATTTCCTGCCACTTGTGAACAATATCAATACAATCGCGCACTCCTGATCCATGATCATCATAGGGGACTTCAACTTCCCTGACATCTCTTGGGATGAGCGCATGGCCAAATCTGACAGTTCACATAGCTTCCTCACATGCATCAATGACCTCTACCTAACCCAGAAAGTCTATGGGTCAACTAGAGGAGAAGCATTACTTGATCTGGTCCTGGCCAATGGGGAGGACCTAGTGAGCAATCTGCAGATTGAAGGGAAGCTTGGTAACAGCGACCATGAACTGGTCACTTTCTTAGTTCACCGAAGAGCAGGCATACCCAGCAGTAAAGCAGAAGTCCTCAAGTTTGGGAAGGCTGACTTCTGCAAACTGAGAGAATTGGTCAGTCAGGCAATTAGAGGCCGTTCCCTCCCCAGAAAAGGGAGTACATGAGGATTGGTCATTTCTTAAAAACATAATCCTTGAAGCACAGGCAAAAACATACCATCTCACAAGAAACACAGTCAACAGGCAAGAAAGCCCCCATTGCTGAATAAGGAACTCTTGGGCCTTATTAAGAATTATTGAGAGAATTATCCTGGCGCATGTCTGCGAGGGGCCAGCAGGGGAGATTATGCTTAGGGGCAACCAACATGGTTCATTAGAGGTAGGTCCTGTCAGACCAACCTGCTGACTTTCTATGACCAGGTCACAAAATCCTTGGACACAGGTGTCACGGTGAATGTAGTCTTTCTGGACTTTAGGAAGGCCTTCAACGCTGTCTCTCACCCCATTCTCATTAAAAAACTTGGAGACTGCGGCGTCGATACCTACACAGTCAGATGGTTCACTAATTGGCTGGAGGGCCACACCCAGAGAGTGGTGGTGGATGGGTCATTTTCGACCTGGAGGGATGTGGGCAGTGGGGTTCTGCAGGGCTTGGTCCTCAGGCCCGCGCTGTTCAACATCTTCATCAGTGACTTGGACAAGGGGGTAAAAAGC
>NW_017728995.1:17562849-17564438 GCF_001723915.1 Gavialis gangeticus
ATGTGGACAACATGGAGAGGGTCCAGAGGAGGGCCACTCACATGATCAGGCGGCAGCAGGGCAGGCCCTATGAGGAGAGGCTAAGGGACCTGAACCTGTTCAGCCTCCACAAGAGACGGCTAAGGGGGGATCGAGTCGCCATTTACAAACTACTCAGGGGGGACCAGCAGGCATTGGGAGAGTCCCTGTTCCCCCGAGCACTCCCAGGAGTGACAAGAAATAACAGTCACAAGCTGGCAGAGGGTAGATTCAGCCCAGATATCAGAAGGCGCTACTTCATTTTCAGGGCGGCTAGGATCTGGAACCAAGTTCCAAGAGAAGTGGTGCTGGCTCCTACCCTGAGGGTCTTTAAAAGGAGGCTGGATGATCACCTTGCCAGGGTTGTTTGACCCCAGTACTCTTTCCTGCCATGGCAGGGGGTCAGACTTAGTGATCTGCTCAGGTCCCTTCTGACCCTGCCAACTATGATACTATGATTAAGCTCAAAAGAGCAGCCTACACCAGCTGGAAAACAGGAAGTATTACCAAAGAGAATTACTCTGCACTCACCCACATCTGTAGAAAGCGGTTGAGGAAAGCCAAGGCACAAACTGAATTTAGGCTAGCTACAGGAATCAAGGACAACACAAAGTTTTTCTTCAGATGTGTGGGAAACTGGAAAAAGAACAAAGATAGCATTGGGCCCTGAGAGATCCAACGGGGCAACTGACTTCCAATGCCCAAGGAAGGGCCAATCATGCCCAAGAAAGGGCATGAGGGTAGATCATGCCTGACAAATCTTGTGTCCTTCTACGGCCAGGGAACTAGCCATCTGGATGAGGGACATGTAATGGATGTAATTTACTTAGACTTCAGTAAAGCCTTTGATTCGGTTTCCCATGGGATTCTCTCAGACAAGCTCAAGGGTGCTGGATTTGACCAGTCTACAGTGAAGTGGGTGGACAATTGGCTTAGAGGCCACTCCCAGAGAGTGGTAATTGATGGGATGGCCTCATCCTGGAAGGCCATTCCCAGTGGTGTCCCTCAGGGATTGGTGCTTGGACCCATGTTCTTTAATATATTCATTAACGACTTGGATGAGGGGGTGGAAAGCTCAACTATTAAGTTTACAGATGATACAAAGCTGTAGAGAAATGTGGGCACACTGGAGGACAGAGTCAGGATCCAGAATGAGCTCGACAGGCTGAATTCATGGGCGAATCAGAATCAGATGAGGTTTAAACAGGAATAAGTGCAAAGTCCTTCATCTGGGTAGGAAGAACCCTCACCATAACTACATGATGGGTGGTGGCCTACTGGCTGGCACAGCATCTGAACAAGACCTGGGAGAAATGATCGACTGGAAGATGAATATGAGCCAGCAATGCAATGAGGTTGCCAGAAAGGCAAACAGAACTGTGGCATGCATCAGCCAATGTGTGGCCAATAGATCCAGAGAGGTGCTTCTCCCCCTCTATTTGGCACTAGTGAGGCCTCAGCTGGAGTACTTTGTCCAGTTCTGGGTATTGCACTTCAGGAAGACCATGGATAAGCTCAAAAGAGTACAAAGAAGAGCTACCCGCATGGTCAAGGGCATGGAGGAGAACAGA
>NW_017728995.1:17569438-17572294 GCF_001723915.1 Gavialis gangeticus
ACCCCAGTACTCTTTCCTGCCATGGCAGGGGGTCAGACTTAGTGATCTGCTCAGGTCCCTTCTGACCCTGCCAACTATGATACTATGATTAAGCTCAAAAGAGCAGCCTACACCAGCTGGAAAACAGGAAGTATTACCAAAGAGAATTACTCTGCACTCACCCACATCTGTAGAAAGCGGTTGAGGAAAGCCAAGGCACAAACTGAATTTAGGCTAGCTACAGGAATCAAGGACAACACAAAGTTTTTCTTCAGATGTGTGGGAAACTGGAAAAAGAACAAAGATAGCATTGGGCCCTGAGAGATCCAACGGGGCAACTGACTTCCAATGCCCAAGGAAGGGCCAATCATGCCCAAGAAAGGGCATGAGGGTAGATCATGCCTGACAAATCTTGTGTCCTTCTACGGCCAGGGAACTAGCCATCTGGATGAGGGACATGTAATGGATGTAATTTACTTAGACTTCAGTAAAGCCTTTGATTCGGTTTCCCATGGGATTCTCTCAGACAAGCTCAAGGGTGCTGGATTTGACCAGTCTACAGTGAAGTGGGTGGACAATTGGCTTAGAGGCCACTCCCAGAGAGTGGTAATTGATGGGATGGCCTCATCCTGGAAGGCCATTCCCAGTGGTGTCCCTCAGGGATTGGTGCTTGGACCCATGTTCTTTAATATATTCATTAACGACTTGGATGAGGGGGTGGAAAGCTCAACTATTAAGTTTACAGATGATACAAAGCTGTAGAGAAATGTGGGCACACTGGAGGACAGAGTCAGGATCCAGAATGAGCTCGACAGGCTGAATTCATGGGCGAATCAGAATCAGATGAGGTTTAAACAGGAATAAGTGCAAAGTCCTTCATCTGGGTAGGAAGAACCCTCACCATAACTACATGATGGGTGGTGGCCTACTGGCTGGCACAGCATCTGAACAAGACCTGGGAGAAATGATCGACTGGAAGATGAATATGAGCCAGCAATGCAATGAGGTTGCCAGAAAGGCAAACAGAACTGTGGCATGCATCAGCCAATGTGTGGCCAATAGATCCAGAGAGGTGCTTCTCCCCCTCTATTTGGCACTAGTGAGGCCTCAGCTGGAGTACTTTGTCCAGTTCTGGGTATTGCACTTCAGGAAGACCATGGATAAGCTCAAAAGAGTACAAAGAAGAGCTACCCGCATGGTCAAGGGCATGGAGGAGAACAGACTCTCTCCACTGGGGAGGAGGCTCTTCTCAGCCAGACTGGCTGACCTGCTCCACTGGGCTTTAAACTAAGCCTGCTGGGGGATGGGGGGACCACTGCCACTGCTGGCCTGCTGAGCAACCCTTGCAAAGCCAGCAGGCCAAGGCACTTAAGAGAGCCCACCCCTGCAGCGAGCTGTAAGCAAGGCAAGGTCCCCCATAGGGACACTTGTGTGCCTGTACACAAATGCCAGGAGCTTGGGGAATAAACAGGAGGAACTTGTTCTCCCGCTTAACACAAATAATTATGATGTCATAGGGATAACAGAGACCTGGTGGGACTCCACCCATGACAGGGCCACAGGTATAGAAGGCTATACCCTGTACAGGAGGGATCAAGTGGACAAAAGGGGCGGGGGCGGAGCTCTCTACGTCAAGGAAAGCTATGCGTCGCTGCAAGCCGACACTGGCGCCCTGGATGGATGATTGGAGACCCTCTGGGTTAAACCCCGTGGGGAACATGACACAGGGGACACAATGATGGGAGTCTATGACAGACCTCCTACCCAGGATTAAGAGCTTGACCAGGAGTTCGCCATGGAATTGGCTGAGGCCGCACGCTCCCAGTGCATGGTTGTCATGGGAGACTTCAACTACCCGGACATCTTGTGGGAAGCTTTCTCTCGTGCGTGGATGAGCTCTATCTGATACAAGAAGTCTACAGGCCAATGAGAGGTAAAGCACTGCTTGACCTGGTTCTGGCAATGCGGGATGACGTAATCAGTGACCTAATGATAGAAGGGAAGTTGAGTGACAGTGACCATGAGCTGATCACCTTCACCATACGCCGTAAAGCTGGCAAGTCAGTCAGCAATACAGAAGTCCTCAACTTCAGGAAAGCTGACTTTGACAAGCTCAGGAGGCATGTCAGTGAAGCCCTAAAGGGCCTCAGCCCAAAGCAGAGGGGAGTTCAGGACAAGTGGTTGCTCCTCAAAGGAGAGATCCTGGATGCACAAAGTCTATTCCATCTCAGAGGAAAGGCACCAAAAAGGTACAGCAGCCCCCTTGGCTCTCCAGGGAACTAGCAGACCTCCTGCGTCTAAAAAGACAGACCTATAAAGGATGGAGGACTGGATCCACCTCCAAGGAGAAATATTCTGCATTGGTCTGGACCTGCAGGGAGTGAACCAGGAAAGCCAAGGCTGTGATGCAACTCCAACTAGCTACAAGTATCAAGGACAATAAAAAGTCCTTTTTTACATGTGTGTGGAGCTGGAGGAAAAGCAAGGGTAACATTGGACCCCTGCTAAACCAAATGGGACAACTGACAACCAACGCCCAGGAAAAAGCCAACTTGCTAAATGGGTACTTTGCATCGGTCTTTCACCAGTCCCACAGGACACCCCTGCCCATTATGGGACAGGGAGGCCCGGGTGAGGGAGATTCCTTACCCTCGATCAATGCTGACCTCATGAAGGAACACCTTGAGAGGCTGAATACCTTCAAGTCAGTCGGTCCTGACAGTTTACACCCCAGGGTACTCAAGGAGCTGACTAGCATCATAGCTCAGCCCCTGGCACGGATATTCAAGAACTCCTGGTGCTCTGGTGTAGTGCCCAAAGACTGGAAGACGACCAATGTGGTGCCTATCTTCAAGAAAGGGAGGAAAGTGGATCTGG
>NW_017728995.1:17577294-17581882 GCF_001723915.1 Gavialis gangeticus
TTTGGGCTCCACAATTCAAAAAGGATGCGGAGAAGCTTGAGAGAGTCCAGAGGAGAGCAACACACATGATCACGGGTCAGGAAAACAGACCTTATAATGAGAGGCTGAGAGCCACGGGACTCTTCAGAGTGGAAAAGCGCAGGCTCAGCGGTGATCTGGTGGCCACCTATAAGTTTATCGGGGTGCTCACCAGGATCTGGTGGAACGTCTGTTCACCAGAGTGCCCCACGGGATGACAAGGTCAAGTGGTCACAAACTCCTCCATGACTGTTTCAGGCTGGACATAAGGAAGAACTTCTTTACTGTCTAAGCCCCCAAGGTTTGGAATAGATTGCCGCCGGAGGTGGTTCAAGCACCTACATTGAACACCTTCAAGAGACAATTGGATGTTTATCTTGCTGGGATCCTATGATCCCTGCTGACTTCCTGCCCTTGAGGCAGGGGGCTGGACTTAATCTTCCAAGGTCTCTTCCAGCCCTAATGTCTACGAAATCTATAAGAAAGAAAGAAAGAAAAAAGAAAGATTTTTTTTTTATACAAATTCAAACACAACCTTTTATTAAACACTGCAATTTCTAGCCAAATTCTAGCAATTTTCATCAACCACAAACAAAATCTAGACTGACCATGTGCTGGACAATGTTATGTAACTTGACATTCATACACAATCACTAACAATGCACTCTTGCATTCTTTCAAAATATGCAGACACAAGTACAGGCCAAACTAGGTTATATACACAGGTAGTGTTATTCATGTGAAATAAAATAATTTTTTAAAGACAAAAAATTATGTCATCACAGACATTAGCTTAAAGGGGGGGGAGCAAGTAAAACTTGCCAGTATCACACATTCATTAAAATATTTAATTACACATTATATAGAGAAGGGAAGGAAAATGAAAACAACACCAAATGATGATATCGAAAATGATATCGAAGACAAAAATCCTCTATGAAACAAGGCAGGACTTTTTCTCCCTTATGCTGGTATCACTTCCTTTCCTTTTCTGGGAAATGGCAGATTCTTTGGGGGTAGAAGCCTCAGTTTGGTTCACTTCTTCACTCAGAGTTTTGGAAGCACTCTTTTGCTGGCTTGCGTACTTCTCAGTCCACTCTTTGGCATTTCTCAAGAACAGTGGTTTGGTTAGAAAAGAATTGGGCCTGGTGAGGCTGAGCAAGAGAAGGCTGAGAGGTGACTTGATAGCTGCCTACAAGTACATCAGGTGCGAACACCAAGATATAGGTGAGTAACTCCTCAAGATGGCCTCAAGGGAGGACAAGGACCAACAGACATAAGTGGATAGAGGGTAAATTCAGGCTAGGTATAAGGAAGAACTTCTTTTCTGTAGGGGTTGGCAGAATCTGGAACACCCCCAGCAGAGGTGGTGTAGTCACCATCTTTGGAGGTGTTCGAGAGGAGGCTGGACAAGCACCTTGTTGAGCTTGTCTGAGCCCAATAACTTACAGCCCATGGCAGAGGACTGGACTTGATGATCTTACAGGTCCTTTTTGTTTTTACAATTCTGTGACACCATAGGACCAAACTCTGCCTGCCAAACTCCTCCTTTTAACCAGAAGCTTAACTCTGTGCTAAGCTATCCTTACATTAACTGTATATCCCAAAACGTAGTTTAATGAGAGTTGTTGCCTCCTTGAATTCTTTTTAATCAGGGCTTGGGAGATGAGGAAGGAGAGGAGACAGAAACTGATTCCCCATTCCCTCACTTCTCTATCCCATCTAAAAAACACTATCCAAAACCTAAGGAAACAGATTTATTATAGCCTAAGTGAAAACCAGGATAGCAGGTTATTGTTGAACCAGGGCCATCACACCACTAGCTGCTGGTGAAACTGAATCTTTGTGATGTCACTGCTGCTATAGAAACCAAGAGGCAACACAGTGAATATCAAATCTGGCAGCAAAAGACCATGGGAAGTTGAGAGAAGAAGTAACATCGAGTCTGGCAGGGTCATCACTGCAGCTCAACTGACTCAAGAACACTTTACGGTCCTGGGTACAGTTCCACCATCAATCTCCAAAGATGTCTCAGGAAGTTGACTGGCTACATAGCCAGGCAGGCCTGTGTAAAGTAGACCTCTACAAGCCTGAAGGACAGAAGGACCAGGACCGTAAAGTGATCTCTTTTGTTGACGTCTCCAGCCTGAATTTAAAAGCCACAGATCCAAAAGCAAAGCAAGCTGCAAGCCAGTCCAGCAACATCTCTGAACATTCAAATGAACTTGACCTAGTAAACATGGAGGAAAGAGAGGTCATTGTAATAAAAGACAATGAAAAGCAAGATCGTTCTAAGACTGAAGGAACAGTCTGTCTTTTTAAACAAGGTTCAACTGATGAACTTAACATTGTGAGCTGGCTCAACAATGACCTTCAGAAATACGCAGTTGGATTCCAGCATGCACTGGCTCCTTCAGATAATCCACCGAAACGCAAAGGTAGTGACAGCTTCAAAAATACCCTACTGTACCAGAACAATGACACATCATTAAAGTGTACTGGTGCTCAGAAAGAAAACAAGGGAGACACTGATGATGTTTCATACTATGTAAATAAGCTCTGTTCCTTGGTTGCTCAAATGGCAAGTAAGGAGATCACAGACAAACTGGAAGGAACTGCCCAAAACTGTATACGTCAAGCAATTCATAGATCCACTCATGAAGGGAAAAATAATAATACCAGTGGCGATGTGAGCAAAATTGCATCACAAATAGTGAATGAAGCTGTTGAAGCAAGCACACAAGACCCTCGTGGTAAACTACCATCTCCCAAGGCATCTCAAGAGAGGACTACTAAGGGAGCAGATCATTCAGGCTCCAAAAAAACATCTCTTTTCTATGGCGAAATGTCCAATCAAAAGGACCGTAAACAAGGAGAAAAATGTTCAGATAAGCAAATGCATCAGCAAGCCAAAAACTCCAGGCAAGATGAATATGGTACTTCTGTCAACAAAGGGCTAATGGTTTATGCAAACCAGGTTGCTTCAGATATGATGTTCTCATTCTTGAAGACCATGAAAGTTGAAAGGAAGGGCAACAAGCATGCTCCAGCTTGCCTGGTTTTGAAGAAAGTAGTTCTCAAACACACCAGAGATGTTATATCAGACTTGATAGACTCAATAATGAAAAATCTACATAATGTCACAGGTGAGCTCATGAAAAACTCTGACTTCGTTGCTACTGTGAAGAAAAATCTATTCGGTGTAGCAAACCAGAAGTCTACTGAAATTTTGGAAGCAATGGTTAAACGCCTTTTTCAAGCCCTAGCAGGAGAAGATAAGGGACAATCCAGGTCTCAAAGTCTAGCATTTACATCACTTAAAACAGGGTCCCAGGACCCAAAATCTCAAGCCATGCAGTTTACAGCAATGCAAAGTGCAATGCACAACTCTGGAAAAGACAAGGATAAAGGAGGAAACAAATCTCAATCGTCTTCATGCAAGCCTTCAGAAAAGCACTGCTCAATGGATAAGTATGCAAAAGACCTCATTGTGACTGCCTTAATGTTGATACAGCAACATCTACTGCAACAGACAAACAATGGCAAGGACTCTAGTGAATCACATGCCACTTCGTTTGGGTATGTCTCCCGCGATGCACATTTCGAAAAAGCTGGGAACAGCCAAAGTTCCAAGTCCCTTGCAGAGGCTTCTGGGTCGAGGCCGGCAGGGACAAGGAACGATTACCAACAGCACCTCAACTCCCAAAAGGGAGACATATCAAGTATCCTCTTGTCCATCATACAGAAGGTCTTGCATGAAGCTGGGTTCAATACAGAAGACAGCTCCAGCGAAACAAACAAGAGCTTAAAGCATACCCCTGCCAGCGAATGGGAGCCTGGCAAACAGGCCATAGCCAATCAGCTCAATTCAACCATGGAGCAGTCCGACAATATGGATCAAGTTAACAAGCAATTTTTTGACCAACTGGTGGAATCTGTGATAAAGTTATGTCTGTTCATGGTCAAAGGCAGTGAAACCGATTTAGCTATAGGTGACTTGTCAGAGGAACCCAATGCATTTGGTACCTCATCTGCAAAAGCTCAAGCAACAGCCAGGAGAACCTCCCTACCAAAACAGAACGGAAACCCACTTACAGGTTCATCCTCAGGTTCTCAAGTAGTAGTGACCAACCAGAATGCCAACACCAGCTCACAAAACAAAGAGCTTCAGGCCATCCTCCAGTGGGTGGTTGCTTCCCAGTTCAATGTGCCAAATCTGTCATTCATGCATGGAAATGAGGAGAATCTGAAGAAACTTCCTTTGCTAGCCGAAAAAGCAGCCACAAAGGGCTACAGCGTGGGGGATATTCTCCAGGAAGTAATGAGGTACTTAGAAAAACAACAGTTTGATGCCACTGTGGGAAACATAACTCGCTGTGGACTGATGGACTGGTTGCTTAATAGCCTCTGAGGAAAGCACCTACTCCCCTTCCCTCAAAAGTCACTTGGACCCAGCCAAAGCCCCCAAACCAGCTCTCTGCTGGCACAAGCACATGTTTGCAACCGACAGCTCTGCACTGAATACAACATGCTGTTGCACACAATCTGGGCAAGATCATCAATAAAAAAA
>NW_017728995.1:17586882-17589292 GCF_001723915.1 Gavialis gangeticus
ATCAAAAAAAAAAAATTAAAAAAAAAAGGACTTCTTTTTTTTTTTTTTTTTTTTTAACTCTGCTGAAATGCTTAATAAATAACTACGCAACTACTAGTTAGAGCAGGGGTGGGCAATTATTTCTGCTGGAGGGCTGCTTAACGAAGTTTTGGTGAGCTCAAGGGCTGCATGGGTAGCCCCAGCCTTTAACAGTTGCCTCTCCTCTCCTTTTCCCTCCCCATTCGCCACCTTGGGACCAGAAGTCCCTCCCCTTGCTCCTCAGAAATACTTCTTTTGGAAGGAGGGGTTGCCATGTTAGAACGAGAAAAAAAAAACAACAACAAACAAATCATACACTAAAAGTTAAACACCTACTATAACATAATTTAATTTTATTGCAAAATATATTTTTGTCATGATCTGCGTTTGCGTACTGTATACAGAGGTGATTTGCCTAATAACTCAAAAATAAAGTCTTAGTCTTATATATTGTGTGGGGATGTGTGTGTATGTATGGTGGGGTGTGTGCGCGCGCGCATATGTATGTGGTGGGGGTGCACGTGTGGTGTGGAATGGGGTGTGTGGAGGGGATTGCGATAGGGTGTGGCTATGTGTATGTGGGGCAATAGAGTATATTGGGGGGTGTATATGGGTGTGGGTTGTAGGGGCAGGGTGTAGCTGTGTGGCACTTGTGGGGTGTAAGGGACGGTGTGCGGGGTGTAGGGACCCCCTCACATTCTCTCCCATGGTATGCAGTCCCTGCAGATGGCAGCAGCAGCAGCAGGGAGGGGTGTTTATGCCTGGTGCAGATGCTGCTGCCCAGTGGCACATGGGTCCAGTCAGCGCTGCACATCATCGGACGGACACAGTGCTGCCCAGCTGTGCTACCTCTATCACCAGGACTCCCCACTGTGCATGTACAACTCCTGTACTTGCATGCCACTGGAGGGAAGCTCCACACACTGGAGCTGGCTGCCTTTGCTACTCCCTGCCATGCAAGTCCTGGGACCCAACGAAGAAGCAGAGGCAGGGACTCCTTTCCACTCCAGTGTAGTCCTGGGACCTGCATGGCAGGGGAAGGTGAAGGCAGCCAGCTCCAATCCCTGGAGCTTCCCTTCAGTGGTGTGTGAATGTGGGAATTGAACATGCACCACGGGAAGCCCTGGCAATAGAGGTGGCTCAGCTGGCATGTGCTCCTCACCACTAGGTGCAGTGCTGGCTGGAGCCACGCACTGACAGGTGGCAGGGTCTGTGCTGGGCATTAGCACCTCCCTGCTCCTGCTGCCACCACCTGCAGGGCCTGCGCACCATAGGGGAAGTGTGGGGAGGATCCCCACACCACCCCACCCTCCCTCACCCTCACACCCAGCCCACCCAAGCTCTGAACTGCTGCCACCCCCCTGTTTGGGGCCTCCGTACTGCTGCCAGCTCCAGCCCCAAGTTCTGTGCTCCTGCCCAACTGCAGCTCCCCAATGCTTGCCGCTTCCCTACCTGCATCCCGGGGTGAATGGGACACCAGGAAAGCTGAGCAGGTCCTCCAGCAACTGCAGCACTGGCAGCAGAAGCCATGCTCGGAAGCTGCATGCTGGCCAGGCCAGGCCTTTCTGCCCACGAGGGTGGGAATGAGGTACAGTAGGTTATGCTGGCGGGGGGGAGAGGCAGAAGGGCTAGGCGGGGTATAATTAGTTGGTGGGTACTATGGACCAGATGAAAGTACCTGGCAAGCCAGATCTGGCCCGCAGGCTGTATTTTGCCCAGCCCTGAGTTACAAGAATAAACCTGTCACCAGAGAGCATATGACAGTTTGGGTTGTGGGGGTAGAAGGATAAGCAGAGGTGATGCATAAACGGGGAACTAGAGTGTCTCCACCCTAAGTTGAAAGCCTTCCTAGGAAAGGATAGGCATTGTGATTTTTACTAGGGTACTGTCCTTGAAAACTGCTTTAAGATTTTATTCCACATCCAACTCTACCTAGTAGGTGTCTGATAGTTTACACAGATCCTGGTTTTCTCCGATCAAAAAAAAAAATCTCATATTCTCCAATTTAAAAACCCAAGATCCACAGCCCCTACCCCCCCACACTTGGTCTCTCCTGGCAGAAGCTCCCTCACTGCTGGACCCATGTCCTGGTGCTGCAGCTGTCGTGTCCCCCCCACCCTGTGCTTTGTGGCTCCGAGTGGTGCCAGCTGCTGCTGTACTGCTCCTTGCACCTGTGCCCAGGCCCCAGTAGTCCCCTGACTGAGACTCAGGGACTGAGCTGAGCCTGCCTCTGGCTGGTCAAGCCCCTTCCTCTCCAGGCCAGCCTCCCTCTCCTTCTCCCTCTAGGAGAGCAGGGGGGGCTTCAGGCTCAGCTCTGGCAGCCACTTGTACCCTAAAGTCCTCCCCACTCTCTCTCTCCCCCCATGCCCCCCCTGCTGCTGCCACCCCCAGC
>NW_017728995.1:17589636-17598318 GCF_001723915.1 Gavialis gangeticus
CCCACCCCCGCCCATCACCTCCCCACCACTGCTGCCACCTCCACCATACACACCCCCTATCACACCCGCCTTGTGCGTTTCCTGGGACCAGGAGCCCCACCTAGCCAGGGCTGCATGTCCCAGCACTGGTGCACAGCTCATGTGCAGTGAAGTAGCTGCCTGCCCAGCCATGGCCCTCACTGGCAGGTTCCAGGCAGTCTGGTGGCAGGCGCCATATTCCCCCAGGGCCGGAGAAGTTCCCAGGACCCCAAGACTGGGCAGGGCAAAATGCAGGCCAGCCAAACCACTCCTTCCCTCCCCTCACCCAGCCGCATGCCTGCAGCAGCCACTGCTATAGCCACGGAGAAGTCACCACCAGCCACTGAAACCACAGGTCAGTCCAGGCTGGACAGTGTGGCAAAGCAGATTGTTGAGCAGTGGGGCAGTTGCTGCCAGTGCAGAGGGCAGGCAACACTCGCCCCAGGTCCTAAGTCCCAGCTGGGTAGCACCCCTGGCCCCAACCCCTAACCCTGCCCTGAGGGCACCCAGGCTGACAGCCTGAGGTGCAGCATGCGCTCCCTCCTTTCTGCATTAAGCCACTGCCACCATCACCACCACCACGGCTGGGCAGTGCCCTCAGCTCTAGCCCAAGCCAAGTTGGGACAAGCCACAGTGGGACGAGGCATCCCACACCCACCCTGGTCTTAGTATCACTGAAGAGGCAGCACTGTGACCAAGTAAGAGGCCCTTCCTGGCCATCACTATCCCAGGCAGGGTACAGTAGACCTGGGTTCCATCATGGGGATGCTGCCTGGGGTCCCCTGCCCCATCCTGAGAGTGCCTATAGACCCCCTCCATCACTACTCTAGTCCCCACCTACACACCCCTGCCCAGCTCCCCACCCACTCTGTTGGCTCCCCCTGCAGGCTCTGCCCCTCAGAGGGGGGCCCCAGGTGCTCCCCACCCCCAGGCCCCACAGGCCTATTTACCCCAAAGGCCACAGGATGGAAAGCAAGTATGAGCCAGCCCTGGCTGACTCAAATTCACGGACCCTGCTCCCTCTGGACAGGGCTCAGGGTTTCCTGCCCTTTTGCAAGCAGCCTGCCAAAGCGGGAAAATCTGCCTTTTTCTCCCTCAAAAGGGAAAATCCATGTTTTTCCACGGGAAATGGAAAACCTGTATCCCTGCTGATAAATCTGAAAGTTCATCCCTCTGTAGCAACTGAAAAGAAAAGAAGCTGTGTCATCTTCCTTTCAGAGCCTATTAGCTATTCCAAAGTATAATGAAAAAGTTCTCTTTCCCTCCCCTCCATCCCTCCCTTTTAAAAATCCTCCTTCCCAATGACAAAAAACCAATGCAGCTGGTCTCAGTTCACTTAAACTTCAGCTATATAAAATTAATATAATGCTTGCCAGTTTTACAGCTCCATTCGAAACAAAAGTGAAGGTGAAAAGAACAGTATTAATTTCACATCAGTACCGATTAGCAAGGCTAGGAGCAAATATCTTCAAACGTAACGGCTCCAAGTCCCTTATTTGAACAGATGAAAGTCTAGAACCTGTGTGAGCTAGGACAGATCCATTCACAGTAAACTTCCCAATTAACCTGGCAAGTCAAATTTCAAGTTTATGATTTTAGTACAGATTATACATTGTCAAACTCCTCAAAAACAGAACTTAGAAATATATGGGAAAGTGAAAGGAAAGCAGAAATGAGAAGATGCAGAAAATAGCTCACTACTCAACAGTACATTTCACAAGCTGGAAATGTTTTAAAAATACTGCATTGTTTTGTTTATAATCCATCATGGCCAGAATTAAATTTTTCACTTGATACAGTACTTTCTAAATATTGTTCTTCTACCCCGATTATCTCCTGTAAAAATTCCCCACCTTATTAAGACTTTTTTCTATGCCAAAACCAAACATTTCCTTAGGACTAGAGTTCATTTTGTACAAGCATGCAATATGGATATCATTTAATAGAAAGCCACCTAGATTAAACCTGGCATACAAGTTTTGCTTCCACCTTTTTCAAAATTGTCAACATTTGCTTAATTGCCAATATATTGGAAAGAAACTAGCCGTGCATAACAAACTGTCTTGATTAATTATCCTTACGTAGGTTGCTGTAATACCAAAATTGTGTTCCAAATACACAGGAAGACAACAGTTCCTACTCTCAAGCAGAGCATAAAAAGGAACACGTATGTTGGGGTGGCACAGAACTAGTACAAATAAGATCTTCATTGTGAAAACAGATGCCATTACTTACAGGTTGCTGGGTTTCATTTACGCACACTTAAATTCTACTCCTCCCTCCACCATTTCACAATTCCACCTTCCTCTATAGCAATCCCAAACATCTTTTCCAATGCCCTTAAACCTTTTCTTTTCCAATATTTAACACCTGCCTGCCATAAGAGGAGTGGTTCAGTCCTAGAGTAAATAAATTAAATAAAGTACATATGACTTAATGCCTTAATGCCTTGTAAATGTTGTGAATCAGTGAGAAGAGAACAGTGAGGAAAGTGGAGTCTTTCACAAAAGGTGTGCCATAAGGTTCTGGAGTACTTCTGAAAGGTACAAACACCTACGCTTTGACTTCTCTTTTCCTGCTGCTGCTGGGGTCTCCATGGCAACAGTCCACAGCAACATGGGCAGGGGCTGTGGGAGCAGGGGAAATGAAGTCCACTGGGGTCACACCCAGCCTGCGTGCTGGACTTTTCCTTCCCCTAGTGTAGATGCAGGCAGAATGGAAACAAACCTTGCCCTGGGCAGAGATGCCAGGTAGACTGAAACAGGGCAGGACTGTGCCAAGGGGCCTGGAGACTAGCAAAACACTGAAGGTTGTGGAGACTGGAAAGCCCGGACAAGAGTGGACCTGGACCATCAGTTAACAGCCAAAGTAGCTCACAGGCAAAAGGTTGCAAAGCTGAGGCCTAACAAGGGATCAAATGGCAACATGGTAACACCTGTGAGGCAAGGACCAGTCTAGAGGCAAGAGGAAGCCACACATTTAATCCTTAAGGCACAGAGGGCCTGCATGTGATGAATACTGAGAAAGAAAGAAAAAGAGCAAGAGAGAGCATGCAAGAGAGTACCTACGGTCACCAGTTTCTGAGGGAAGCCTCCCCTCATTACTTTCAGCAAAGTATGGTAGGTGAGCAAGCAGGGCAAGAAGCAGGATGAGACCCTGGGAGGCAAGAGCAAGGGCCTGACAGGGTTGGGGTTGCCACTAGGGGGCAGCACAGCAACCCTCAGGCACCACACTCGTGGCATAGTTTCTTCCAGGTTTTATAGACTTCCTCAGTCCTTAGGGGAATAGCAGGAATGCAGGATTCAGTCATAATAACGCCTTTGTTTTTCTGGAGACACTTATCCTAATAAATCCCAATTTTTGGATTGGAGCTCCTCAATTGTCCTGGTCAGAGGCTGACCACAGAATGACTTCTGATGCCAGTCACGGTTCTTCCAGCTTCCCATCTAGATGCAAAATGTCACCCCTTGAATGTTGGCATGAGTCCTTACCTGTCTTACAAATATGACATAAGTCCTGTGCATCTCCAAAGTGCCTAGTCTTTAAAAATGGCAGTTTTAACTCACTTTATTTCTACTTAGTTGTATATTTCAATGCCCACTAAGATTCTGGTTGGAAATGGCTACTACCACACATTCTGAGCATCTTTTTTTCCTGAGACTGCTTGGGACTGGTTCAAATGTGAACACTAATGGTATTGCTAGAGTTTTTCAGCACTTATAGCATGCTTCTGTGTCACCAATTATTTGCATCTGGTTTACGAGATTAATTGAATAAATAACTGAAGGGTATGTTGCTTGAAGTGGTTCCCTCACCTGGAAACTCATTATCCCTGTAAGTCTGTGTGCTCTCCCCTTCCTGATAAGTATAAATTTGACTAGGCACTGCTGACGTGTACTGGATGTACTATTCTGCAAGTGTTCAGCGGGTGAACCCTTTGTCAGGCTGCTGTATCTCACAGTCTACTGGCAGTGAAAGTGAACAGCCTGACTTAGTCGCAGGGTAATGGTAAGGTTTGAGTGCTGACTAATACAGTGAAATGAGCAATAGTACAGCTGCTTTAGAGTAACATTGGGAACAGTTCACTGCAGATACAATTCCTAGGGCTGTCAATTAATCACAGTTAACACGTGTGATTAACATGTTAAGTTCCTGAATTCATTTTTTTAATGTGTTAGTTGCACATCTGGTTTTGGAACCCATGCCCGGGCTCTGCTCAGCCACCTCTGGGCCGCCCAGCAGTGCAGCGGTGGCAGTGCAGAGGACTGCAGGGCAGCCTGGGCATGGGCTGCAGGCAGCTGCAGCCAGGGGTGGAATGCACAGACACACACGCACACAACCAGCCACAGCTTGCATGCTGCAAGTACAGCAGGACCGCGCTGGTAAGTCTGTGGTGGGGGAGGGATGGTGGGGAACCAGGAAGGGCTGGGGAGGGGGCAGATCAAGGTCCCCACAGAGAAGGAGGGAGTGGGGCAGAGGTAGGCACTGGGGTGAATGGGCCCCTAGGGCTAGGAAGCATAATGGGACAGCCACAGGAGACTCATTCAGAGGCATGGGGTGGGGGCACAGCTCTCCACACCTGCTTGCACCCCTAGAGGAGGTATGGGGGGCAAGTGCTCCCCAGATTTGTGCGTGGGGTGGAGGCAGGCTGGCCACTGTAGGCTGGGTCTCTGCACACTGCTGCCTTTGCCTGAGGAGCCGCATGCTGACCACAATGTGCGTCTCCTGTCCGCTTGGCGGTGGGAGGCACAATGTGCCATCAAATGGGTCCCGGGGCAAATGCAACAGGGTGTAGAGCCCAAGCCCACAGTGGGCAGCCCACCTCTGCCCCACACACAAATCCAGGGGGCACACGCCTCTCATGCTTCCCCCAGGGGTGCACGTAGTGGCCACCGCCACCCCACCTCCTCATGGACGAGCCACCCGCGGCTCCATCCCATGACCCGCCCTGGCCTTGGGTACCATTCACTGCAGTGCCTACTCCTGCTCCACCCCCTCCTTCATGATGGGGAACTCAATCTTCACCCCCCTCCCTGCTTCCGCTCCACAGACTTACCGGCGTGGCTCTGTGTCTGTATCTGTGGCTCCCCCTCACTCCCAAGCCACAGCTGCCCCAGCCCCGCTGCTCCCCCTCACTTCTGACCCATATTACCCCCACATGCAGCTAGGGTGGGTGGGCCCCCCACCCCAGACTCCAAACCCACAGCCCCACACACCTTCAGAAATTCCTCATCCACAAACACACTCCACACCCCCCCTCAACCATACAAAGTACCTGCATAATTTTGAATTATTCTATGCATAATTTTGTGCTTTTAAGTTAGGGATCAAATGGCAAGGCCTTTGTGATACCGTGACCTGGAGGGAAGTGGGCAGTGGGGTCCCCCGGGGCTCGGTCCCTGGGTCCACACTGTTCAATTTCTTTATTAGCGACTTGGACAATGGGGTGAAGAGCAGCCTGTTTAAATTTGCAGGCAACACCAAGATTTGGGGTGAGGTGGGCACGCTAGAAGGGAAGGACAGATTACAGCAGGACCTGGACAGGTTACAGGAGTGGGCAAATGAAAATAGGATGGGATTCAATACTGACAAGTGCAAGGTGCTGCACTTGGGCAGTAGCAACCAGCAGCATACCTACAGGCTAGGGAACTCCCTTCTTGAAAGCATGGTGGCAGAAAGAGATCTTGGAGTCATTATTAACTCCAAGATGAACATGGGCCAACAATGCCAGAACACAGTCAGTAGGGCTAACCATACCTTGTCATGCATCCACAGATGCATCACAAGCAGGGCCAAGGAACTGATCCTCCCCCTCTATGCGACACTGGTCAGGCCGCAGTTGGAGTGCTGCATTCAGTTCTGGGCCCCGCACTTCAGGAGTGATGTGGACAGCATTGAGAGGGTCTAAATGAGGGTCCAAAGGAGGGTTAGTCGCATGATCCGGGGACAATAGGGCAGACCCTATAAGGAGAGGTTACGGGACCTCAACCTGTTCAGCCTTTGCCAGAGAAGGCTGAGGGGGGACCTGGTGGCCGTCTATAAACTTACTAGGGGGGACCAGCGGGATTTGGGAGAGACCCTGTTCACCTGAGCACCTCCCACAGTAACAAGGAATAACGGCCATAAGTTGCTAGAGAGTAAGTTTAGACTAGACATTAGAAGGCACTACCTCTCAGTCAGGGCGGCTAGGATCTGGAACCTACTTCCAAGGGAAGCGGTGATGGTTCCTACCATCTTTAAGAGGAAGCTCGACATCTACCTTGCTGGGGTCATTTGAGCCTAGTTTTCTCTCCTGCCCACAGCAGGGGGTCAAACTAGAACATCTACAAGATCCCTTCTGACCCTACATCTATGAATCTATGACAGGCAGATGACTAAAGTGGTGTCCCATGATTCAGGCAGCCAGACTTATTTGAGTTTAATATTCAAATAAGAGCGGCCCAATTTACTGAGGAGGTGAGCTTCCACAGTTCACCATGAGATGAACTGTTCAGCTTCTCTGAAAATTATGCTGCTTTATTTTAGGACTTATATACTGACGTACGTACCTCCCTAGTCGGGCTCCCAAATTTTGTCATTCTGGCTTTTACCTCAAAAATTGATCCATGTATGCCTCAGAAACAATTAGAGGCACTGGCCTCATTTTATCCAGTTAACTAAGGTACCAGAGAGAAAAGGACAAACAAGCTTTCTAAAGATGCAGTTGAATGCATCCTTTTATCTCAAGAAAATGATGTAAGGAAGTAACATGGGCAATGTACTGGGGGGCAAGGGGCTCTTAATTCTAAGCCCTGCACTGGCACTTATGCCCTTTCAGGCCTCAGTTGTCCAGTCAAGAATGCCAAGCCTTTCCAAAATTTTTGGACAAAGGGGAGAAATGTCATGGAAGTCAGAGAAAGAAATTTGAAAGTTTGTATCAACTTATTATGCTTATTTAATCTGATCCTGCGTAGTTTACGGATCAAAGCTGAGAAAAGACATTCACAATATTACTTTTGCTAAACAGGGCTCACAAGACCCTCATACATTCTACTGACATGAACCAGAGTTATGGCTGCAGAGACCAGGGGCAGAGTCTAATCTTCAGTTGACCCACCCTCCCTTTCCTGCTCAAGTACAGCTGAAAACCTAACTGCAGCTGAAGATGGGTCTCCATGGGCAGATGATCCTGAAAGGAGCTAAGGTCTCATGGGCTGTGAAACAGGAACACAGAGATCAGCAGCAGTCAGCAAAATTGCCCTAAGAAAGGTTAGCTTGATTCCACACTATTAAAAAAAACCAACCATATGATCATTACCAACTGTGGAGAGAAGAACAATGAACCAAGAATGAGCTAGTTGCTAGTGGTTCCTTCAGCTGCCTGACTAGTAATGCAACAGCTGCTGCACTATAGAACAGCAATTAAAGCAGGGTGCTTCTACGCCAGGCATAAAATCAGCTTCCCCATTTAAGATATCAATCCCAATTTTGGGAGGCTGATTTTTGGGGAAAAGGAACACATGTATTGTGAGAAAATCCTGCTTTTTTTTTTTTTAATTCAACTCTATGAATTTAAATAATATTTAAAAGCACACTGGAATTGCCTGGAGAAATAACCAAGAATTAACCCCTTGCATACACTTTCTTTCGAGTGCTGTAAGCATAGCCTGCTTCACAAACAGAATTTATATGGATTGTGCAACCTCTCATTATGAATATTACCATGAATAATAATTCATCACTGATCGTACCCACATCCTCTGTCTCATGATACACCTGCTGGCATTGGACAAGCGGCCAATCATTTCAGTTAAAGGAGAGATTGTTTATTTTCTGTTCTCACTAAATTATGTGGCAGCATTAAGGTCATATGACAAGTAGCATACAAGACATGCTTTAGTTCAGGGGTCAGCAACTCAAGGCCTACAAAGCCACTGGATTCTGCCTTTGGACACAGGGGGTATCAGCTGTGTTCAGCGGCAGGAGGCTTCTCTTGTGCCATGCTGAAGCTAGGCGGCCAGAGGAAGCCGTTGTTCCTGCCATGCCACCCCGCAAACATGCAGTGGGGAGCTCACCCATGCTGTGGCTAGGTGGCAGGAAGGAGCAGCAGGGCTGGATCCAAGGTGGCAACTAACCAGGGTTCCATGCATCCCAGTCTTATTTGGGGTGGGAGGTGACCAGATTGGTGGGGGCCATCTAGACCTCTGCTTCCAGGTGCCTGAGGGTTAGGGGCTGTAGGGCTGCCCAAGGGCCTCACTTCCACCAATGGGAGGAAACTGACCAGGTCTTTAAAAGCGGCAGAGAATTGCCTCCTGAGCCCCATGTACATGGAAGCAGGAGTCTAGGCACCATCACACAGTTCCAGTAAAGTGCAAGACTGGGTCTTTATAGTCCTCAAAGTTAGTGAGATGGGGAAGCAGAAAACTGCAATTGAGCTGGGTGCTCACTACCATCCCTGGTGGTGGTTTGATGGCACTGTGAGGCCTAAAAGGTGACCGCTTAGAACCCTTAGCAGTGTACGTGCAGACACCTCTGACCCAGGACAACTGTGAACTGGTTTGTAATCAGTGCCGTTCTTGGAATGGTTCAAGTGCTTTTTCTGTCCACAGCCTGTGCCATCTGGCTCATTACTGTTAAAGTGAATTTAGTCAGGCTTTGGCCTCTCTGACTGGAAAAAAACAGACA
>NW_017728995.1:17603318-17603757 GCF_001723915.1 Gavialis gangeticus
ATCTCTTCACTGAAGCCCTGGCACCAAACCGAGGTAAGAGACCTTTTGAAATCTCTACTG
Source organism: Gavialis gangeticus (assembly GCF_001723915.1). Lineage (NCBI taxonomy): Eukaryota > Metazoa > Chordata > Crocodylia > Gavialidae > Gavialis > Gavialis gangeticus. The sequence continues at coordinate 17,603,379 of NW_017728995.1, forward strand.
GGGCTTTCCAGTGAGAGGCTGTCTCTGTGTCTTCCTGATTCACTGCTTGAGGCTCACCCTGTCCAAACTTTTTCTGCCAGAACTGTCAGACCCACTGTGTAAGTAGTAACTGTGAGTAGAAAGAGTAAGGTTAAGGACTCTGTGTTGCTGTTGTCAATGAAAGTATTTCCCCATGTGAATTGAGTTAAGTTCTGTAAAGAACTATGAGGTCTTTCTGACGCCAGGACCGGAAACCTTGTGCAGCCGCCCCGAGGACACCGGACTTGTTCTGTGTGCTCTTTAAAAGCAAGGGTTCAAGGTGGAAACTCTTAGAGCATGAGTGTTTTCCATGATAAGCACTGACCAAGGCTGAGACTAAAGAAATGCTCTTGAACCTCAT
>NW_017728995.1:17603768-17604060 GCF_001723915.1 Gavialis gangeticus
AGCTTATGCCACCCCTGGAAAGTTCTGCTGGACCTGTAATGGATTTCGTGTTGCAGTAGGAGTCAGTGAGTACAAGGTAGAATTTAAGTTAAAAGGTGCTTGGTTTTCTAATGGTTCCTAGATATCTAATTACTCCCCTGCAGGTCAATTTTCAGGCTATTGTTCACAATGGATGATGTCCCCATGCTGTAATACAGGTGGATATACTGCACTAGCTGGTCAATATTTTGTGTGTAGAGATAAGGCCTATAAAAATCTTCCCCCCGGCTGGAAAGGAACATGCTATGTCTCA
>NW_017728995.1:17609060-17613121 GCF_001723915.1 Gavialis gangeticus
GGCCTCTCTGACTAGAAAAAAAACAGACAGAGACCAGAAGTGCTAATACTGCTTATTTTAGTTATAAGTTCTGAGATTAAAAAATTCCTGCATTATTACTCTGGGCACAGATATCCAATTAAGTAAGTTTGTTTTAGTTTCTTCAAGGTCGTATTTTTTTCTCTTTATCTGTCTTAAGTATAAAAATGCTTAAAAACTTAGGGAGAGGGAGGATTCCTTTGAACAGACAAGTGAGTGATTCCCTTGCTGTGTGGAATTCTCCCTGTATAGCCCTCAATAAAGAAAAGCTGGCTGGCTCTGTCAGTTCTGATTCAACCACAACACAAAGTTTGATTTCTTCCACATTACTAACATCACTGTTTATTTTATAAACTGCAGTTACACCTATGCAAACACGTTAAAGGCAAATAGGTTCCAAAGAGCATCATTTGAAGATTCCTGTCTGGGGCTCAGATCAATCAGGCCTGCCTGGGCCAAGCTCTCACCCTGATCTCTGGCTAATGTGACTGCCCCAGTTTTCTGCAACCAAATTTGGCTGCTGAAAGTGTCACTGAACGCTTCTAAGGACACGTGACACCACAGGCAGCAGTAACGCCTTGACACAGCCTTAATCTGCTCTGGCAGGGCCTCATGTTCACTGCCTTCTCCGATTCTCCTGGCTCCTGACTCGGCTTTGACTCTTCTTGACCCTGACTTAGTATCTCCCCGGGAACTCAGCGTCACCTCTCTGACCCCCTAGGTGCTCCTAGTGGCCTACTGAAAGCCTAGCCACCTATGTCCCTGCTGAACCCTCACAATAATGGGGTTATCCAAGTATCACATAACATGGCTAGGACCTCCACAGATGCTGGTGGTGTACATGAAATTGTGCTGGCAGTGTGACTGTTAGAGCCCAAGCTCATTCTGAATGCCAATTAGGGGAAAAAGCACAATTCTACTTGCAAGCTGAATACATTTAACCCAAAATGGGACTAGGAATGTGGACTCCAGTAATTCCAGTTTTTAAAAAAGTAACTTTTAAGAGTTGAACAAGGTATAAAAAATTCATGCTAAACTCCTTGATTTTTCAACACGGCTTTTAAAAGCGGATAAAATAAAATGCGTTTGAACATGCCAATATTGCTGAAATCTCCCATAAAACTCTGTTAATTCAAACATGCAAAAATTATGTACATACAGGTTTCCCTCAATTTATACTGTACATGCGTTCCTGGAAAACAGCGTATAACATGCATTTGCATAAAGGGAACCCACTTTCCAACGTAACAAATAGGGATACATTCCAAGACCTCGACTGTACTGACCCCCAGGCCCATTTCTACCACTTTTACAAAACAATTCTGGTACTCACCAACAGCAGACAGTACACACAAACACAGGGCACTATCATATTTGGGATGGCAACTACAGAAACACGTGTTGAAGACACTGAGTGAGGCACACAGATTTACACAGGAGACTATATTTTCGTGCGCGTCACTCCCACAATGCACCACACAAAGCAGCTAACTGCAGACTTCTACCACACTGATTGTATAACAGTGAATTTACCTCACATATAATGAATTTTTGGAATAAAAAGGGTCATCACATAATAGATAATTTGCACATACAGAACTCGCATAAAGCGAGGGAAACCTGTAGTATCCTTCCCATTAGTACCACCTGAACTTTAAGTACCCAAGGTGTCAGCTGCATGAGTCCCAGCACGCATTTCTCACTGAGAAAATAACAAGGAGAGAAATTAATACAATTCTGATTCTTTGGGACGCACACAAAAATACTTCTTCGGACTGGATATGAATCTAGCAGGTGTTTGAATTTACAAATATAGATATCTAGCAATAGCAACCTGAGACCCACCTGCAGGATTCTGTTTCATATCCTCCTCTCTCTGATCAAGGTGGAACTCTTAAAATATACATTAGACTATATTAAATACTTACATGGATTCATACATGCATTTCAGATTAAAGTATAAATATTTATATTGAAATGCAGCTTTGTACAGGTTTCTGTGTCAAGCCTCTTCCCTTGATTTTTGTTAAAAACAGAAAAATAAAAAAATCATCCATCCCCATCCCATCCATGAACTTGACTACCCCGCATTACAAGACAGATTAATCAAAGGTGGGGGGGAAGGGGAAAATGTGTAGCAGCCTTTTATTCAACTGTTGGAAACATACCATTGGTGCGGGTAAAACCTGTCTTTGTGATGTCACCACTGCTAGAGAAACCACCTGTTAACAAAAGTAAAGATCACATTTGACATCAGAAGAGCATGGGAGGTTGAAAGAGAAATCAAGATCAAGCTTGGCTGGGTCATCACAGCAGATCAATTCACATACGAACGCCAGAGACTGTTCCATCGTCAATCTACAAAAATGTCTCAGGCAGTTGACTGGCTAAACAGCCAGACAAGCATGTGTAAAGTAGACCTTTACAACCCAGAAGGACAAAAGGACCAGGACCATAAAGTGATCTGTTTTGTTGATGTCTCAAGCCTGAATGTGAAAGACAATGATCCAAAGGCAAAGAAAGCTGCAAGCCAGTTCAGCAACATCTCTGACCACTCAAACGAAATTGATCTGGAGGAAAAGGAGGTCATCGTAGTAAAGGACAATTTGAATCACGATCATTCTAAGACTCAAGGAACAGTTTGTCTCTTTAAGCAAGGTTCAACTGATGAACTTAGTGTTGTAAGCTGGCTTAACAACGACCTTCAGAAATATGCAGCTGGATTCCAACATGCACTGACCCCATCAGATAACCCTCAGAAGCACACAGGTAGCAACACTTCCATTAATCCATCACTGCCTAAGAAGATGGCCCAGGACAGTGACACATCTCTGCAGTTTGCTGGTGTTCGAAAAGGAAGCAAATATCCGGATGATATTTCATGCTACATAAATAAGCTGTGCTCACTAGTTATCCACTTGGCACGTAAAGAGATTACAGATAAGATAGAAGACACAGCCTTTAAGCCTCCGCAACAGGCAGTTCATAACTCTTCTGGTGAAGTGAAAAACAGTAATCCCCATTCTTCTGGGAACAATCCTGCAGAGACGGTGAATGAATCCCCTCAGGCAACTACACCAACCCCCCACGGAAAGCTACCAGTCCCCAAGGCACCTCAAGAGAAGGCTACCAAGAAACAAGATAATCCAGGTGACAAGAAAACATCACTTTTCTATGGTGAGCTGTCCAGTCAAAAAAGCTGCAATGAAGGAGAAACATCTTCAAATACGCAACTGTGTCAGCAGAACAAATACTCCAGGCAAGATGATTCGGGTACTTCTGTCAGCAAAGGGCTAATGGTTTATGCAAACAAGGTTGCTTCAGACATGGTGTTCTCATTCTTGCAGACCATGAAAGTTGAAAAGACGGGCAACAAGCACGTTCCAGCTTGCCTGGTTTTGAAGAAAGTAGTTCTCAAACACGCCAGAGATGTTATATCAGACTTGATAGATTCAGCAATGAAAAATCTGCATCGTGTTACAGGTGAGCTCATGACAGACTCTGGCTTTGTTGCCACAGTGAAGAAAAATCTATTCAGTATGGGAAGCCAGAAGTCAACTGAAATTTTGGAAGCTATGGTAAGAAGGCTTTATAATGTCCTTTTATCAGAGCCAGAGAAGTCCAGGACTCAAAGTCTAGCATATACCATACTGAAAGCAGGGCTCCCACCAGACTCAAAGTCTCAAAGCATGCAGTTTGCAGCAATGAAAAGTCAAACCGAGGGAAAAAATAAGGAAAAAGGTAATCCACTGATGCAGACCTGTGCTGAGAGAATAAGTGAGCACACACTCAAGGAAGGAGTCACAAGGCTGTATACAAAAACTACTTGCACAGCTCCAGATAAGGCAAAAGGGAGTCAAGAAAAAAATCCAGAAACAACCAGCAACTCAACAGAATCCCTAGCAAAAGACCTCATTTTGACTTCCTTAACATTAATACAACAGCACCTATTACAACAGACAAGCAAAACAACAGGCAAAGAGTGTAGTGAATCAGGTGCCGCTTCGTTTGGGTATGTCTCCCGCGATGCACATTTCGAAAAG
>NW_017728995.1:17618121-17623796 GCF_001723915.1 Gavialis gangeticus
GGCTGCAATGAAGGAGAAACATCTTCAAATATGCAACTGTGTCAGCAGAACAAAAACTCCAGGCAAGATGATTCAGGTACTTCTGTCAGCAAAGGGCTAATGGTTTATGCAAACAAGGTTGCTTCAGACATGGTGTTCTCATTCTTGCAGACCATGAAAGTTGAAAAGACGGGCAACAAGCACGTTCCAGCTTGCCTGGTTTTGAAGAAAGTAGTTCTCAAACACGCCAGAGATGTTATATCAGACTTGATAGATTCAGCAATGAAAAATCTGCATCGTGTTACAGGTGAGCTCATGACAGACTCTGGCTTTGTTGCCACAGTGAAGAAAAATCTATTCAGTATGGGAAGCCAGAAGTCAACTGAAATTTTGGAAGCTATGGTAAGAAGGCTTTATAATGTCCTTTTATCAGAGCCAGAGAAGTCCAGGACTCAAAGTCTAGCATATACCATACTGAAAGCAGGGTTCCCAGACTCAAAGTCTCAAAGCATGCAGTTTGCAGCAATGAAAAGTCAAACCCATGGGAAAGATAAGGTAAAAGCTAATCCAATGATGCAGACCTGTGCTGAGAAAGTAAGCGAGCACATACTCAAGGCAAAAGGGAGTCAAGGAAATAATCCAGGAACAACCAGCAACTCAACAGAATCCCTAGCAAAAGACCTCATTTTGACTTCCTTAACATTAATACAACAGCACCTATTACAACAGACAAGCAAAACAACAGGCAAAGAGTGTAGTGAATCAGGTGCCGCTTCGTTTGGGTATGTCTCCCGCGATGCACATTTCGAAAAGGCTGGGAACAGCCAAAGTTCCAAGTCCCTTGCGGAGGCTTCTGGGTCGAGGCCGGCAGGGACAAGGAACGATTACCAACAGCACCTCAACTCCCAGATGGGAGACATATCAAGTATCCTCTTGTCCATCATACAGAAGGTCTTGCACGAAGCTGGATTCAATAGTGAAGACAGCTCCAGCGAAACAAACAAGAGCTTAAAGCATACCCCTGCCAGCGAATGGGAGCCTGGCAAACAGGTCGTAGCCAATCATCCTAATTCAGCCATGGAGCAGTCCGACAACATGGATCAGGTCAATAAGCAATTTATTGACCAACTGGTGGAAACTGCAATGAAGCTGTGTCTCTTCATGGTCAAAGGAAGTGGCACTGACTTAGCTATAGGTGACTCGTCAGAGGAACCCAGTGCATTTGATACCTCATCTGCAAAAGCTCAAGGAACACCCATTTTAGCTTCCCTACCAAAACAGAACGGTAACCCACTTACAGATTCATCCTCGGGTTCTCAAGTGATAGTGACCAACCAGAATGCCAACAACAACTCACAAAACAAAGAGCTTCAGGCCATCCTCCAGTGGGTGGTTGCTTCCCAGTACAATGTGCCAAATCTGTCATTTATGCATGGAAATGAGGAGGATCTGAAGAAGCTTCCTTTGCTAGCCGAAAAAGTGACCAAGAAGGGCTACAGCGTGGGGGATATTCTCCAGGAAGTGATGAGGTACTTAGAAAAACAACAGTTTGATGCCGCTGTGGGAAATGTAACTCGCTGTGGACTACTGGACTGGTTGATCAATAACCTCTAAGAACGCACTGACTCTCCCTCCCTCGAAAGTCACTCTGACCCAGCCAAAGTCCCCAAACCAGCTCTCTTCTGGCACAACAAACACATGTTTGCAAGAGACAGCTCTCCATTGAATTCAATAGGCTGTCATACACAAGCTGGGCAAGATCATCAATAAAAAAAAAAAAAGAAAAAAAAAGAAAGGACTACTTTATTAAGCATTTCAGCAGAGCTGAAAAAAATAACTATGCAACTACTAGTTAGAGGAATAAACCTGTTACCAAACAGGTATATATGAAAATCTGCATTGTGGGATTAGAAGGATAAACAGATAGGAGGCATAAGTGAGGGACTAGGATGACTCCACCCTAGGTCAAAAGACTTCCTAGGAAAGGACAGGCATTGTGATTTTGTGACGGTACAGTCTTTGAACACTGCTTTGAGATTTTTTCCACATCCACCTCTACCTAGTAGGTGTGTAGCAGGGACCCGGGCCATCCCCACACTCACTGGGGTGATGACTGCTGGGATGCTTCATGGTCCATGAAATCCCAGGCCCTCCTGGCAGCCAGCAATGAGCACAAGGGTAGGCAGCACACTCCCTGGCATGCTTTCCACCCCGGTAGGACTAGGAAGTGGCAGGAGACGCACACTCTGCATCCCTGTCCCCCAGGCACAGCCAGGAGAAGCAAGCCAGTCTCTACCTGGCCTGAGCCCCGCTGAGGCCAGGAGTAAGTGGCCAGCGTGCCCAGTGCCACCTAGACTGGGAGGCTGCAGCTTTAGCCAACGATGGGCCCCGCAGACGCTCTCAGCACCTGGTCACAGCTGCAGGGTACATGGGGGCGGACAGAGGTCCGGTGTAGCTCCGGTCTCCCTGGAACTTCCATCATCGGGCAGCGCCAACCCCAAGGAATGGGAGGTGCTGGTGTAGGTAGCAAGCCTTGCTGCTTGCCTCCACAGAAGCCAGACACTTTGCTCACAACCAGCCAGCCACTGGCTCCAACAGTAGGAAACGGGCCGCTTGGTGGATGCTGGAGACCAGGTAACAGTAAGGGTGTCAGTGGCCCCAGCTACCAGGAGTGGGTCTGGGACAGACCTACTTTATGAATCAAGGCTGGGACTACGGAGTATTCCCCAAAGAGCCTAGTCACCCAGAAAAAAGGTGTACATAAACTGTAAGTCTGAAGTGCACGGCCTACAAACAGACAGCAGACACCCTTATATATTTCTTTAGTAATGCTGATGTAACACAGACATCATTGGCAGTAGACACGTGCCAAGGTCACAGGGCTGGGTCAGCCCATGTCAGCCCCAGACCCTTCTGTTTTTCTTTTAAAGCCAGACCTTCTCCTCCATTACATGAAGGGTGATGCCTAGAGGTCCAGGCGTCTACCTCAAGCACAGCACAGAAACACTTTAGTGGAAAGGGGTTGGATGTAGGGCAGGTGCAGCCCCACACAAGGTGCCCAGACAACAAGACCTGTGCCCTTCTCAACAAACCCCCCTCTAACAGTCAGGTACCACCTCCTGATATCTTTTTAATTTAACACTAATTCATGGCAGGCGGGATATCAAAACAGGGGCAAACACACCTGTTGAGAGTACAACACCTGGGTCCCACCCTGGTACAGCCCTTAGCCCAGATAATTTTGAAAGTCCATCCCTTCTAAGGGACAGAAAAGGAGCTGTGCCATCTCCTTTTCAGAGCCTATTAGCTTTTCCAAAGTACAAGGCAAAATGCTCCTTCCCTTTCTTCCTATGTATTAAAAAAAACACCTCCTTCCCACTGAAGAAAAACAAAACAAAACAAAAACAAAAACACCTGTGCACCCAGTCTCAGTTCTCTCAAACCTTACCTATATGAAACTAATATAATGCTTCCCAATTTTACAGCTGTAGTCTGAATAATAGCGAAGCTAACAATAGTCATATTAATTTCACATCAGTGCCAATTCGCAAAGCTAGGAGCAAATATCTTCAAACATAAGGGCTCCAAGTCCCTTATTTGAACAGATGAAAGTCTAGAACCTGTGTGAGCTAGGACAGATCCATTCACAGTAAACTTCCCAATTAACCTGGCAAGTCAAATTTCAAGTTTATGATTTTAGTACAGATTATACATTGTCAAACTCCTCAAAAACAGAACTTAGAAATATATGGGAAAGTGAAAGGAAAGCAGAAATGAGAAGATGCAGAAAATAGCTCACTACTCAACAGTACATTTCACAAGCTGGAAATGTTTTAAAAATACTGCATTGTTTTGTTTATAATCCATCATGGCCAGAATTAAATTTTTCACTTGATACAGTACTTTCTAAATATTGTTTTTCTACCCCGATTATCTCCTGTAAAAATTCCCCACTTTAAAGACTTTTTTCTATGCCAAAACCAAACATTTCCTTAGGACTAGAGTTCATTTTGTATAACCATGCAATATGGATATCATTTAATAGAAAGCCACCTAGATTAAACCTGGCATACAAGTTTTGCTTCCACCTTTTTCAAAATTATCAACATTTGCTTAACTGCCAATATATTGGAAAGAAACTAGCCGTGCATAACAAACTGTCTTGATTAATTATCCTTACGTAGGTTGCTGTAATACCAAAATTGTGTTCCAAATACACAGGAAGACAACAGTTCCTACTCCCAAGCAGAGCATAAAAAGGAACACGTATGTTGGCGTGGCACAGAACTAGTACAAATAAGATCTTCATTGTGAAAATAGATATCATTACTTATAGGTAGCTGGGTTTCATTTACGCACACTTCAATTCCACTCCTCCCTCGACTATTTCACAATTCCACCTTCCTCTATAGCAATCCCAAACATCTTTTCCAATGCCCTTAAAACTTTTTCTTCCCAATATTTAACACCTTCCTGCCATGAAAGGAGTAATTCCGGCCTAAAATAAATAAAGTACAAATGACAGTGTCTTTTAAATGTTGTGAAACACTGGGAAGAGAACACTGAGGATTGTAGATTCTTTCATGAAAGTTGTGCCATAATGTTCTGAAAGGTACAAATACAAGTTTTGACTTCTCTTTTCCAAATCCTTAAAAATTACCACAGAAAATAATGGGAATCATGTAGATTCAAACACTCTGAAAATGTTTTTGGACAACAGCAAGACAAATACCTTCTTGCCCCCAACTTTCTAAAAAATGTCTTGCTTAGAGGAATGGATGCTGGTAATGTTCCGTTGCCAGAAAGCCGTAAGACTGTGTAAAGCAACAGAACCTCAGCACGTCACTTGAGAACTAAAGGAAATGCTCTCTCTCAGGAGTGTCTAACTCATTGGGTCCCAGGGTTCAGATGACAGCTGATGTGTGGCCTGGATTGGGACGACACACCAGAGCCAGCATACAGGGCTGGCTTGGTGGAGCATTCGGTTTCAGTGTTGAGCGTTATTCCAAGAACCAAAATCTGAAGGCAGATTTTTTTTCTCCTGGATACATAGTAGAAGGAGCAGTAAATCAATCATTCTCCCCCTGCAAAGAAAGAAAAGGCAGGCAGAAATGTAACAGCAAACCCAAACCCTGTTACTCAGGCACAAGGGAGAAGGATGATTCTTATAGCCTGTGCCAAAGCAGCCCACAGGATGGGGGGAGCTCTGGTAGCCAGCAGGCAGGAGAGAACTGTGAGACATATTTGTGAAGGAACTGGGGTTGAAGCCACTGGTGCAGGCAAGGGGAACCTGTACCAGGGAGCCAGGGCTCCGGTCACTTTAGGGAGGAGGGAGCAGCAGGAAGCAAATGGAATCTTTATTAAGGGATCAAAGGCTCCTGTGCGTGGCCTGGAGAGGAAGCCAGGTGACTAAAAGGTGCACAGAAGCACTGTCCCTGAGCCTGAGAGGGCAATCGGGCCCTGGAGGCTGCACGGAAAACTGCTCTCACAGGGAAACAGTACCCAGGGAAAAGAGGCTATCTATAGAGGCGAGACAAGTTTAACCCTAGGAGTTATAGTTTGTGGGAGGCAAGCTCTGTGAATGCGGGATGCATGTCTTTTAGTTGTGCTCATTTATTTCTGTTTTATAACCAGAGGAAAGGATTTGGCTAAAAGGGATGGACTGGAGGCCACAGGACCTCCAGCAGAAGGACATG
>NW_017728995.1:17628796-17632358 GCF_001723915.1 Gavialis gangeticus
TGGCTACAAGGGATGGACTGGAGGCCACAGGACCTCCAGCAGAAGGACATGCAAGGGCTGGGGACCTGGTAAGAGTGTGGGGATGAAAACCAAATGCTGTAGATAGAGGCAGAGTGAAGAGACGCCTTGCCCTGGGCAGAGATGCCAGGCAGGCTGAAACAGGGCAAGACTGTGCCAAGGGGCCTTGAGACTAGTGAAACAGGGGAAACTGGAAAGGCCAGGCCAGAGCCTGGACCATCAGTTAATAGCCAAAGTAACTCACAGGCTAAAGGTTGCAAAGCTCCTAACAAGGGATCAAATGGCAACATGGTAACATCTGTGAGGCAAGAACCAGTCTAGAGGCAAGAGGAAGCCACACATTTAATCCTTAAGGCACAGAGGGCCTGCAGGTGGTGAAGATCGAGAAAGAAAGAAAAGGAGCAAGAGAGAACATGCAAGAGAGCACATACGGTCACCAGTTTGAGGGAAGCCTCCCCTCATTACTTTCAGCAAAGTATGGTAGGTGAGCAAGCAGGGCAAGAAGCAGGATGAGACCCTGGGAGGCAAGAGCAAGGGCCTGACAGGGTTGGGGTTGCCACTAGGGGGCAGCACAGCAACCCTCAGGCACCACACTCGTGGCATAGTTTCTTCCAGGTTTTATAGACTTCCTCAGTCCTTAGGGGAATAGCAGGAATGCAGGATTCAGTCATAATAACGCCTTTGTTTTTCTGGAGACACTTATCCTAATAAATCCCAATTTTTGGATTGGAGCTCCTCAATTGTCCTGGTCAGAGGCTGACCACAGAATGACTTCTGATGCCAGTCACGGTTCTTCCAGCTTCCCATCTAGATGCAAAATGTCACCCCTTGAATGTTGGCATGAGTCCTTACCTGTCTTACAAATATGACATAAGTCCTGTGCATCTCCAAAGTGCCTAGTCTTTAAAAATGGCAGTTTTAACTCGCTTTATTTCTACTTAGTTGTATATTTCAATGCCCACTAAGATTCTGGTTGGAAATGGCTACTACCACACATTCTGAGCATCTTTTTTTCCTGAGACTGCTTGGGACTGGTTCAAATGTGAACACTAATGGTATTGCTAGAGTTTTTCAGCACTTATAGCATGCTTCTGTGTCACCAATTATTTGCATCTGGTTTACGAGATTAATTGAATAAATAACTGAAGGGTATGTTGCTTGAAGTGGTTCCCTCACCTGGAAACTCATTATCCCTGTAAGTCTGTGTGCTCTCCCCTTCCTGATAAGTATAAATTTGACTAGGCACTGCTGATGGGTACTGGATGTGCTATTCTGAAAACGTTCAGTGGGTGTACTTTTCCTTTTCTACTTCTAATTTGAATATGCAAGCATACTGAAAACATGTTTGCTTAGGGTGCAAGTAGGAGACAGTGTTGTATTTTACATTGGTACTGTTACAGTCTTCCTCTTCCCCTGTAATTTAAATTAAAGCCAATATTCATTCCACTATAACATTAAGAGTAACTGAAGTGCTGCTCGGATTCTCTGGTGTTCAGTCAACTGCGTGCCTAGTCCTACCACCTCCCATCCTTCCCTCGCTTCTGGATTGGGTCCTAATTCTGGCTTACCAGGATACGGGGCTACCCATAATGCTTCTCATTCTTTCCACAGGTTTAGAAAATTTAGGTGGCACATCTCTTTGGTCTTCCCCTTGTAAGGCTGGTGTATCTTGTAATCCACTGGCCATGACAGTGAACAGCCTGATCTAGCAGCAGGGTAATGCTAAGGTTTCAGTGCTAATTAATATAGCGGAGTGAGCAAAAGTAGAGCTGCTTTAGCATAACAATGGGAACAGTTCACTGCAGATATAATATGCTAATGTAAGGCACAAGCAACCGCTCACTTCTTAACTGCACTAATCACTGTGAAATCACATCCTCCAAAACAACAATCATACTGCTGTTCCACATAACACTGGGATCCGGCCAGTGCTTTTGTATTTGTGCTTGTCCAGAGGTTTCTATGCCAGAGCCAAGAGTGGGACACTGAGCTACTATCTGCTCTGTTACACAAGGGCTCCAACCCTACTGCTATTCTAATTGCTTCTGCAAGGATTTACTAGCAACTTGGCTTGCCCGCTGTTGCCCATGGCACATTTCTCACATATTATTTTTTTCTTCTAACACATAACAGCTCCTTCCCTCATCTCCTAAGTGGCAAAAAGCTACCTTTGTCATGGCTGTCTTTAACTATGTCCATATTTGTTTCTCATTGCTTTTGGATCACTTCTTTTCAAGCTTATGCTCCCTCACCATACAGTGCTCAAAAATGGGTAAATGGTTAGGCAAAGCAGAAGGTGCACAGAAATGAAAGAAATTATAGCCCACATGAAATACACGCATTGCTCACCTAATGCAGAGGAGACAGCTTCTACTGTAACCTATCATGAGCCCCCCCAAAATAACTAAGGCCTCTGTGAAAATAACATGACAGACAGATGGCTAAAGTGGTGTCATGATTCAGGCACCCAGACTCATTTGAGTTCAATATTCAAATAAGAGTGACCTGATTTACTGAGGTGATCTTCCACAGTTCACTATGACATGAACTGTTCAGCTTCTCTGAAAATTACGCTGCTTTATTTTAGGACTTGTATACCAATGTAGGTACCTCCCTAGTTGGGCTCCCAAATTTTGTCATTCTGGCTTTTACCTCAAAATTGATTCCATGTATGCCTCAGAAACAATTAGAGCCACTGGCTTCATTTTATCCAGTTAACTAAGGTACCAGAGAGAAAAGGACAAACAGGCTTTCTAAAGATACAGTTGAATGCATACTTTTATCTCAAGAAAAATGATGTAAGGAAGTAACATGGGCAATGTACTGGGGGGCAAGGGGCTCTTAATTCTAAGCCCTGCACTGGCACTTATGCCCTTTCAGGCCTCAGTTGTCCAGTCTAGAATGCCAAGCCTTTCCAAAAGTTTTGGACAAGGGGAAGAAGTGTCATGGAAGTCAGAGAAAGAAATTTGAAAGTCTGTATCAACTTATTGTGCTTATTTAACATGTGCCTTTGTAATCCTGCCATGCCACCCCACAGCCATGCAGCAGAAGCAGGAGTCTAGGCACCACCACACAGTTCCAGTAAGAAGTGCAAGAATGGGTCTTTATTGTCCTCAACGTTACTGAGAAGAGGCAGCAGAAAACTGCAATTGAGCTGGGTGCTCACTACCATCCCCAGTGGTGGTTTGATGGCACTGCAAGACCTAAAAGGTGACCACTTAGAACACTTAGCAGTGTACATATTCTGGCCCAGGACAACTGTGAACTGGTTTCTAATCAGTGACATTCTTGGAATGGTTCAAGTGTTATTTCCGTCCTCAGTCTGTGCCATCTGGCTCATTACTAACATCATAGCTTATTAAACTTCAGTGACACCTATGCAAACACATTAAAGGCAAATAGGTTCAGTTTCATAGATTTAGGGTCGGAAGGGACCTAGTAGATCTTCTAGCCCGAACCCCCGCCAGGGCAGGAGAACAACAAAACCCCAAAACAAGAAACGGGACTCAAATGAGTCCAGCCAGGTAGGCATCCAGCCTCTTCT
>NW_017728995.1:17633104-17641803 GCF_001723915.1 Gavialis gangeticus
GATCCCCTCGAGTCCGGCTTCTATCACAGCAGGGAAGTCCCGGTCCCTGCACAAGAAAACGGAGGTGAAGAATTGGTTAAAGAGGTCCGCTTTCTCCTCTGACGCAACCACCAGATTGCCCAGCGTATCCTGCAGGTTCCAAAGGGCATCATTCGAAGATTACAGTCCAGGCCTCTGGTCAATCAGGCCTAGTTGGGCCAAGTTCTTGAGGCATGCCTTGACACAGCCTTAATCTGCTCTGGCAGGGCCACACATTCTCTGCCTTCTCTGGTCCTCCTGGTTCCTGACTTGGCTTTGACTCTTCCTGACCCCGACTTCAGATCTCCCCTGGAACTCAGCATTGCCTCTCTGACCCCTAACTTCTAATCTCAACTGGCTTATCAGACTCTCAGATTTCCACTGTCGCCTCTCCTGAAACTCATCCCTGCACTCTCAGCTCTTCCAACCCAGATCCTGACCTGATACTCCGATGATCTGTACTCCTGCTTTGATGACCCCCTAGGTGCTCCCAGTGGCCTACTACAGGCCCGGCCACCCATGTCCCCGCTGAACCCTCACAATAATGGGGTTGTTCCAGCATCACATAGTATGGCTGGGACTTCTACAGATGCTGCTGGCGTACATGAAACAATGCTGGCAGTGTGACCAGCAGAGCCCAAGCTCATTCTGAACAGCAATTCGGAGAGAAAAAGCACAATTCTACTTGCAAACTGAGTACATTTCACCCAAAATGAGATTGGAATTTTGACTCCAGTAATTCCAGTTTTTACAAAAGTAACTTTTAAGAGTGGAACAGAGTATTAATAATTCATGCTAAACTTAGATTTTAACAAAGATTTTAAAAGTGGATAAAATAAAATGTGTTTGGACATGCCAAAATTGCTGAAATCTTTCATAACTCTTTTCATTCAAACATGCAAAAATTATGTCCATAGTATCCTTCCCATTAGTACCAACTCAACTTTAAGTACCTAAACTGTTAGCTTAGGGGTGGGCAATTATTTCAGGTTGCGTACTGAGTTTAGATAAACTGAGGGCTGCATGACAGGCAGCCAGGGGCAGATAAATATAAATTTTCTACATTTTTAGGGGCCCCAAGGGGCAGAGAGACTGGCTTGGTGGGCCGCATTCAGCCTACACGCCGCATTTTGCCCATCCCTGTGTTAGCTGCACTTGCCCTAGCACATGAGAAGATAACAAGGAGAGAAATTAATACAACTCTGATTCTTTGGGACACAAAAAATACTTCATAGAATCATAGAAATAGGGTTGGAAGGGACCTTGTAGATCTTCAAGTCCGACCCCCCCGCCCGAGCGGGAGAAAAGACTGGACTCAAATGAGTCCAGCCAGGTAGTCATCAAGCCTCTTCTTAAAGATCCCCAGGGTAGGAGCCAGCACCACTTCCCCAGGAAGTTGGTTCCAGATCCTAGCCGCCCTAACTGTGAAGTAGTTCTTGCGAATGTCTAATCTAAATCTACTCTCTAATAATTTGTGTCCATTGTTCCTTGTCATGCCAGGGGGCGCTAGGGGAAACAGTGTCTCCCCTAAACCCTTCTGGTCCCCCCTAGTGAGTTTATAGACAGTCACCAGGTCCCCCCTCAGCCTTCTCTTGTGAAGGCTGGACAGGTTTAGGTCCCGCAGTGTTTCAATGTAGGGTCTGCCCTGTAGTCCCCGGATCATGCGGGTGGCCCTTCTCTGGACCCTTTCAATGTTGTCCACATCCCTCCCGAAATGGGGCGCACAGAACTGGACGCAGTACTACTTCTCAGGACTGGATGGGACTCTAGCAGATGTCTGTATTTAAGGATATAAAACTATAGCAATCCGAGACCCACCTATTTGGTTCCGTTTCATAGCTTACTCTCCCAGTTAAAGGTGAACTCTTAAAATACACAAAGTATATTCTATATCTGTCTATCCTAGGTTAAAGTATAAATATTTATATTAAAATACACTTTTGTGCAAGTTTCTTTGTCAAGATCTTTGTCAAGCTTCCTACCTTGATTATAAGAAAATGTGTGTTTAAAAACAAAGAAAAAAAAATCATCCATCCCATCCATGAACTTGACTACCCCGCATTACAAGACAGATTAATCACAGTATCAAAGGCAAAAAAAAATTGTAGCAGCCTCTTATTCAACTGTTGGAAACAAACCATTGGTGTGGGTAAAACCTGTCTTTGTGATGTCACCAATACTAGAGAAACCACCTGTTAACAAAACTGAAGATCACATTTGACATCAGAAGAGCATGGGACGTTAAGCGAGAAAAGATCAAGCTTGGCTAGGTTATCACAGCAGCTAAAATTCGCATACAAACACTGGGTACAGTTCCATCATCAATCTGCAAAAATGTCTCAGGCAGTTGACTGGCTAAACAGCCAGACAAGCATGTGTAAAGTAGACCTTTACAACCCAGAAGGACAAAAGGACCAGGACCATAAAGTGATCTGTTTTGTTGATGTCTCAAGCCTGAATGTGAAAGACAATGATCCAAAGGCAAAGAAAGCTGCAAGCCAGTTCAGCAACATCTCTGACCACTCAAACGAAATTGATCTGGAGGAAAAGGAGGTCATCGTAGTAAAGGACAATTTGAATCACGATCATTCTAAGACTCAAGGAACAGTTTGTCTCTTTAAGCAAGGTTCAACTGATGAACTTAGTGTTGTAAGCTGGCTTAACAACGACCTTCAGAAATATGCAGCTGGATTCCAACATGCACTGACCCCATCAGATAACCCTCAGAAGCACACAGGTAGCAACACTTCCATTAATCCATCACTGCCTAAGAAGATGGCCCAGGACAGTGACACATCTCTGCAGTTTGCTGGTGTTCGAAAAGGAAGCAGGTATCCAGATGATATTTCATGCTACATAAATAAGCTGTGCTCACTGGTTCTTCAAATGGCACATAAAGAGATTACAGATAAGACAGAAGACACAGCCTTTAAGCCTCCGCAACAGGCAGTTCATAACTCTTCTGGTGAAGTGAAAAACAGTAATCCCCATTCTTCTGGGAACAATCCTGCAGAGACGGTGAATGAATCCCCTCAGGCAACTACACCAACCCCCCACGGAAAGCTACCAGTCCCCAAGGCACCTCAAGAGAAGGCTACCAAGAAACAAGATAATCCAGGTGACAAGAAAACATCACTTTTCTATGGTGAGCTGTCCAGTCAAAAAAGCTGCAATGAAGGAGAAACATCTTCAAATACGCAACTGTGTCAGCAGAACAAATACTCCAGGCAAGATGATTCGGGTACTTCTGTCAGCAAAGGGCTAATGGTTTATGCAAACAAGGTTGCTTCAGACATGGTGTTCTCATTCTTGCAGACCATGAAAGTTGAAAAGACGGGCAACAAGCACGTTCCAGCTTGCCTGGTTTTGAAGAAAGTAGTTCTCAAACACGCCAGAGATGTTATATCAGACTTGATAGATTCAGCAATGAAAAATCTGCATCGTGTTACAGGTGAGCTCATGACAGACTCTGGCTTTGTTGCCACAGTGAAGAAAAATCTATTCAGTATGGGAAGCCAGAAGTCAACTGAAATTTTGGAAGCTATGGTAAGAAGGCTTTATAATGTCCTTTTATCAGAGCCAGAGAAGTCCAGGACTCAAAGTCTAGCATATACCATACTGAAAGCAGGGCTCCCACCAGACTCAAAGTCTCAAAGCATGCAGTTTGCAGCAATGAAAAGTCAAACCGAGGGAAAAAATAAGGAAAAAGGTAATCCACTGATGCAGACCTGTGCTGAGAGAATAAGTGAGCACACACTCAAGGAAGGAGTCACAAGGCTGTATACAAAAACTACTTGCACAGCTCCAGATAAGGCAAAAGGGAGTCAAGAAAAAAATCCAGAAACAACCAGCAACTCAACAGAATCCCTAGCAAAAGACCTCATTTTGACTTCCTTAACATTAATACAACAGCACCTATTACAACAGACAAGCAAAACAACAGGCAAAGAGTGTAGTGAATCAGGTGCCGCTTCATTTGGGTATGTCTCCCGCGATGCACATTTTGAAAAGGCTGGGAACAGCCAAAGTTCCAAGTCCCTTGCGGAGGCTTCTGGGTCGAGGCCGGCAGGGACAAGGAACGATTACCAACAGCACCTCAACTCCCAGATGGGAGACATATCAAGTATCCTCTTGTCCATCATACAGAAGGTCTTGCACGAAGCTGGATTCAATAGTGAAGACAGCTCCAGCGAAACAAACAAGAGCTTAAAGCATACCCCTGCCAGCGAATGGGAGCCTGGCAAACAGGCCATAGCCAATCATCCTAATTCAGCCATGGAGCAGTTTGGCAACATGGATCAGGTCAACAAGCAATTTATTGACCAACTGGTGGAAACTGCAATGAAGTTGTGTCTCTTTGTGGTCAAAGGAAGTGGCACTGACTTAGCTACAGGTGACTTGTCAGAGGAACCCAATGCATTTGATGCCTCATCTGCAAAAGCTCAAGCAACACCCATTTTAGCTTCCCTACCAAAACAGAACAGTAACCCACTTACAGGTTCACCCTCAGGTTCTCAAGTGATAGTGACCAACCAGAATGCCAACAACAACTCACAAAACAAAGAGCTTCAGGCCATCCTCCAGTGGGTGGTTGCTTCCCAGTTCAATGTCCCAAATCTGTCATTTATGCATGGAAATGAGGAGGATCTGAAAAAGCTTCCTCTTCTGGCTGAAAAAGCAGCCAAGAAAGGCCGCAGCGTGGGGGATATTCTCCAGAAAGTAATGAGGTACTTTGACAAACAGAATGATGCCACTGTGGGAAACACAACTCAAAGTGGACTGATGGACTGGTTGCTTACTGACCTGTGAATAAGTGCCATCTCCTCTCCTCTCTAATGTTACTTTAACCCAGCTATCTTACCACCCTGCTGGAATAACAAAAATAATACAACCAATTTTCCTTAGAACTGCACTGAATTCCACAGGTTGTCACACTAACTGGGCAATATCATCAATTAAAAGAATACCAGCTCCAATGCTTTAAAGTTTTTATTTAAGCACCTCAACAGAGGTTAAAAAAAATACCTCCTTGCCTAAGGGTTTAACATACTGAAATAAGATAAACATGACTGGTGCAGTAGGGAATGAATCCAGTAGCCATGCCAATAAGAAATCCAGCTACCAACTGGTGGAAAGGGATAAAGTACCAGATTTCTTACTAAGGTATTATCCACAGACATGTCCTGCAGTATCATCTTTCCCATCATCCTCAGACTAATACACATCAGGTAAGTTTTAATGCCCAATCTCCTCTAGTGTTTGGGCTTTCTTCTTCTTCTCCATGACAAGAATTTGAATATTGCAGGAGATTGAGAGTGGGAGAAGAGAGGCCTTTATGACCTTAACTACCTCCCAATCACATTTCAGATCCTCCACCTTCATAATAATCCTACATTTGCACCAGTTCCTGCTCTGGGCTTTCATCAACAGCACTAGTAGCAGCATGAAAATAACACGAGTCTTGTCAGGTTAAAAAAAAGTGGCAGCAGAAGTGACAAAGTTCTATTATTTCATGCTGACACTATCTGGCAAAACTCCCCCAAGTAGCAGAGGCACTGGAACCAGTTGGCAGACTAGGACAGGTAAAGCAACATCATTTTACTTTGTTCATTTATGGAAGATTTTCTTCACCATGAAGTGCAGCTTGCCTACAGGGGCTCTAGTTCCCCTCAACTGCAGATGCCCAAGTCACCTGTGGGATCTAAGGTGGGGCTGGAGCCTCAGGCTGGCAGAGGATACCCAGGGAATTAAGCAAGGAGCAGGATGAGAAAATGGGATCCACTACTGCTCCTTACTGACCAGGGGCAGAGGAAGCACCAGGATGCTTAGGCCTTGCTCCAGCCACGGGCCAGTGGGAGCAGCTGCATGTATTGCCATGCTTGGTAGCCGTGACAGCCAGTGGCTCCCAACTCCATCTGCTATGCTGTGTTCCCCCACCCAGCGGGGAGCAGTTAGACAGGGTGCCAGGCTAGGCTAGGGAAGACAGCATTGGTGGGGGGATTCCCCCCCCCTTTCAGCACCTCCTCCCTGCCCAGAGGGGATGCTGCAGGGGAGGGTGGGAGAAGGAGGAAGGTGGTGACCTAACAGGGAGCAGGCACTAGAAGAGGGGGGACCAACCTGCTGCCACAGCTGTCCCTGGCTGAGCCTGGCACCACATTCAGCCTTTCACCGTAACCCCAGTTGGAATAGGGTAGGAGTGGCTCTAAGTCTTCCTCTACTTTGAGTCAGCCAAGGACAGCAGCAGTGGTAGGCAGTTTCTCCCTTAAGATACCCAGAGGCAAACCCTGCTGGAGAAGGATAGGAGGGAATGGAAGGGAAGGGAATAGAAGGTGCCCCTGAGCATCAGGGCCCATGATACACATGGCACACAGTGCATGGGCTGTACCAAGAAGTATGGGTGCTGCACAGGGGTTGTTCCTGATCTGGCCTAGCAACTCTCATGCAGCCTGTGGGGCTGGATGAGTTTGACACCCCCGCCCCCCATCTTGAAACAATAAATACCACAAGCGTTTATCCACCCTTAGAGACACTGAACTGAAATCAAAAGTAGGTATTATTAATCCCTGGCCTCTCTCATCATGGCTAAGGGGTACTGTACAGCGAAGGAAACACCTCCACTGAAAATAATAATAATAAAAAAAATTGGTGTCTAAAAGCAGAGAGAATACAGGACATTCTTAGTAGGCCCAGACATCACACAGTAGGAGGGAGACAGATTTGAAGGCCAAAAGGAAAAAAGTGGGCATAGAACAGGACAAAAGTCTGAAGACTGGAAGATAGCAGCAGGAATAACAGGAAAGTGGGACAGGAAAATTTTGGCTGGAGAGATCGGGACTGGGAATCAAGGAAGGAAACAAGGTTAACGAGTAAAGACTTTGATTTGGGATATGATGAGAAGACACGGTTGAGCAGTCAAAGCTAACAAGACCAAGTCAGAGACAGAGAACTGGTAAAGGATACGGAGCACAGTCAAGTTATGTGGGGGGGAAACAGAGCAGGGAGGGAAAGAGTGGCAGTCAGTGCAATTACAGCATGCTCACTTCTAGACCCTCAAGATTCCTGAATTTGAACATTCACACTTAGCACAAACGTCTATAAAACCCACTGATAATGTGTCCCATTCCCTTCCATGTTTTGTGTGAACACTACCTATATTGTCCACTGAATGAGGCAGAAGTCCTGTGAAAAAAAGATTAGTTATATAATCGAATAGTAATTAAAGACTATACCATAACGTATGCAAGAAGATGCAAATTCAGGTGGCACAGGTAACCTTAATTAGGCCACTTTCTATTTTTTTTGAATACTTGATTTTCTAACCCTAGTGTTTTTCATGTTGTTTCTGCACATGTGTGCATGTACACTCATTTCATTATAAAAAGATTCTTCTCTGCAATAAGCTTCAAACAGCTCTCAAACCCATCAACTTTGATCAGACATGGGGATGGTTCAGAAACTAAAATACAAGAAGATGATAAAAGTTGATTTGGGTTTTAATCAACAGATACTACTAAAGACCACGCCACTATTTAGCTCCCCATGTACTTTCATATACATTCAACAATAGGGAAAAATATGGAGCTAATATTTGGAAACTGTATAATCCTTTACATTAGACATATTCCTTCCTAAAGAAGTCTAAACATACTGAACAATACTACAAAACCAAATTTAATATGTCATGAAAGTAAAACATCTGAGAAACAAACAATCAACTCATTATCTTCAAAGGAATATACCTGCTGCACAAAAGACAGAAAAATGGAAAACAACAATTTTTGATGAGTTGGGGAAGTTTTAAGTAGTTTATTACAGAAAAAAAAATTAATGTTGTAAAAAACTCAGCTTGTCCAGGATTTGAGTTTTCTGAGAAACCAAATATTCAGTGTGTTAAGTCATGACATTAAAAAGAGCATATTCAAAATGCAACAAAATTATTATTCTAATATAAACATCAGAAACATTAGCATAAAGATTCTCCTGCTTCATTTCAAGGTCTAGCTCAGCATAATGGACACACAAGAAATCCAGACAATCTCACCTGAGTTGCTGCAGATTGACAAGAAGATGAGGAAGATGATGAGACAACTGGAATGTCAGACTGGACAGCAGCCACAGTGGTAGCGGGAGTAAAAATCAGCTGTGAATGTAGTGAAAAGAAAAATGAAGAAAACAATATGCAGACGTAAGGAAGCCAAGTAACAAAGTAAAACCTTGTAGTTTATGAGAGAAAAACTTGTCTAATTAGGAGACTAAACACATATTACACTTAAGCATGCATTAATTTGAAGTTAAAAAAAACTGAGTGAAAAGAAAAAAAGAGTAAGTAAAGCTGTTTATTTGGGTCTCTCTGATAATAATATACACTATCAATAATTAATCTTAAAAAAATTGTTGTACATTTAAAGGATACTACATCCAATAAATTTTCACATGTTCAATTCAAAGAAATAGGACCATTTGCAAAGAACTCTACATTTGACACCATATTTCCTCACAAGAACTACTCTTGCAAATAGCAAGTAAGAACTTTCAAAGGAAAGTGTTCAAAAGGTGGGAAGGGAGAGTAGCCATTCTGAATTAACACACCACAGTTCTGATCAGGTGACAACATCAAACAGTTAATTCAGCAAGCAGGGTCTCTCAGAAATACACAGTGAAGACAAGGGCCCAGCATTAAA
>NW_017728995.1:17646803-17661838 GCF_001723915.1 Gavialis gangeticus
TCTCTCAGAAATACACAGTGAAGACAAGGGCCCAGCATTAAACCTGTTATTCTGGCAAAACACTACAAGAAAGGACCTGAAATAAAACTCTAATGATACTGTACAAAAAAATGGTACCATAACAAAAAGAGACCTGGCACTGGAGCCAGTATATTCTTCCCTGACACCCTGCAAGTCTCCCAAGATACAGTAAATGCCTCCCCCTTAAACATCCAGATACAAGTAAATACATAAAAACTGCTGTTGCCTTATATTGTTATATACTCCAATACAATATACTTCTATTATTAACTTATATCCAGATACGAGATACTGAAATACAAATATTAATTGTACTACCACAGACCTTGGAGCTCCTGGGTATGGACAAATATATCTTTTAACAAGAACCCACATCAGTGTTTTGATGCAACTATTACACCTGCAGGATCCTGTAAAGATACAAATGAGCTAATCTGCTCAAATTTTGACCCTGAATGAAACAGGATCAAAGTTCCAGCAGCTGTGCTTCACTGATAATGCTACAGACTTATGCAGTGGTAACCGTTCCGTTGTAACAGCTTATATCAGTATAATTTGATATCAATACAATTGTTACTTCTGTCTATACTTTCAGGGCTAGGCACTGCATAAACACAAAACAATAAGATTGTCCCTGATCCAGAGAGCTAAAACAGATGGGTACAGACAGGCAAATAAAAGGAAACAAATTGGTCAGCATGATGGACAGTGGTCTCAGCAACATGATGGATAGCAGTCACAGAATTCCCGTGGCCTAGCCATTACTAAGTTTTTTGTACGTATTGTGAGAACCCAGAGTTTGAAGGAGGACAAGTTAGTTTGGCAGATAATTATAGGATTTTTTCCCCCAAACATGAGCACCAACATGGGAGAAAGCACAAACTAATGGCCTGAAAATGTATTAAGCAGGCATCACGGGTTGGTCAGAAGTAAAACTCAGCTTTTCCTACAGAAAGAAATAAGATAAGCAGAGCACAGATATATCCTAAAGGGCCTTGAAAGAGAAGAAAAGTAGCTTATGTTTGATGTGAAAGGGGGAAAAAAAAACCAAAGAGAGGGGTGACGGTCAAAGTAACAGGACTAGGAAAATGATCTTGCAGAGTCATTCTGACTGGATATGAACAGTGCAAGACTGCATTTATTAAGGCAAGAGAAAAGGATGGTGCAGTAAAACAGGAGATGAGTTTTTAATTCAGCTGTTTGCAACAACTAACTGATACATACTGAAAGGTATAAAGTGTGGACGTAGCTGTATACATACATATAAAGGCCATATACCATACTGAGTAGGTGGTGTCAAAACACACCACACATCCACCACTTGGATTTAGTTATACATCATTAAGTCCCTGTGAAACTCCCTCTTTTCTTGCATGCTGAAGACAGCAACAGCTCCTGAGCAGATCTATACACTCATGCAGAGCCTCAGTTACTTCAGATGAGGCTCTGCACAAATAAAGCAGTCAGCACACTGAGATCATTGCAAGAGACGGGGACCCATACTGGTACTGCAAAACACAGTTAAATTAAAGTCACCATCGTTAAGATTTTATAAAACAGCCATTTTGTTTCACTGTAAAACTAGTCACAATTTGAAAATTACTTTCATTTTAAACTGTGAAAGAAAAAAATACTAATAGGAAATTGCAAGAATCAAATGCGTCTTGTATGAATTCAGAGCAAATGAAAGCTATAAACCCAGCTCAAACACTAGAGGCAATACTCCATTAAAAGCATACTCTTAGTTAAATGTGAGAAAGCTTTAATCAAGAGCCTGTAAACTCTTAATGTTTGAAGCATATTAGAACAATCTGCTGGGAATACGATATGCCTCTTCACATATCCTTAAGCAAGGACAGATATTTTGTTCCTACCTTACGAATGTTTGATCTGCTCCCCTACGACAATATGCACCAGACTAACACTGACCTGTTTTCAAGGTAGGTTTCATTTTCCTGCTCTCAAGTCAAACAGTCCCTTTATTTCTCTGTGGTCCAAATTGTTCTAAAAACTATTTAATTGACAAAATTAGCTATCAAATTCCCAAATTACATAGCCTGTAAACGATTTGTGTGTCATCTTTAGGGGGTTTTTTGTAAGTTCACTTAAGAAAACTCAAATCTGAGCACTGCAACTCACGACACTTACCATCTGAGCTCGGAGATACATTTGAGCCTGGCTTGCACTCAGCGTAGGGGAGGTACTCCCCAGCAACATAGTCTGTTGGGTAATACTGCTGCTAGTAGTGTTGGAGGTCTGTGAACGACTTATTATTTGCGCAGGTGTAGGAGAGGTGGAGAGGTTGATCTAAGGAAATAAAAATGTTGCTTTGGTCATGGCCATTCATCCTGGAATCTAAAGCCAATCAACCTCGACAAATAACCACAAGGCAGTTGGAGCTCCCAACTTTTAAAGATTTCAACAATATTTTGAGTCAAAATTTATGACTGCTATATTTTTTCAACACAAATCAACTGGCAATAGAGTGTAGGACTATATGGTATCTGCTTTTATGAGCAGCAATGTTAATATGGCAGTATATTATGCTTCCTTTATGTGGCAATTTACATTTAACAGTGCTTGGGTAATGCAACCAACCATTTAGAGTCATTCATCACAACAATTTTAAGGTTTTATATTTGGTTCTGCATTAAACAAATAGCTAAGATACACATAATTAAGAAACATATAACATATCAATATATCACTGGCTCAAGGCATCAATAATCCTCAAAAAACTGTCTCTTCCCTCTCACACCTTACTCTGTTGGTTTTATCCAAGCGAAAGGTGTGGCTGAGCTCATGTAGATATGTTTGGACTAGCTTCAAACAATCAGTTTGGGAACCCATGGCTATGGCAGGACAGAACACAGCACCAGAGCTCAGTATAGGCTAGCTGCCCAAGCATATTCCTGGGATCTTCACTGGAGTTTGAAACCTGCACTGAACTCTGTGCTGCCACGGTTCATAAGAACATAGGAAAGCATTTCCTGCTCAAGGCAGGATTAATTCTGACTATATCATCCTAGTTAAAAGTCTGGCTAAACTGCTCCAGGAATAGATATTCCACAATGTCTCTGTTTCAATGCTTCCCTCATAGTCAGAAAGTTCTTCCTAATTTCCAGTATGAAGTTCCCCAGCTGCAGCTTGTTCTGTGCTCCTAGTCCTACAGCCACAAAGAAAAGCGTATCTCCAAACTATAATCACCCTTCAGGTACCTGAAGATGTATCAAATCCCCCCACAGTCTTCTCTTCTCCAGACTAAATAAACTAGCTCTTTCAGCCTTTCCCCACAAATCTTACTTCCCAGGCCTCTAATCATTTTGTTGCTGTCTGCTGAACTCTGTTCAATTTGTCCACATTCTTCTTGAAGTGTGGAGCCCAAAACTGGATGCAATATTCCAAGTAAGGCCTCACTAGTGCTGAATAGAGCAGAAAAATCACTCCCCTTGATTTGCAAGTGACACTCCTGTTAATACAACCCAGTATACTGTTGGCCCTTTTCACAAGAGCACCCTGTGGGTTCATATTCAGCTTATGGTCCACTGTAACCCCCCAGGTCCTCCTCTGCTAATCATCCCCCAGTCTGTCTTTATGCATGCAATTATTTCACCCCAAGGGCAGGATGTTGTATTTGTACTTGTTAAATTTCATTTGACTGATTTCAAACCATTTTTCTAGTCTATCCAGGTCATTCTGGATCCTAGCCCCACCCACCAGGGTATTTGCAACTCCACCACACTTGGTGTCATTCACAAATTTGCTAAGCACACACTCAATCCCATGTTGATTTACCATGCAAATATTAATGAGGACACTAAACCAAACCAAGCTCAGGACAGAGCCTGGGGAACACCACCTCCCTCTCAACTGAACATCGAGCCATTAGTTACACTTATCTGAATTAGATAATTCAAAGCTATCTCTGGTATGATCAGCCAAGTTGCACTCACAGGTTTGAGTACCATGTTTATATCAGGTTGTAAACATGATCTTTTTTCCTAAATACATACAAACTTGTGCTTCTTTAGTGATATATGAACAATAAAAGAAAAGTTCAGACAAGCCAAATTTCAAATGAAAAGCTTAAAAAGCATTTTAGCAAAATTGTGACTAGACAACACAAAGAATTAAATTTTAGTCCAACGTGTCCATAAAATCAAAGATGGTAACTGGCTTTGAAGGCAGTATTCACCAGGGTACAGGTTCTGAACAACTTGTGGTACCAATTGTACAACAAACCCCAGAGAAGGATAAAGCCATTAATATAAATCTTTAATACATATTAAATACCACTGTGAACTAACACTGAATTATATTCTCCCCATAATAATCCTTAGGTTTAATTAATGATCATTTGGTTTATTATATTCTTAATGAATGATGGGTTGTGATTATTTATTAGATCAGTAGGCATTCTTATTTCTGAGAGCTAGGAAAAAAAATGAATGTGGGGAAATTCTAACTACAGAACAAACACATTGGAGAAGGTTGCAATTAATTTACTAGGCTAAAACAGAAATAAAACTAAGTAGTAAAAAGACTGGTTTCCCAGGGATAATATGCCAGTGCCTATTAACCGAAGAGGGAAAAATAATAGTTTTATTGATTTATTATGATTATTTTATTATTTGTTATGATTATGCCATTTGATAGCACTTGCCTGACAATTACAAAGTTATATTAAACTAAATGGAAGCAGAAAGTTAAAACTGAAAGATCTGATAGCTTATTATAATTGTCAGTAATGCTGCCAATTGATATAAATTTAATCTAAACTACCTATAAACTGAACAATGAAGCTAGAATATCAGAATTAACATCATAGCTAGAAAAATACTAGCATACAAATACCTGTACATGTTATAAAACCTATAGCTCCAGTTGATGAAAACAGTGCCAACACAAACACTAGTAGTCTGTCTTTCTGAAACCTACAGGATTTAAACTGAAATCCTTTATACTTTTGAGTCTGCTATAATAAAAGTTGCTATTGTTGGTTTACAAAACACAACCATGTATAATTGCTTGATGATTCCTATGTACAGTTATCATAATGCAAACACAAACTTAAGCATCTGTATAAGATAGTTAACTGACCAATTTGTTCAAAATTCTCAGTTTAAATGCATAAATGCACTAATTCAGTATTAGTGCTTTAAAATGTGCAATTTAGTGAAGCAATGGTGGCTATGAAATTTTACATGATGTCTGTTTCAATCTGGTCTTCAATCATTTTAATTAACTCCCTACTAAGTATATGTACTCCATCAGCAAGTAAATATCCTTTCAAATAGGTGCCGAACAAATCCTTCACTGTTATGCACAATAATGTACACCATACAAATAAAGTGTAATACTTCAAAGTAACAGTGTTTAAAACCTATAATAAGAGAATCAAAATTCAAAGTGCTTTAATATTTTCATTAAACAAACAATAGACAAATATTTGAAAAAGTTAAAGCACCTAATTATTATTGTTTCAGAGTCCAATTTTCTTATATAGGGTGGAAAACTGATAAATGTAACATTACCATAAATAAATACTTACTGAATATGTGGCACGAGCCAAAAACAATATTCAGATTTTTGGTGCTTAAAGGTAAGCCCACAAACCTATGCTTAGGCACCTATATAAGATGTAGCCTGATCTTCAAAGGTATTACATACTTACAAGCTTGTTCAGCAGCCCTGAAAAAAGAGATGTCAGGCTACTATTCTTTATCTGCCCACAAATGCATATGAGGTCCCCAACTCAAAATTTTTAAATTTCCGCTGAAACCTCTGAAGTGTTCTGCAACTTCATGTTAGATCTTCACCCTTAAAAAATTATCTTTAATATTTTATCAAAATAAGACTCAGATTTTCAAAGAGGTCTAACGGAACTAAGCACTCAACACCTTTCAATGGGTATTTGGTACCTAAGTCTCATACGTTTCTCTGAAAGTCCCAACTTACTGTTATACTAATTTAAATGTACAATGACGTTTCTTTCTTTAGCAGACTCATGTTTAAAGAGTGGATTCTGTGATCTAACAGGTCTTTTTACCTCAACTTATATTTTGTCAGTATCTTGTGACGAAATTTTAAATCAGATTCATCTATTTAAACATTAAAATAATTGTCTTCTTTTCAAGTCGCTGTATTATAATCAAAGGCTAGGATGGGATAGAGAGCCTTGTTCAGATACATACCGATGTCTGTGACATGCTTGACTGCTGAGTGACACTCCCAGTGGGGGATGTACACTGCCTCCCACCTGACAGACTTGCCTAAATAGCAAGAACATGTGTCAAATGTGTCATCTAAGCTGAAAACAAAGTTGTTTAAATAACGTGGATATTATTGCATAAACCAACAGAAATCCAACCTCTAGTTTAACATGCACTCTCTCTCTGAATTACCTGCAAAATATTTTCCTAGAAGAATCAGAAAAATGCTTCCAGCGGTGTGTACCAGACTTTGGACTTAAACCTGCAAGGTGTCAAACTCATCTCTAACTTGCAGGCATCCTGAACCCTACAGATTCAGGACCTATACAAAGAACACATATTAGTAGAACCCAGGACACTTAATGACTGAGCAAGGTGTACAGTCCACCATGCACACTGAAAATCTATTTAAAAAAACCCAAACAAACCCAACTTTGACTATAATCCTTCTAAAACTGTTTTGTACTATAATTAAAAAATTATTTGCTATAGCCTGTCTTCAAAAATGAGTAATTATCCCCCCAAAAAAGTTTTCAGGCTTAAATGTTTTGTCATCTCATTTTTTTGTACCAAATGACAAAGAAAAAATAATGTAATGGCATAAACTACTAAATACAGGAACAAACTAGGAGGCAGCCTCTCTGGTCATTGAATTTAGCCCCCTGGGTTTATAGACAAGATGTTTGATTTTCTATCTGTATATATCCAAAACTGCTTAAATATTTAATGTTTTGGCATTTAGCACTGTAAAATGATTAAAATATTTTCAAGCCTGAGAGAGAAAGAAATCGCTTTCTTTGTTTCAAGGAGCTACATTTTTTTATGGGCAAGCTAAAAAAAAAAAAAAAATCCTCGACATACAAGACAAAACATCAGCCTTTTAATTCTAAATTACCAGAACATCAATACATTACTGTAACTGTATTTATTATAGTTTTGCTAGCATACATCTTCTAATACTACAATAACATCCTATTGAGATACCACTTGTGGAAAATCCCCAAATTATGTTTAATTAGTAACAGATCAGATCAATAAAATTTTCCTAAATGCTTATAGCTTCTATCACAAATACTTTGAAATGTCATGTTTCTTTTAATATTGTTGGATACCCCACCCCATCCCCTAAAGCATGTTTAAGAATAATTGCCTTTATTGATTATGGGTAGTTCTGCTTTGCTTTGTGTTACCTGCAACA
This sequence comes from Gavialis gangeticus, assembly GCF_001723915.1. Classification (NCBI taxonomy): domain Eukaryota; kingdom Metazoa; phylum Chordata; order Crocodylia; family Gavialidae; genus Gavialis; species Gavialis gangeticus. The sequence continues at coordinate 17,654,235 of NW_017728995.1, forward strand.
TGGACAAAAGTCTAAAATGTAGATGAACGTCAAGGAAACACAACCTTCAGACTAAATAAGAACGCAATCCTGTTTTCCTCATACAAGAAGTCACACCTCATCCCCCAATTTTAATGTGGGCCTGCTGGAGTAAGAACTTCAAGATCAAGTTCCAAATACAGATTTCAGTCCATTTCCTTACATAGTCTGCTCCTTACTGAATACGCACGCAGCATTCGTTACCTTCTGCTGAGTCTTGACAAATTTAGATCCAGATCATGGGAAAATGGGACAGGAAGGGACATCATAAGGTCATCTAGTACAGCGCACAGCTCAAGGCAGAATCATCCCTGACTAAATCATTCCAATCAAGTGTCTGTCCAAACTGTTCTTGAAAACTTCCCAGGACGGAGATCCCACAGCTTCTCTATGTAGCCTGTTCCAATGCTTAACCAGCCTTGTAGCCAGAAAGTTCATCCCAACTCCAACCTAAATTTCTGCAAGTTTGACACCATTGCTCCTAGTCCCATGCTCTACAGCCACACGGAAAAGTCCATCTCCAATCACACTTCAAATATTTGCAGGCTGTTATCAAAGCCCCCCCCCCCCCAAGTCTCAGTCTCCAAACTAATAACCCTAGTTCTTTCAGCCTTTCGTTGCATAATTACACAATTCTCTCTCAGACAACAGCCAGCTGATTATTAGCCTTTTAAATCATTCAGAATTATTTCAGGCCTATGATTTGCTTTCCAATGTAAATGTGTACATATTTGTACATACATCTGATTTTTTTTAAATACATGAGTTGGGGTAAAGGGGGTGGAGGAAACATTCATAAGCCAACACATCCACATCAGCCAGCAGAAAAGCCACAGAAGTGGGAGCTAAGAACTCTCCAGCCTTAATCCAATCTCTGACAACAGTTTATAGCCTTGAAATCTTTAACTCAGTTTCTCTACATGTTAAATGATAGTACTTACCTTTCTCTCCAGAACATTGGTCCCAATCCAGTGTCCTTTGAAGTCAACAGAAAATTTTACCTTGACTTCAGTAAGTATTGAAGAGGCCTAACATATGCATTAGTGATACAGCCTTTGCAAATGAGAATAAAGTGCTCTTTTTTTAAACTTCTTTCTTTTCCAGTGTCAAGGTTATAAACTGAGATTTGCTACTTACAATGTAACTTCATGTCATAGTAAAACACAACGAATTATCAAAATTAGATATAAAACATTATTGTATTTATCTCTTCTGAGGTAGGTGTTATGTTCATTCCCTCAGCATAAACTTTTAGAAAGAAGGAAGGCTGAAGAGTGGAGGCATCTGGATTTTTTTCTGTTATCACTGAGATTTTTTACTGCTTATGCAGTTATTTGTATGGTGCAAGAGACTTTTATGAAAATACACAAAATGCTCAAGTGTGTTGGCAGTGTATAACAGAGATCATTTAAAAGAATCAAGTCATTAAAATACTGCACTTAACTGTGAGATGTTAAGTATCAGGCACTTAAGCTTTAGGCTTGGTAGCAGTTTAATTTTTCAGTCCTAGAGCATTAGTTTCCAACGTGCTTCAGTCTCTCACCTGTGGAACAGCTGCCAGACTCTGAAACTGGGTGCTACTTAAGTGCTGCTGTTGCAAAGCAGCAGTCTGCAGCATCAGATGCTGCTGTTGGGCTGCATACATCTGCTGAAGGTACTGAGCAGCCGAGCTAGGGGGACGATGCAAGGCCTGCTGAATGACCTGCAATATACCAATATGTAATTAGACAACTATGAAATCAACATCTTATGGATACTATCATAGAAATTTATGCTAGAGAGGACATAAAACTCTCCTCCAGCTACATAATGCTAAAGTCCCCAAATAACAACCGCTCTTCAAGTAGATTATAAAATGCGGCTAACATACATGTTTTGGCCTACAGACGTAGCCTGTTCTTTGATTTAAGTCATTTTACAAGTTACATGTAAACACTGCATCACTGAAAGCTGGTTCTCCTGGAGCACAGGACAATTGCCAAATGGATAACTGGCACAAAATGTTGGACTATAGCAGGAGACTGAAGATAAATAAGGAGGCAAAAACACTGAGGCAAACTCCCGCTTAAAGAAATGTATTACAGAACCTTTAAAATAAACTCCTGGCCCTACTGAAGTCACTACTTCAGTGCTGCCAGGATTTCAATCTTATTATCTACACGTTGAGCATTTTGGTTTTTAAAGTCTGATCAGAAAAAAACTAACTTGTACAATAAACTAAATGGTGCAGAACTGAACTGACCCTGCCAGCATACAAGACTGGGACTCATGGTATTTCTAATTAAGGCAATTAATATATTCTACTACATATCTATAAGAAACATAATAAATCTAGTCTGTATAACAGTACCATTTTTATTTGTAAAAAGGTGTTCCACTCCTTTAAGGACCACAGAGCTAAAAAAAAAAAAAGTCTTCTGTGACTATCAGACCCCATTGTGAAGGGCCAAGAGCTCAGTTGGGGGAAGGGCAATAGAAGGATGGTTCACTTCTATGGAAGGTCCTGGAGGGATACAGAGGGAAAGGTTTTTGGGCCCCTCCAGCTAGTTTTTGTCATTGAGGGGTTTTTTTTGTGTTATTTTGCAAGTTTCTCTTTGTGCATTAATAAACCAGGTCCTGCAGGAAAAATCTGAAAAACACTGAGTTTACTGCTGGTCCCTCCTGGACTGGGGAGGGAGTCTGGCAATTTAAAAGTGCTGGAAAACGCACAGGGATGACTGGCCCTGAGAAGAGAGGAAATCAAAATAGCTATAGAAAAAATGGAGGCAGCAAAGAAACATCTCTCTCCAGGCCCACCCTGCCCTCACTTTTGGGGGACAGGATGAAGGACATTATATTCCTAGCGCCAATGATACAACAGAAATACCAAAAGGCAGAGCAGGGAGCCCCCCTGCAGCTTCTGGAGAGGCAAAATAAACAGAAGGAGTTGCAGTCTGCAGCTGAATACCAGCACCACAGTAAATGGATTACTGGGGGTTCTACTCACTCTGGGACAGCAATGAGTCAAGGCATCATCCTTGGAAACCAAATGGTTGGAGGTTTGTGAAGATAGCTAGGGATCTACAAAACACTCCAAACCCACAGAAAACAAAAGAGTGGGATAAAGATAAATATCATGATAAGAGTGACGAGGACTGCAAGATTTATAAGATTTCTACTTTGATTGGAATGAGACTGGCTAGAGAAGAGAACCAGCCAAGGAAACTTCCTTCAAAAGAGATTAAAATCCTTTACATGAAAGAGACAGAGGTAGTAATTACAAGAAGTGACTGGGGAGATTATAACCTAATAAAATGGAATAGTAATGACTGAGACAGAAGACGATCACTTCTCAGAACAGACTATGAAGAAATGAGCTTGTGGTTGTATGTGATAACAAAAAAAGATTGTGAAATGATCCAGTGAGCAGCTGTTATTGCTCAAGCTATTTTAAAAGAAACAGAGACAGGTGAGACCAAATGGGAACATAAGAAATTCACTGTGTTACAGGGAGCCAAATTTCTTACTTGATACTCAGACACTGCTCCATGGGGGAACTGGAAAGGTTTCAGTAACTCTAGCTTCTCTTCAGTATACCTATAAGCAACTGGCAGAAGAGCTTCAGGAAATCCTGGAGGAGAGGAGCTGTCTACTCTTGATGACCCATAAGCATGAAAGGAACCTGAAGAATTTGTGTGCAGAGACCCCAAAGCAAATACACACACACACGCACACAGGCCATTTATATTTAGGTATACAAGTGGTAGAGGCAGACTATAAATATGGGTACTTCAGACTGTAAAACTTGCCCTGAGATTAGCAAGGTTTTGGAGGAGGGAATTGTGCAATAGTGGACTGTCTCTTTGAGGATCAGTCAGCTTGGTTCAATTATCCAACCCAACTGTGAAGGGATGAGGTGTGTCCTGTAAGGACCTGGACACTGGGCAAGAATTGCAGGAGGGAGAGGATGGCTCTTATGACAAGTCCCTGAGTAGAAAGGCACAAGGAAAGCATTTGGACCCCTGTAGCCTGTCCTCGTCAGGAAAACAGCTTTATGTCTGTTTGCTTTGCAAATGTTTGTGTTAGTGAACCATGCATAGCATTAGTCCTTCCTAGTCTGGGGAGACAGGCCAGTAGCTTACACCAGGACCATTTAACTAGCAATCTGCGGGCCACATGCAGCCCCTGAGGGGTTAAGATGTGGCCCCTGGGCTCACAATTCAGACCTTACTACCCCAGCACTCCAGCTTCTCCTGCCCCCATCAGAGTTTCTAGGCCTCTGCTCCCTCCTCCAACTTCTCCTTCTTGCTCCCACCCCTGAGGGGCAGCACAGCACAGAACAGCCAAGGAAGCCTGCAGCTGAGGGACTCAGTGGACTCACGGACTCTATGCAATGCAGCAGTGCAGCAGGGTATAGAGGAAAGGACCGCATGCAGTAAGGCAAGGGGCACACAGTGTGGCCGTGGCCATGTGGCACAATGTGCAGGAGAGAGTGGCACTATGTAGCTGGGAGGATGCCCACATAGTGCCACACCATGGCATGCAGCCCACATAGGAAATGTCAGAGGAGTAATCTGTGGCCCTCAGCCACTCAAAAGTCGGATAGCCTTGGCGTACTCAACCACTAATAAGTCCAATCACCTTTTGTAAGCAATCAGTGTTTCATGAAAACTATTTAGTCAGACACTGAGACCCAGGAGAGAGCAAGGATTAAATGTTAAACCTTAACTGGAAGGCAGAACTATACAACCTGTTTTGATAAGCAAATAATGTAGCCTGGGTTTGAGCATCCCTTTCCATCTCTCTATATGCAGCATCTCAGAGTCTAGTACCTGGACAGCATGTCGGTCAGAACCACTGTAGACAGATATCTGTGGTGGCTGTGTCCTGGAGGTGGTGGTGCTAGTAGCTGTAGATGCAGAACACGTTGTTGTGTTTGATTCATTCTCCATAGTTGCGCAGTGTTTTTCCAGCCTGGGAGGAATTGAAATATACGTAGTTCAGATGTATAAGAATAGAATATACCAAGTACAAAAATATTAAGTTCTTCCAATTAATATTCATGGCCAATTCATTTTACTTCCTAAGAAAGTAATTTCTCTTTCTCTCTATAACCTGAGCACAGACACAGCTTTAAGTTTGTTAAGACTTTCTATTGCAAATTCTTCAGAGAAAGGAAAAAACATTTAAGATATATCAAAAGCATCCAGGAATCATAGGCAAAACCACCAAGTTATGCAGAAGGTCTACTTTAACATCCTTTTTCACTGCAGTTCTGGCTAACCCCTTCATACACCTGCACTGGGATACTTAAAAAAACCCCAAACAACAAACAACCAAAGTAACAAACACCCCCCACCCCAAATCACCAGCTTTAGCCCTCTGGAAACAGAAAAGTTGTAAAGGCATTTTTTCTCTACTTCTCTGATGCCTTCTGAAGCACAGCAACATTCTAGGGAGGAAATTCATTGATAAGCAGTTCTGGCTGCTCTCCCCCTTCCAACTGAAGTAACAGATTCCCTCTAATTCAGCAGCCTTCCTGACCTTTCCTAACCTGCCTCTCTTCCTTCATTAGCTGAAGATGACTTTTTTCCATAGAAGCATTATTTAAAATTGAAACAAACATAACATCAGTTTCTAACACAAACTATAAATGAAACAAAAGCATTGACCATGAGGCCTGAACAACAACAAAAAAGCAGGGCTTTTTATAGGAAGAGGTAGGAAAGAAGTTTCTTTTTACAGAAAAGGTGGAAGGGCACAGAAAGCAGTCCTTTAGAAACTTACAGGGATCAGCAGAAAAAAAAGTATTGTCAAGCATAACAAGCTTCTGCTGGGCACTGCCCAGTACCCAGTAACTTGTCAAATATTAGACTTTAGTGATTCCTACAACTGCGGAAAGCTAGATTGCCACTCTATTGCACACTGTTGCCACTGGGAACTTCATGGTGGCAGTCCTCCTGCTCCAGAAATACAAACCTTTATTACATGGACTGTGGGGAAACCTATCACGTTAAAATACAAAGGCTATGATTATATGCAGCAGACCACAACAGTGTACATGTGAGTTAAGCTGCTTGTCTTGATAAATAAAAATATAACATTCATGAAATTATCACACTCATTTTGCTTACATTTAAATTCAAACTTGAAAGCATTTTCTTCCTGTGAAGAATATGGGTGCATTTCACCATAATGTTACAACTAAAATATCTTTTTATTTCAACAGAATTTTGCTCAACTTCACTAAATTATCCTCACTAAAGGAAATAATGCATTGGGTTTTTCATAATTAATACATACGATTGGTGGTAAGACTGGCAAGATGTGTGCATTCCCACTTCAGTCCTTCCACCAGAGGGTAACAGTCTACTACTTCTAAGAGCTAGTAGTTATTCCTTAGTTCAAGTGATCTCACTTTTTCAAAAACAGCTTGTAGTCTCCAAACTTTCACTTGTATTAATTTCTTGAAAATTCATGCAGTAGCTACATGAAGGAAACATAACTAAAGGCAGCAACAGTTTTGTTGGGGATAGCCTAGGATCTATTCCTGAACCCAGCAACTTGCATCCAAATTACATGTCCAGCCCTGGTCCTACGTATTTGACAGAGTACAATCTAATATATAATGGAACTAACATCTAGCCCTGTGATATATAAATATTATGCCTTTTATGAGCTGTAGCTTAGAATAAAGGTTTCCATCGATGACAGCTAACAGACACCTTTATTTAGGTCACATGGAGAGTTTTCCAAAATAAATGCCTTCTTAGAGCTGATGACCTAGGAAATGTGTCAGCTCAGCAGGTGGGTATTTTATGACAAATGGAGGATAACATCTCCCTACTGAAGAATAAAAATTATAAAACTGATTCAATTCTCTTTGACAAGTCATCACAGGGCGTCTTATAAATAAAGAAAAAAAATACCATTCGTATATGGTGCTCTCTCAGCAATAGTTACATTTCTGAATACTTCCACTCAATCATGTATTTTTGAAGCTTTAAAGGAAAGAACAAACCCTAATGAGTTTTAAGACCGGGCTTATACATTTATGAACTGGATGATGATGTAACATGCAACAGCACAGGGATAAATTTGAACAGACGGGGCCGGCCCAGTTGGATGTCCTTAAATGTCTCCTCCTGCAACACAGCCCCCTTTGCCCAGCCCTACGACGGAGGCTATTCTTCCACCAGCGATCCCGAACTGCAAAAAAGTGACAGAAAGCTACTCTGCAAAACACAGGGCTCTTCACCCAAAGCAGAGACAGCGCGAAGAACACTTGTGAAGGAAAGCTGCACAGCAACCAGCTATGGAGTAGTTACACCTTGTCAAGCACTAACTTGTAATGGGCCAGCTCTTTTTAGAGCTGGACATTCATTTTTTTCCTGTGACAGTTCTTTCACGCGGCCAGGTCCCATTTATTGCGTGCTTCCCCGGGGAACTGCACGATACACGTAATGTGGCACAGGCCGCTGCGGCGCTTAAGTGACAAGCGGACGAGTCAGGTGGGCGCCCAGTGCAGGGCCCGGCCGCCCGCACCCTCCTTCACGCCCGAGCTGGGCGCTGTCCCGCCGCCCCGGAGTCTAGCTAAGGCCGAGCCG
>NW_017728995.1:17661956-17667979 GCF_001723915.1 Gavialis gangeticus
AGGAGCGCCGGCCCAAACTTCCCGCCTCCGCGCGGGCCCAGCCCGGCCCGCCCGCGCCCCGCCGGGAGACTCGCCTCCAACGGATCCCTCACCCCGCTTCCGCCATCTTTTCTCCTCCCTCACAGGGAGACACTGCGCATGCGCTCAGCCGCTAGGCGGCTTAGACGGGGTGGGATCGCAGGGGCACGTAGTCGCTGCCTTTTCCCCTCTGCCCCCTCTGCGACGTGGTGGGCGGAGCCTGCGCGTAGGGCGGAGCCGAGTCGCCCAATCGCCTGTAGGCGGCGTCGAGCGGTGGCGGCTGGAAGCGGCTGGGAAAGCGGGGAGGAAGTTGAGGTCCGCGCGGCGCAGCTCAGCGCCTGTGGCTTGTTGTACCGCACGTGTCGTAACACGCGGCATAACATGGACATGTCATGTCGCACATAGCGCATAACATGTCACATAAATATATCACACGTCTCACATATAAATCTATCACATAACATAGCATTATATCACAGCATGGGGGATCATGGTTTTCTCTGATAAATCCCTCCTCCCCCTCAATTTTTGGATTAAAAAGGAACCCCAAATCGGCATTTTTCAGTGATTAAAACAAAACACTGATTGATCTTAGATGGATCAATGGATAGCTATATTAGTGGTGTATAGGTTGTAGCGTGTTGGTCTAAGGCCATAGGCAGACAAGGGTCTTTGAGTAAATCTGCTATCTTTTCTTAGAACAACTCAAATAGTTGGAAAAAATTCTTCTTTACAAGCTTTTGGGTATAATGGGTATTTATGACGAAGGGTATTTTTATACCCAAAAGCTTACAAAGAAGATTTTTTTCCAACTATCAGTATATTAATGGCATTTCATTTTAATCAGGGGAAAATGTGGATTTTGGTTACTACTTTTAATCTGAAAATTGGAGATTTTTTTATCGGGAAAAACCAGGATCCCTGCAAATCACATAACATGCAGCATATCGCATCACATCACATGACCTATCACATATCTATACCTCTATATATATTATATATATATATAATCATATGACTTATAACACCACACATATCATATCACATAAAGTACATCATATCATCATCGGGGGGATCTTGTGGCCTGTAGGGGGGATCTTGTGGCCTGTTATAAACTGGTTAGGGGGGATCAGCAGGCGCTGGGGGAGTCCCTGTTCCCCCTAGCGCCGCAAGGAGTGACCAGGAACAATGGTCACAAGCTGGCGGAGGGAAGGTTTAAGTTGGACATCAGGAGGCGCTACTTCATGGTCAGGGCGGCTAGGGTCTGGAACCAGCTTCCATGTGAGGTGATGCAGGCTCCCACCCTGGCGGTTTTTAAGAGGAGGTTGGATGACCACCTTATTGGGGTCATTTGACCCCAGTGCTCTTCCTGCCATGGCAGGGGGTCAGACTAGATGATCTGCTCAGGTCCCTTCCGACCCTAGAAACTATGAAACTATAACATCACACAACATATTTCACACCATATAACGTTACCTAATATCACATAACATACAACATCATATCACATCATAGTGCACACCCTATAACAACCTAACAGTCAAATAACCCCAGCAAGGTGTGTGTCCAGTCTCCTTTTGAAGATCTCCAGGACAGGTGCATGCACCACACTGGCTGGGAGTCTATTCTAGAGTTTGGTCACATGAACCGTGAAGAAGTTTTTCCTTATATCCAGTCTGAAACCTTCTAGGAGTTTATGACTGTTGCTCCTAGTTTTCCCCTGGGGCGCTTTGGGGAATAGTTGTTCGCCTAGCCCCTGATTCCCTCCCCTGATATATTTGTAAGCTGCCACCAAATCCCCCCAAAGTCTTCTCTTTTCCAGGCTGAGCAGTCCCGTATCTGTCAGCCTTTCCTCTTCAGGCCTCTAATCATATGAGTGGCTCTCCTCTGGACTTTCTCAAGCTTCTCCACATCCTTCCTGAAGTGCAGCGCCCAGAACTGGATGTAGTACTCCAGCTGCAGTCTCACCGGTGCTGAGTAGAGAGGGAGAAAAACTTCCTTAGTTTTGCTTGAGATGCATTGGTTGATGCAGCTGCGAGGTGCAGAGGAGAAGGTGCAGCTTCTTCAAAGACTCTTGCCTGTGGCCTGCTTCCACAGGGGCTCTGAGCAGAAGATAATGTGCCCTTTAGCTCAGCCTCCCTTTCAGCTGAAGTACAGGCATGCCGGGACAAAAGATAACAGGCACCATTGGAAAATGCAGGCATTGATCCTGCTATCTCTTGCATACTAAGCAAGCACTCTACCATCTAAGCTAATCCCCCAGCATACTTGTGTAGCCTCTGCCCTGTGACAGGCATGGGGAATGCATGATGTTTTACAATTAACTGGGAGTGCCCTGGATCTTACTGTGGTTTAGGAAGCCCACAGGAAGAGAACTGGGTTCCACAAACTTAAACAAAGCCATAAAGCTATACACGCAGCTTGTGCGTCTGCACTGTCAGTGTGTATTGGCAGGTTTGTTTGTCAGTGGCATTCCAGTTCCATTCATTTGGGCTGGCTAAACTACAGCAAAATAATACAGCAAAAAACTGACAGAAGTCATAGAGATAACGCCTGCCACTTCTATACCCCTTGGGCTGAAATACAGAGGGCAATAAAAACAGCAATCATGATTATTCCTGTGGCTGTACACAGCATGGCAAATATCATAAGAACATCCCCACAATACTGGTATTTTATATTTAGGTTTTCATAACAATTAATATTACATGTAAGATTTCAAAAGATATCTGAGGGTAAACAAATCCCCTTGTTTTAAAATATCTCCAGTCTGCCTCCTTGTTTTACACCTTAGTGACGATGACTGCTAAATGCTGTCTCTCTCTCTCTCTCTCTCTCTCTCTCTCTCTCTCTCTCTCTCTCTCTCTCACACACACACACACACACACACTTCTACAGGTCCGTTTAAGTCAACGGACTTTCTAATTAATTTAACTAAAATATTACACCTAAAATGTGTGTGTGTGTGCATACATATGTATATGTATATCTACATACATACATACATACATACATACATACATATATATATATAGTAGGTATAATATAAACACATAACATGTTCTTAGCTTTTTTTTGAAACAGACATTTTAAAACAAATCACTTGGGGCTGTGTGATGTATTTATTAATTGATTGATTTGATTTGATTTGATTTGATCTGCTTTAATTAATATGCTGTCCTTTCAAACAAAGGCTTAGGATGGATTAAAATAACAGAAGAGAATAATTTATAAAACAGGAGAAGGAACAAGAGAACAAAACAACTTGGAACTGATACATCAACATAAAACAGAAATTCCTGAACCATATCCCAAACTAGCTGTGTTTGCTAAGTTAAGCTTTTTGTGAATTTCTTGAAGTGAATTCCAAACGAGATACTACAGGTGTAATGAAGAACCAACTAGTGACTGAGTGTTTGCACATTACAGTAAGGTCTCCTATAAATCGAAAAATGCCAATGAAATTGCTTTTTCCCAAAAATGCTGGTGTATGATTAAAGTTTTGAGGATATAAGTTAGCTCATTTAATGCCAGATTGCATATCTCTGTACTGCAGTTGGCAGCATTTTTAGTGCAGTTCAGAATTCTTACTTTTATCTCTAGTCTTCAGAAAATGTACGTAATGCTTTAAAAGTGTGATTTTTTTTCATGGGTAATCTATACTTCTAAACAAAAGCGATTAAGTACCAAAATCAAACAAAACAGAGAAAGGATAATAAAAGCCAGAATGTAACTACAACTAGGGAGTATCTGAGTCTAGGCAGGTTGGGAGTAATAAAATGTACTGTGTGGGGAAAATAAGTCAGCTCCAGTTATGGTGAGCTGGCAAAGAGAAGTACAGCAGTTTGCAGTGACTTTGTATGATGAGGAATTTTGCTTTGTAAATTTGACCAGGACTGAATCTTTCATTCAATCATTATAGACTTATAGCATTACCCCCGGGATGGACCTAGATGATTTCTTTTTTATCTATGGTTAAAGGGCAATACACTTTTTTTTTAGTATTAAATAAAATGAGCAAAAAACAGAGGGACTCTGATGCAGACTGTTTCCTGAACTGGGTAAGTAATCTGCTACAGAATAATGCAAAGATAGCAGGGAATAGGACAGTACAGCCCACTGTAGCAGTTATAAAATGCTGGGGACCTGAAGAGTTAAAAGCTAACCCAAATAGTGGACTCAGTTTTGATGATAATGTGTGTTTTGCTGGCAGGTTTACGGCAGTTGTGGCTGATGGGAAACTTGCTACTACTGATTTGTTAGGTGGGGCTACAATGAGAACTTGCGGGGTGGGGGGGAGTTTTCCAATCAGAATAGATGATGATCAGTGATGGAGTCATACTGGCACAGCATGTAGGAGGCACCACTAAGGCGTAAAACAAAGGTTCAGTCTGGAGATATCTTAAAACAAGGGGATTTGTTTACCTTAAGACATCTTTTGAACTGTTACATGTAATAATCATTGCTATGAAATCCTGGACATAAAAAAGTCAGTATTGTGCAGACTTTGTTATGACTTTTGCTATGCTGTGTAGGGCCATAATAACCATGACTGGTGTTTTTGTTGCCATCTGTATTTAACCACAAGAAGTATAGAGGTAGCAGGACTTAGCCAGAGATATGACTTATCAGGTGTTTTGGAAGACCTGAATATGTCCTGAGGGACACATGGACCTAGTGATTAAAGTAAAATTTGCTGTACACCTCAGTTCTACAGGGACAAAAGCTGCAAACATGAAGGTCAGTGTTGAAATCCATGTTAATCTAAATAATATAAAATAACATTAGAGCCCTGAAATGATTGGAAAATCATGTCTCTTTATGATTTTGGATGTGGACAAAAGACTAATGTGGATATACCTAATTGCATCTTGTCTAGACAGCAGGGAGACCTTGGCAGAATTTAAGGGTTAAGACAGTGTTCTGGACTTTGTCAATACATTTATGACTATGTGGTTAGAAGAATGATTTCAAAGCTTACATTCAAACATTATGCAATGTGTTTGTCCTAGGTGGCTGGTAGGAAAGCTGCATGTAGAATGGATAGCTCAGAGAAATAAACTAATGAGCAAAGGCCTTGGACTTTCATTGTATCGACTCTAAACTTAGCATGAAGCTCAGTAGAAGTCAAAGACCATGGATTTTGAAAGGGCCAAAAGCTGTTTTCCATATTAATGTTCTTAAAAAACCCCAACTATGCTAGGCCTATGACTTAGCTGCAGCACTTGGATGGGGGGGTCGTATGCTTTCCGAGGAGAAACCAGGTTTTCTGAAACAACATCCTTGACCTGTAAAAAGATCTGGTATATTGTTACCACTTGGATGTAAACATGTTGAGATAAGATTGTATCCTCTACAAGAATCCTTAGAAATAACTGTTAGTGGTTATACAAATTGTTCTTTTATATAGCTCCCATTCCAGACAACTACCTTGGGCAGAAAGAGGCTCTACCATAACTGTTTAGTGGCTGATGGGTGCAGTTCATACCGTGCATGTACCACATACCTCAAGGGTGAACACTTTCAAATAAATTGCTACTTTCCAGATGGTTGCACAGTTAACAATGGCAAAAGCCACAGCTTTTGAATGTACTAGCTCTTTTTTCATGGGTGAGCCATCTCCTATTGTGAAAAGGTACAATATCCTCCGGTCAGGTCAATGCTTGTTCAATTTTATCATCAGACAAGGTTTAGGACTAATTTTCTTTAAAGACAGGGATTTGTAATCAGGGACAATAGGAGCCCAAATGGAGAGATGTTATTACCTGACAAGGAACTTTTAGATTTCCTAATAGCTGTTTCACCTCCAGTGCCCCTAGTTTTGAAACTAGGACTAACAGTGTTTGTCCATATTAGAAACCTATGTCCAAAGAACAAAATAAATATTATTATTTTTACCAGCCTGTACCTGAATGCAAACAAGAAATACCCAGTTGGACTCACTGAAATTATTTATGACAATTTTAACTTACATTCATGTGCTTTGGAAGCACCAATGTTAAAAT
>NW_017728995.1:17672979-17691817 GCF_001723915.1 Gavialis gangeticus
CCCCTAGTTTTGAAACTAGGACTAACAGTGTTTGTCCATATTAGAAACCTATGTCCAAAGAACAAAATAAATATTATTATTTTTACCAGCGTGTACCTGAATGCAAACAAGAAATACCCAGTTGGACTCACTGAAATTATTTATGACAATTTTAACTTACATTCATGTGCTTTGGAAGCACCAATGTTAAAATAAACTTGTACAAGGACTCCTTTTTTTACCCTTGCTGTCAAACTTCTGTTTCATATGTCTGGTACATACAGAGTCTAAACAGCATTTGCCTGAAGAAATGATGACAAAGAGAAGGCCATCACAAGCAGCCAATGCACTATAGAATTGAATGGGGCAAGAAAGAACAGAATCCAGTTGACCAAAATCTGTGATAGTGGAATTTATCTGCAAGATTGGATATGTTATTTTCTGAAAACATGACATTACACATCCAATAAAAACAAGATTTTTCAGGGTTTCTCATCTGATACAAGGGCATGATCAAACAAAATCACTAGACCAGTTATATCTAGGAGAAAGAAAGTATTTATATTAAGGTCAAATTAAGGTAAATGCCAATGAAAAACAAGTTGCTATATTGTTTCTAATCTCCTTATAAAGGAAGTTCACACAGGTACTGACTCTCTATTACCAGCTCAGTGGATGATCTTCATAAATTCTGACACTAGGGGTCAGATTCTTAAGCCTGTTGCAGAAAAACTACTACTATCAAAGTGATTTTGACAGAAACAGATTTTTGTATGCAGAATCACTCACTTTTTTAGTAATCATTTAACTGATATGCCTTATTCCATCACCTTTGTCTCTGTATCTGTCCTGAAGAGTGCATGCCTTTCAGCCTGTGTTCCAGTTGTGATTTCTATTCCACCACATTTGACTGACTTCTAGGTATTGTAGCCATACTACTGGAACTTTGGTAAATGCAAGACCTCTTGTTTAATACTGGCTATTAGAAAGTTAGATCCATGGATTCCTTATTTTTTTCTGAGGTGTTTAACAAGTGAATTGGCTGACTAGCTTGTTGCAAGTCATCAAGTAGAATTTAGACAATCTTGCAGCTAAATTTCTAGATTCGTTTTCCTTTCCCGACAATAAGCTATAAACCTGTTGTTCCTGTTGCCACAGCTGTTTAAGTAGGTGGAGTGTCAAACATTTGACAAAGAGCTTTCTGTTTTCTTCTGGCAAGTTATCGATTGCCTGTACTTACTACCCACAGAAGTAAATACAACCCAAAAGCTGTATTGGTGTACATGGTGGCACGGGGGAGATAAAGCAGTTGATCACTCAACCAGCTCACTTTTTTGGAGTAGTTCAGAGTGTTCCTCACCAAATTATGTTTCACTCACAAATCTGAGTACACTGTTGGAGGAATTTATTTCTGTAATTGCATCCTGTTACACCTGAATGCTGCATTGAACACTGTAGCTCATGCCAGTTTTAGTAACTGACTCAGTCACAAACTCAGCACAGTGATAACTCTTAGCACAGTTCTAGAAAAGGAGCTCTACAATATGTTTCAAAGGAGAAAATGGGCTGCTCTAGATGCCAGTTTTAGCACATGTGTTGGAAGCGGAACTGACATTAAAGTTAACAGGAACTGGACTGGGCTTAAATCCAACAAAGCACTTAAGTCAACAGGAGCTTTGTGAGGCATGAATTTGGTTTAATTGGAGCCAACAGAAGAATTTGAAGTCTGACTGTTCTCACTTTGCCACAAGCAGAGTACTCTGATAGGTATATTTTAAAATCTAAAAATGCTTCCTGTGCAAGGTCTTGTGGGAATGTCCTGTGATGGCCAACAATAATAATCAGCTTGTAGAGGACTAGTTATCTAATCACCCACACACTTAGAGGTCTCTATAATTAAACTCCCAACAACACTTTAGCTATTTCCTATTGAAAATAGAGCACATCTAGCTTTTTGTAACACATTCCTGCTCATATAGTACAAAATCTTACATGGCAGCAGCAATACCCTTGGCGGTGTTAGTATAAGTTTTTCATAGTTTCATAGTTTCTAGGGTCGGAAGGGACCTGAGTAGATCATCTAGTCCGACCCTCTGCCACGGCAGGATAGAATACTGGGGTCAAACGACCCCAGCAAGGTGTTCATCTAACCTCCTCTTAAAAACCCCCAGGGTAGGAGCCTGCACCACTTCTCTTGGAAGTTGGTTCCAGACCCTAGCTGCCCTGACCATGAAGTAGCGCCTCCTGATGTCTAACCTAAACCTACCCCCTGCCAGCTTGTGACCGTTATTCCTGGTCACTCCTGGCGGTGCTCAGGGGAACAGTGACTCCCCCAATGCCAGGTGAGCTTAGTCCAGTGGTTCTCCACTTTTTTGGACTCCAGACACCCCATGAACAATGACAGCTCTTAGTTTTCACTCCATATTTGATGGCAGAAAAGATACTAGAGTAGATGTGATAGCTTTTATTAGACCAACCGAGTAGTCGGAAAAAAGTTCTTAGCAAGGTTTCAGGCACAATCGTCCTTCTTCAGGCATAGAAACAGCAGAGACTCCCTATGCCTGAAGAAGGGTGATTGCTCCCAAAAGCTTGCTAAGAACTTTTTTCCGACTACTCAATTGGTCTAATAAAAGATATCATATCTACTAAAAGAACCTTGCCTGCCTATGTCCTTAGATCAACACAGCTACCACCAGCAACCCAGAAAAATATTAGAAGAATTCTAAGATTATATTAGAACCATTCTAACAATACGAGAACAATTAGAACAATTGCAAAGAACTCAGAAAAACCGCAACAGGTCAGAACGGTTTGACATCTGCAGGTTTGTCTGGTGAAGCACGTGTGCATGCTTAACATTGAGGGCAGCCTTGCAAGGATTTCCAGGCTGCTGGGGTTGCCCTGGCTGGGAATCACTGGCTCAGTCCCTGCCCTCTGGCCCGATGTTGAGCAGTCCTGGTGACCCCGTCCCCGTGCATCCACGGGGATTTAGGAGCACCGGCGCTGCCCGCAACATCAGTCCCAGCCGGTCCCCCCACGCGCGGGGGACTACAAGTCCCATCATGCCTCACGAATCCGGCCCTGGGTTGTACCAACTATGGTGGTGTGAGGGGGGGGATCCTCCTATTCCCGAGCACCTTCCAAGCGCCTCGCCCCCCGTGGTGTGAGCACTTGGTTCAGCCCGCGGGCAAGGGGCGGGGCAGAGGCGCTCTGGGGCGCGGGGGTGGCCGTTGCCTTGTCGCGCCGGGCCCTTGGGAGCTGCAGCCGCCGGGGAGGGAGGCGGGAGGGCAGGGGCGAGCGGCGATGCCGACGCAGCGGGAGGGCAGCGGCGGCGGCACCACCATGTCCCATTTGTCGCTGGGTGGCGGCGACAGCGCTCACCAGGTCCGCGTCAAAGCCTACTACAAGGGGTGAGTGCGGCGGCGCGGCGTGTTCTGGGGCAAGCGGCATTTTTGGGAAGAGAGGCGTTTCCTTCTGCCCCGGCTGGTGCCTCCAGGCCCCCACTGAGCCTTGGCCCTTTGTTCCAGGTGTTTGCACAGTGCTTGGGAAGAGACCCCCCTCTTACCATCTAAGCAAGGGCAAGACTTGGCTTTGGAGAGAGATGAGCAAATAAAAATAAAGAACTAAGAGGACGCGTGTGAGGAATTGCATTAGTGCTTTCATTAAGCCTGCATTGCTTTCCCTTTAGTAATCCATGTAATAATCACCGTTAAGATAAGGCCAAAAGCCGTGCTATGATTGGGAAAGTTTATATAGAGCTGTACGGGTGATAATTTGCATGTCACTTCCATCCATAGCATCTCTGGTAGGCTGGTTTTTTTTATTTTTATTTTTATTTTTTATAAAGAAGTATCTGAATGATGTTTGCATGAGTGTTTCGAGGTGTAAAATTAGATTGTGTGTAGTTGAAAGCCATTTAAGTTTTCATTGCTACCAAGAACAACAACATGTTTCTTGTGTGCCTGTTGGTGTGAGATGCCTCTCTCTGTTCACCTGGGTGGAAAGGCAGTTGTCAGTTCAAGTAAAGGACTGAAACTAACCAACTCCCTTTGTGACTCATGTTAATGATCCCGGTTATAAACAAGCTGTCTAACTGGAATGCCTTCCTCATGAGTTGCACGAAGGTCTCCTTTCTACATTTCCTGCCCACCCCCACTATTTTCCTCTGCACTCCAAAAAATTCTCTCATGCTCCATTTAGCGTGTCAGACTTCTCACCTTAAACTATCAGAAAACTTGCTAGAATATACGATTTTACTTGTGCCTGGATTCACACTTGGGGACTGAAGACCCTAAACTCTCTGGCCCCCCAGCCAGTATGGAGAACAGTGCTTTTGCTCAAGGAATTTGGCTAGGGAAACTGTTTTGAAATATATTTTTTTTCCCTTCAGAAAAAAGTTGTTGGAGCTGACATAAGTGTGTACATGTGTGTGTACATGTATGTGTATGTATCCGTACACGTTTTGATGGACCTTCATCAGGGAAGGTTTCTTGGTACAGGGATAGAATTTCTGGTCAAATCGGGGGTGGGGGGATTTTTATGGTGGCACAAAGGTGAAGCAAACCAACATGTGTACCCCCTTGTCTTGTCACAAATGCTCAAAACTTGTGGCCATAACTTGTGACTTGGTGGCAGCCTATAAGTATACAAGGGGTGTGCATCAGGATCTGTTCACCAGACCACTTCAATGAAAGACGATGTCCAATGGTCACAAATTCCTGGAAGACCGTTTTAGGTTGGACATAAGGCAAAACTTCTTTACTGTCCATGTTCCCAGAGCCTGGAATAGACTCCCTCCAGAGGTGGTGCAAGCACCTGCTCCAGACACTTTTAAGAAACATTTGTACACTTATCTTGCTGGGATTCTTTGACCCTAGCTGACTTCCTGTCTCTTGGGCAGAGGGCTGGACCCAGTGATCTTCCGAGGTCCCTTCCAGTCCTAATATCTATGAAATCTATAATCAATTTGTGATGATTTATTATGACAGATATCTTTTAGGTTTATGGTGGAAGAGTGTGGTCAGCCCAGAGCTGCTGATGCTTTCCAGCAGCCCTGGGCTGGCACACCCATGGTTTCAGGGTCTCAATCCCATGTGCCCTGAGAATTCCCATTCCTGGGGCAAGCAGGATCAGGCCCTGAAGCCCTGGGAGCACATGCCTGGGTTCCCCTGTTTGGGATTTCCCAGACACCCATTGACACTCCAGTATGGTCCCAGACCTGAGACAGACAATCAGCTGATTGGTGGGGCCTGGGCCTTGGACCACACTGGAGTATGGACGTTGCCCTGGTGTAGTCTTGGGGCTGAGGCTGCCAATTGGTTCACTGGGAGTTCCAGCCCCAGGACCACAATGGTGTGTCCAGCTCTCTCTGTGGTCTCCAAGGCAAGTTTCTGTAAGCTGGGGAAGCTAGGGTTTCCCTTTTTTAGAGATGTGCCCCAAAGATTTCCAGGGCACATCTCTGTTAATGGGGAACACATTGCCCATTGTCCCACAAGATCAATGGCGGGACAATGGGCAATCCATATTTTCCCCAATGAGGTGGATCAGTTATGCCAGGCACTTCCCGGCATACCCCATCTGTTCCATTTGGTGACATCGATTTCTAGCCTTAGAGCAATAAATAGTCTACCAAGGTCTCTTGCCAGGGAAGTCAAGTCCCTTGTCTGAATCAAGCAGGCCAGAGTCTTGAACATTGCTCTTCCATATTCCAGGTCAATGACCTGCCTGCCAGATCTTGGCCAGAAACAAGTCTCTTCATAACTCTTGGCTTTTGACAAGAATTTCATAAAGCCTGGATTTACTCTGTAAATAGGAAAACTTCTGAAATGTAACTTTAGTGAAATCAAAACGTCATGAAAATCTGTTTTTGCCCAGTTTTGTTGCTACAGTATCAGCTGTGAAGTGTGTAAATTTTAACTGTCTTGGAGTTGCTGAAGAATTAGGCAGCAAAAACAGTCATCTCATTGCAGTAGGACTTGAGGGCTCTTTTGGGAACCTTAACCATACTCAGCCTGATTTATTAGAACCTAGATCATTTGTTAGAGAGTGGCAAAGTTTCCCAGATGGTGCTGTAGCATTCATGAGAGATTCAACAAAAATTCAAAGAGCGTATGAGTTTGATGAACAGTTTGAGGCACTATACAGGGGTAGGCAACCCCTGGCACAGGTACAAGAGCATGGTGCACACAGGCATTTTGCTTGGCACACGTGCCTTGGGGCAGAGGGTGGGAAAAGGGGCTGTGCTGCCACAACAAGGATTGGGCCCCCCATGGCTCATCTGCCATCCACCCTTAGCACGCCAACATCTTACAAGTTGAGGTTATGGGTGTTTTTGCTTAAAAACATTGCTGACCCCTGCACTCTACTTTGCCAACATCCATAGGTGTAAGTACTCCAGAATTGGATGTTAGCTGTAGCCAAACTGGGGATTTTGACTAGGATATGCTAATATTCCTGCTTGGACTAAAACCTTGAGGGTTTCTGATTTAGAGGGTCTTACCCCCTGCTCAGGGTCCTGCCCCAACCCTGTAGGCAGAGGGGGCATGGCCGAAACCCACAGGAGGAAGAGGGAGTGGCATGGCACAAACCTGGCCAGGCAGAGGAAAGGGGGCATGGCCCAGCCCCAAACCGCAGGGGGAGGGGAAGTGGCCCAGCCCCAACCTTGACATGCAGGGGGAAGGGAGTATGGCCTGGACTTGGTTGGGGGCAGGGAGAAAGGGGCATGGGCCACAGCTGTGCAGGAGGATATGGCTTGACTCTGGCCAGGGTATAGCTTGCCTCTGACCTACTGCCCAGGGTTTTGGATTTTAGCAGTGGGGAGTGACAGTTAATCCTACCACTCCTCCCCTACCGCCAAATTTCCTGAGCCTTGGGGAGCCCTGTGGGCTGGATTCCAAGGCTTTTCAGGCCATAAAGGGCCTGTGGGCCAGATGTTGAGCACCCCTGCTTTAAATCATTCTGGGCTGGACTGTACAGACTTGACTTAATCAAGAATACAAATATTAAAATAGCAGACTCCTTTGAAATATTTTGTATTGTAGGAATTTCAATGCAAGATAATTGGAACTCCTTAAAAATCTAAATGCTTGTCATTGAGGGTATGATAAATATGTGGAGGAGTTGACTTCTCTGTTTGGGCCTTGGGTGAAAAAATCTAAAGCGTCTAGTGTTGCTCGCTGCTCTAGCTAGTAGTTTAGATGTACACTTTTGTGGAAGACCAGAAGTGAAAAACTGGATAAATGTATCTGATTATCCTTTAATATTTGTTTTTTTGTTTTTTTTTTATAAAGGATGTATTATGAATAGCATGCAGTTCTTAAGGGGTAATGAAGAAAAGCCTTTTGATCAAAATGGGAAGGGGGAGAAGTGCAGAAAGGTTCACATTCTCTTTCTGTGGGCTCTGGAAAACAAATTGGCCTGTTTTCTGACATCTCTGCTCTGAACTCAGGGAGACAGCAGCAATAAACAATCTTGCTATTGCTCATCTGCTACAGTATTGGGAAGATGATAAATGTAAAATTTGGATGTAAACAGGCTACTAGTATATGTTTTTTAACTTATAGTTTAAACACAAGTAATACAGGGAAGGGACTGCATGTATTCAGGCATTTTTTTTCTAATATGGGGGAGCAGTAGATACTACTAAAATTTAAAGGAGTAAACTCTGTAAAATGGGGCTTTTAAAGTGAAGGTATTGTTTAACCTTTAACATTAGAGGTGCAAATGACCTATAAATAAAGATCTCATTGAAAAAAGGACTTAATACAGTCCCTAGTCAAGATAAGGATGGTGTGTCTTAGCTTTAGATGCAAGGCAGGGTAGGGTTGTGTCTTATAGACTTACCAAATCAGAGATGCCTAAGTTTTTGTAAGCAGTGGTTTGCTTTTTCCTGTAGTCCCTTCATAACATCAAAGCAAAGCTTCTCAATAAAAAGTAGTGATTAGAATGCAAAAGGTAGAGAAGAGGGAGGATAAAGGAGGGGGCGCTGCTGGGAGAGGCAAGGTGGGTAAGAGAGAGGAAAACAAAGTCAGCTAATCCATTGAGGGACCTAAGGGTTATAAAAGCTAATCTAGGTAATAGGATGAGAATCTGTAGTCTTCACGTAGACCATATTTAATGCAGCTCAGTCTGGATGATTTCGTGTTCCTCAATTCCCTTTCAAGATTATTTTTTAAAGTTTTATTGTCTAAGAACAGCTGCTCTGAGGTCAGCGATGGATTGTCTAGGGGGTCCCAAGTGTTCTGATCAGAGCTTTTTCATCCCTGCTTATAGGTAGACACCTACTGAGACTGAGGTGGCAGGTGGGTGATTGTGTGGGCCAGTTGTGGTGCCGGCCACCATTCTCGTGGTGTTTTCACAACAGGTCCACCACCTCCATCTCATTGTCAATTGGCCAAGAGGGCTGCCTTTTGTGTGGCTCCACCCCTGACTACTAATTAGTGGAGAGGGCCACCCTTCATACAGCCCCACCCCTTGCCACTGACTGGCGGAGAGGGGCAGGGCTTCACGCGAGGCAGCCTTTAGCCAATCAGCAACAGAGGCAGGAGGGGATGGCTGCTATCTTGGCTGCTCCCCACCAGGCTGTGAGGCTGGGCTGCAGCGGCCACTGGCTCCCACTGGGGAGTTAGCATTTTCTTTTTGGTAAGTTTTTTTTTTTTTTCTTTTTTTTTTCCTGGAGATTACATGAAAAATTGCAGAAACCACCGTTTTTTTGTGGTTTCTGTGAAAATCACAAAATCACAATTTGATTAGGTCCCTGCTTATAGGGATCACCCTGTTTGCCCAGTGTAGACAGTAGAGGGGCACTGTAAGCAGGTGATGATCTATATGACAGTAGGAGAGCAAACTTTGGATGCTTACAATCTGCATTACTTGGTCCAGTGATGATGTGGTCTGTGTGGCTGAAAGGGCATAGCAGGCATCTGGGTGCACTGTAAGGTCTGGTGCCTTGGTGAGAATAGGAGTCAGGTTGGGGCGGGCAGTTATTTTGGGTGGAGGGCTGCTTACTGAGTTTTGGCAAGCCATTGGGGGCCGCATGGCAGGCAGCCAGGAGCAGATGCATATTAATTTTCTAAATTTTTTAGGGGCCCCGTGGGCTGGATACAATGGCCTGGCGGGCTGCATTTGGCCGGCAGGCCGCATTTTGCTCACCCCTGAGTTAAGTAGTTTGTTTTTTGAGGAGACGCTGAGGCTGATGGGCTGCCTGTAAGCCAGGACAGGTTTGTTCCTGATGACTACCTTGAGGTGGCCATCGATTTCCGGAGAGGCTGGAGGTTGCTAATGATGCATCTAAAGGGTTCCAGCTATGGGCTATAGGTGACAACCAAAGGGATTCTGTTGCCCTTGTCTTGGGATTGACATTGTAGTAGGTTGGAGGTGGGGTCTGAGTCTGGCTTTCTTGATTTGAGTAGCTATGGTTTTGGGTTTGCATTGTAAGTGTAGAAGTCTCTGCTCCTAATTCTTAATGCGTGCATCCCAGTAAGTGGGATCAGAGCAGATATGGTTGTAATATAGAGCTTGGCTGTGGACAGTGAATCTAACAGTGTTTTTCCATTTTAGTTTAGTGCATTTAGCCTTAGTGCATTTAAATCTTTTTATTTTAAAAAGAGTAGGTGGGGGAGGTGTTGCTAGCCTTGGCTATTTTCAAGGGGCCTAGGCTGAGCTGCAGAAGTGCTGCTAAACCAGAAGCCCCCAAAGCTTGTTTGACTTTGGAATGAACCTTTACTTTGCTGACCAAGCTAGTTGTCATGCCTTCAAAAGAAGCACATTTTAAAGTGTCCTTTAAAACACATTTCAATATACAACTTCCTGCTTTTCTGATCTTAGGATAAGAAAGCAGCATTACTCAAGTGATTGAAGCAGAAGGAGGTGGATTCTGCCTCTCTCTCCCCTCCTTTTCCCCACATACGATTCAGGTTGTGTGCTTCTGAGAGGGGAGCAGTAACTCATCCTCCATTTGCTTCACTTTCTTAATTTCTGTAAATGAGAGCAGGAGTAAATGTTAGCTCCACTCAGGTACTTAGAATTACTTCAGTGAAAGAACTGTGCAAGTATATAGTATTGTTTGAAAATCTTTTCAGGAACTCTGCAATCGGAAGGCTCCTTTCCCCACCCCTTGTCTGAGGATCATGTCTTGACACGCAGCTATGGGAGGGAAGTATATTGGGAAGTATTTCAATTAGTGGAGAAAAATGTGTCTTGTGCAAATGACTTTGAAAAATGGGTATATTTTGACAGAGATCAAACTTTTCCTTTTCCTTCTTTCCCCAGCCTCTTATGTCTTTAAAAAAAAAAAAAAAAAGATAGTTTTACTTCTACATTTGAAATGTGAAACTATTCCTTCTTTTCAAAATTTGAAAAGATGAAGCATTTTGTTTCATCTAGTATAAAGCCTTGTATCATATTTCTGTTGCAGCTGTTCTATCTAATTAAAGCTTCATAAACTCTACTATTCACCATGGAATTTGAACACCTTCTGGACTGAAAATTTTATTAGGCAAAGCAACTCTTCCAATAGGAAGATATGGGTAACTAGTCAGACTAGTTCTTCCATGGAACAAACTTTTGCTGTAGAAACTCCTATTAGTGAGTGAATTGGCTTCTCGCCACCCAGAAAACAATTTTAATCATGACATATTAGATGCCGCTTTATTCTACAAAAAATCCCTAGTTTGACTTATGATTTACTAGGAAGTGGGGACAAGGTAATGGGGTCATTTTGTTTTGTTTGCTTGTTTGGGTATTTTTTAAATAAGGTAAGAACTATAATAAAATCCCTTCCAAAATGTATTTGTGGCTGCCCAACATGTTCTGTTTAGAGAGTTGAGAGTAATAACTAGGAAAATTTGCCCAAATACTAAAATATTTAGTATATCCATCCTGCAGGGGCTGCTTTTTTTCTTTCTGAACTGAAAGGTAGCAAGTACTAAATCTAATTTTGACTACATCAATGTTTGCCTTGCCTAACAAGATAACTGAAGTGCTTAATCACCTCAAAATGCTCAGGATATACTAAATCTGTAGACCTTTTATCACTACTGTGCTTTGTTTACTGTATATTGCAGTTAAGAGTCTACACTTCAATTAAACTTCTACATATCTATTGTATTGAGTACTTTGTCACAAAAGTTTGCATCTTTCCTTCCACTACAACCTTTTATCCTGCTTTTCTTATTGCCACTGATGACTGACCACGAGACAATAACATTTCTCATCCAGATGTTTCCCACAAATATCCACTTGCTCAGGGAATCTTGTAGCTGCTTCTCCAATATTAGCTTGTTCTCCCCTTTCCTTATTCTCTCTAGAACTTAAACCTTCAAACAACTTGAATTTGCTCTGACTTATCTTATTTGGGGTTTTTTGTTGTTCTCCTGCCCTGGCGGGGGGTTGGGCTAGAAGATCTACTAGGTCCCTTCCGACCCTTAATCTATGAAATCTATGAAATCTGGTCTTAGGGTTATATCTGTCACTCCCACAATATATACCATTAACTCTTAGCTTTAAGTGAAATCCTAGCATGCCAGAGTTTTATGTCTCACAGTGTGGAGACAGGCACCATAGGAGCCTTAGTTTGAGCTGGGAGGGGGTGTAGGGACTAGCATGGACTGTGTGTTGGGGAAAGGGAAGGCATTAGGGGATGTGTGTGGGCATTTGGAGGAACTGCCCGAGCCTCTCTCCTTCCAGATCTGCACTGCTCTGGCCTCCTGCATCCCTGGATAGACTTGAGGTGCCCCTTGGAAAATGCCAGCTCTTAGTTTTCACTCTTCTTTTGCCTACAGGAAAAATAATAGAGCAGAGGACTCCAAGAACTGTGGCTTTCTGTTTGAAGTCTCTGGGTTTATCTTGTGAATCATGTTAGTAAACCTAACAGTGCTAATAACATTGTGTGGCAATCTTGAAGGATCTCAAGGCACCCTGTTTTGAGAAACAGAGCTCAATGGCAGTGTTTCTCAATGTGTGGATCATGACCCAAAAGAATATATGCAAGGGTCACAAACAAACTTTAAAAATGGATTCTTCTTTAAATAAGAAAAATGTGGGAAACCATGGCTTCTCCCTTGCAGGCTGGCAGAGTTCCAGCCTGTAAGGGGCTGCTTGGGGCCCTCCGTGCCCCAAACACCCACCCCGTGCCCCACACACTTGAGGGTGGGGGCAGTGGGTCCAGAGTGAGGGGCACTGGTTTGGGACTGGTCACTGATCTTTACGAATGGGTCCTGGTACAATAAATCTGGAGAACAACTACTCTAGGGAATAGTGAATGGATGTGATGTTTTGCTGAGCCTGGTGAAAATATGGGGAAGAGTTGTTGGTGTTTGGGATCTAGTAGGAGAAGATATGTGGAGAAGGAGATGTGGAGCCTTCTACGTCACTGGATGGGAAGGATTTCAGCTTTCTTAATTGTGGCTCTGTTCTCAGTGCTTTTGGCATCTCAAAAGCACAAGACCACTTATTGAGGACAATTTCTTACTTGGTTTTTTTGTTTGTTTGTTTTGTTTTTTTACTGTTGCAATAGTTTTAGAAACTCTAATTCCTCGCTGAACTGGGATATAAAAAATGTGGTGGTTAAATGATCTATTACGCTAGTAAGCATTGTTGGCAGGCCAAGCTGTTTTTGCTGTCAGTAAAAAAAATCAAACCAAAACAAAAATGTCTTGGGTTGGCCACCATGTGTGATTACAGTAATGTACATCTTGCTGCCAGCACCACAGGGGTCCTTGATTCATCCTACATGCTGGTACACCCAACTGTACCCTGTCCCTTGCTGCACCTCCCAGGATGATGCCACAGCGGATGGGGTTGGGCATGTGGAGTTATGCTGGGGAGCAGGAAGAGGAGTGTAAGCAGCCTCTTTCCTATCCCTGCTCTCTGCACTTGGTTGGGCAGCAGCTGCTACAGCTCTTGCTGTAGTTGCATGAGCCTGGCTGCAGTACCTGAGGGACAGGCTTGCTGCATGAGTCTGGCTGGCACAGACTCTATAGGGCTGCTCCTGATGCCCTATTCACTCCTTTCCCCCTCCCAGATACATTTCTGGGCTCAGGGCTGCACTTCATGAAGAAAAGCCCTGGTGTATGAGACGGGGTGCATTGCACTTGTCTCACCCCTCACCCCAAAGATGCACAGGGGTGCATCTACTCAGTTTCCTATAGCCAGGCTTCTTGGGGCAGCCATGGAGAAGACTTCAGGGGTGGAGGGAGCCATACTAGCACCCCCTCGAAGCCCTTCATCCTGCCTAGTCATTCTACTGTTCAACCTCACACCTTGTTGCTCCTCCCATCTTTACTCTTGCTGGCTCCACTCCCTCTCCCCTTCCTCTGGGTTCCACAGCTCCCTTCCAGCTGCACCACTGCCTGCTGGGTCCTTTTAGACAAGCAGCTGTAAGAGACAGGGGATGGGGCTCTTGCTGGGGTGGGCGGCAGCAGTGCTGGGAGAGGGGCTGCATCCACCCCAAAATTTGCCATAGCCCCCCTTGCAGTGCTGCCACTGCCTATCCTGAATGCAGCCCAGCTCCCACGCTGGGAAGAGCCCAGTGCCACTCCGGCCCCAGCCTGCAGTGGCAGCCCGCCCTCAACCTGTGTGCAGATCTGGGGGCACACACCCCCTCATGCTTCCTGGGGTGTGCGCAGCAGCAGAAACCATCCCCTCCCTGTGCCCCCCCAGATGAGCCACTCAAGCTCAGTCTCATGCCCTGTCCCAGCTGCACAGCACCTGCCCCTGCCCCAGCCCCACCCCCACTCCCTCACTGCAGGGGCCTCAATCTGCCCCCCACTCCTTCCTTCACGACAGACCTACCAGCCAGACCTGGCTATGCTCCTGACCACCTACATGCTGCTTTGCGGCTGCGTGCATGCATTGGGCATTTTTTCATAGATTCATAGATTGTTAGGGGCTGGAAGGGACCTTGCAGATCATCGGGTCCAGCCCCCACACTAAGCAGGAAGACAGCTGGGGTCAAGTGACCTCTTCCCCCACATCTTTTTTTTTTTTTTCTTTTTTAGACACATTGTAGCATACCCCCTCTTGCCTCCATTTCCTGCCAGTATATCATAGTACTGATATAACTTGTGTATGCAATTAAAATGCTGTCCTATCCAACTGGCAGGTGGCTGCTGTTTGAATGACTCTGTTTGTTTCTATACAAAATGTAGGATTTATGTA
The DNA here is from genome assembly GCF_001723915.1 of Gavialis gangeticus. Taxonomy (NCBI): domain Eukaryota; kingdom Metazoa; phylum Chordata; order Crocodylia; family Gavialidae; genus Gavialis; species Gavialis gangeticus. The sequence continues at coordinate 17,687,116 of NW_017728995.1, forward strand.
TTTCTGTTATCAAAAATAGGTACCTTCTCCAGTTTTCAAATAATTGGGTAATAAAATCACTTTTAATCTAGCCACTTTGCCAAAAAGAAACTACAATGTTAGATCTATAAATTCTGTCATTAAAAGTCTAATTCATTTATTTGTAACTGATGTACAATACACTGATGAAAATCAATAAGAAAGTAGGAGAGTATTTGCCAAGATAAGATTCCTTTTATTTTTTATGGGGCAACTAGTTTATCTTTCTCTCTCTCTTGCTCGTGTCCCCCACCCTCTCTCTCATCCCCTCTTTGTGTTGGCAGTATAAATTGTGGCCTGAATAGCTCTAACCCTGTGTACAGTCATATAATTAATGGATTTGAATGCTCATTTCTTTCTTTCTGTCTCTCTTGCTCAGGGACATCATGATAACCTATTTCGAACCTTCCATCTCATTTGAAGGACTGTGTAATGAAGTTCGAGACATGTGCTCATTTGACAATGAACAGCTCTTCACTATGAAATGGATTGATGAAGAAGGTAAACCAAGTACTACAAGATAACATATTATGGAGATCATATATTTGTATTGTGGATATAAAATGAAATATATGTACAGTTACTACAATTGAATTTCTAAGACTGTGAGAGAGAACTAGCATGGTCCTAAGTTTGACCTCCATTATAGAGCTGCCAGTAAAACTTCAATTTCTTGGGCATCAAAATACATAAATTACTTGTTTATATACTGAGCATATATTGACAGTACTTACTTTAAGTCCCAAATATCCTCACTCCATCAAAGAGCAGTGTGGAGTCTCCTTGTTGCTTAATAGAGACGTTCCATGTGGAGCTGTTAGGCTGCAGGTGCCCAATTTCTGGCTCTAGGTTTGAAACAAAGGCTGGCTTTGAGTATGAAACCAAAAAGTTATGCTCAGAGACTGACGGTTCAGCTCAAAACCTTAGGTCTTACGTGTAGAACCATTTCCTGGACTACATATTAAATGTAATGGTATACACACAGCTGTGTCAGCAGGGTTGTGCATCGCTGTCATTTTCCACTTGACGCAACTTTTCCCATCCAAAATTAAAAGCTGTTCAGTTTGTTCAGCACTGGTCCACAATCAGTGCTTAAACCATGCAGGTACTGAATGAGCAGGTTTGCCAGATGGTAATATGAACTCAAGAGGTCTGAAAAGACCATTTGACTGCAGCCTCATTGCTTCAGGGCAGGTGAGTGACACTGTAGAATGGACATAAGGGACGATTCAATTTATCAGTGGCATGGAGTACACTTACAGTATGTACGTCCACCATTATGGTAGCACTGAGAATTTCCTAGAACAGCTGCTTCCATTATGAGGTTAGGCCTTAACTGAACACTAACTTCTTTTTTTTTAATGGAAAAATATCTGTTTACAAATATTTCTACAACTATATGTGTATGCAATGAAAGAGAATTTCAGCTTTTGAGTTGAGGGCCTGAAAAATGTCATTCTCCTCACTTCCATTATGGGAATGGACTAGCTTGGGTCAACAACCCCTGGCACGCAAGCCCATTTTGGTCAGCACACCCCCACCAGCCAGGGCTCTAAGCAGCTGCTGTCAGCCATGGAGCTCAGGCTGCTCCCAGCAGGCAGCTGGGAGGCTGCAAGCCCTGCTGCAAGCAGGCTGGGCTCCGTGGGCCGGCTGCAGCCTGGAGGCTGCAAACAGCTGCTCTGTGACACTGTGGCGCTTTCCAGGGTAGACATTGTGGGTTTTTCGGCACTCTGGCCAAAAAACTTTGGCTACTCCTGGACTAGCTGTTAGGGCTGCGTGAAGCTTTGGCTGCTGATTCGATTTGGAAGAGATTTGGCCCGATTTGGCAGCCGAATCTCCAAATCTGAATCGAATCGGGAGATGAATAAAAAGTTCTGAATCAATTTGAAGCTCTCCGAATCTTTGTTCTACACATACAGAATGTGCCCCCATACCTCCTCCTCAAAAAAAACCCAAACCTAACAGACCCCTTAACTTCAGCTTTGTAGCTTCAGAGGTAGCAAAGTCAAGCCAGTGCTGAGTGCTTGTAAAATCCCATCGCATCTACTAAATGTAATTCATATGCATGGAATGTCTGCCTGGCTGTCCAAAATAGCCTCAATTCTTCTAATCAAGTTTTTCTAGAAACCTGTAATTTGGCTTATTTCAGAATCCTTTTCCAGAACTTAAAAAAAACCTCAGTACATCTTTTTTAATACACGTAGTATATAAATTGTCTTTCATGCACATGCTATTTTCTTTCTGTTATTATAGAATAAATTATTCATGGTTGTTGGCATATATAACAGGAAATTTAGTGCTTAATCAGTAAGTAGTGAATTATGGCCTAAATAAACTGCCTGTTCCAAGTACAGGAGTAAGCTATTAAGCAGTTTAATTGTAATGATCATTTACTGGATTTTTTCCTGTGTCATTTCTATTACCAAGTCTGACTATTTTAGCCCCTGTAAAATAAAAACCATTGTAACTTCCATTTTATATATCCAGCTTGTGCTTACAAACCTAAACCTAACTTAATTATGAAGGTAGTCTCTCTTAAGATAAATGGATGCGACTCCCCTGAAAAAGTAAATTTTCAAGTAATACAAACTTCGACTGCTTTTTGGTCTAATTTTAGATGTACCACCTTAGTTGCATCCCTGTCATACACTGAGAGACTTGCTTTATTAACCATCAGATATTAATCTTTTCGTTTAATGAAGACTCTAGGCATGATTGTGTTGTACTAACACAACAAGTAAACATACCCAATCTTGTATTTTGAAATTAAAAAAACAGCTGCACTTCTGAAGACTTTGTGTATGCTTGTTGCTATAAAAATTATTTTTGAAAATTACGTTGGATGCCTAAAAACCGGAAATGTTAATGTTTGATCTTAGAAGATACTTGCTAGTTATTTCCTTTATAAATCCATCTAACCAGCAGGGAACCTGGTTTTCTCTTTTTTAAAAAAACTGCGAATTCTCTGATTTTTAAAAAAATATTCAATTCTCTGATTTAACTCACCCAAAATTTTATTGATTCATTTATTTATTTTTATATATATATATAGATATATATATATATTTGGGGGGGTAATCAGAGAATTTGTTGTTTTAAAAAAATTAAATAAACTTAAGCCTCCCCCCCTTCTCTGATTTAAAGTAAATATAATTTTGGGAGTTTTAATCAGAGAATTTGGGATTTTTTTTTTAAAAAAAGAAAGCCAGGATCCCTGCTAATTAGATGGACTTTTTTTAAAGGGAATAACTGGCAAGTATCTTCTAAGAAGATCAAACATTAACATTTCAATTTCTTAGGCATCCAACAGAAATTAAAAATAATAATTTTATATAGATGTATCATATATATGTATATGTATCAATTTAACACAATATTTTATTGATATATTTACAATTTTCAAGCAATTTGGAAGCCTACCAGTGCCTCAGTCATTATAATAAAATAAATTCTAAATACTAAATTCTAAAATGTTTTGGTGTTTGATCTTGGTTTTTTTCATTATGAAAAATTAGAGCTTTGCCTGTCACCTTCTTGCACCAGGATGCACGTCCAGCTGTGTCTTTGTGGCACTGAACAACCCTGATATGTCAGTGTCCTGCCCATGCCATTGCCCATTACTCCCAAGCCATAGGCCTCCCCGCCCCTCTCTCCCAAATGCTCCCATCCCACCCCGGCTGGAGTCCAGCGGCTGTAGCAGCTCAGACTTGTCGTGGGTGGTGGCGGAGTGAATCTAACCACGGCCCAGACTGGAGGGAGGAGGGGATGCTTGTGACACCCAGTGCCCTAGGCTGGGGCTCCCACACTGCACCAGGAAGCCTGACCAGAGCCCCACTCCCTCCCCCCAGAACAGCATCTTCCCAGCTGCCCTGCCTCTGTGAGCACAAGCCCCAGTACTGGTGCAATTGGCTTGGCCACACAGCTCCTCGATGCCCCCAGCAGGCCCCCCTGCTCCCTTCCACCACTAGAGGGGGCAGGCACCTCCACCCACCCACCCTGCTGCAGCCACAGCACCCAGACACCTTCCCTCAGCACCAGCAAACACCTGCCCCTGTCCCCCCACCACACACTTCACACCCACACCCCTCACAAAGTCCCCAAGGCCTGGCCTTCCAACCCCAACCCCCCATAGACTTTCATAGATTTCATAGACATTAGGGCTGGAAGGGACCTTGGAAGATCATTGAGTCCAGTCCCCTGCTCCGGCTGCAGGAAGTCAGCTGGGGTCGTAGGATCCCAGCAAGATAAGCATCCAATTTACTCTTGAAGGTGTTCAATGTAGGTGCTTGAACCACCTGCGATGGCAGACTGTTCCAGACTTTGGGGGCTCGGACAGTAAAGAAATTCTTCCTTATATCCAGCCTGAAACAGTCTTGCAGTAGTTTATGACTTATATGCATTCAGCTGCCAGAGCTGCCCCCTGCTCCCATGCCTGGCTGTATGGTGGCCAGATGAATGTGTGGGTATGTGGGGTGTGGGTGGGTATGGGGAGAAGGTGGCTGAGGTTTGAGTATGGCAGTGCGAGGGGGGGCGTAGGTGCATGTGTATGGAGGGGTGTGCGTGTGGGACTCATCCTATGAACACACACACACTTTGTCCCTGTGCCTGCCAATACATGGGTGCACACACATACACACCCCTACCAGTGTGGTCCCATGCTTCGTGGTCCCAGGATGCAGCCAGG
>NW_017728995.1:17691960-17692605 GCF_001723915.1 Gavialis gangeticus
CTGGGGTTGTCTGAACCCAGCACTTTCCTGTCTATGCAGGGAGTCAGACTCGATCTATTTAGGTCCCTTCCAACCCTAACTTCTATGAATCTACGCTCGCTGCCTGATCCAGCTAGTCCCAGGATGTGTGCACTACCTGCCCCAGATCCAGCATATGTGGGAGAGGGGGCATGTACATGGGCCTGTGAGCCCAGTCTGGCAGGGGAATCAGCCCCATACCACTCTTCCAGCCCAGGGGGTCAGAGGAGTTTGACATTCTAGACATAGGAAGACAATGTGAATCTGGGTGAATCTGATATCTTTTAATAGATCAACTTAAATAGTTGGAAAAAAAAATTTTAAGAAAGCTTTCGGGTTTAAAAACCCTTTGTCAGGCCAAAGAAGTTTCTGCAGTTGGTGTGTGCTCTTCCTGAATGGAATGAAAAGTAAATTAGCCAGTGGCTGGGCTGGTATGCATCCAAGATAGGCGGTTAGTGAAGATGTAAAAAGAGGAGACAGTGGGTGAGAGACAGGCTGGGTGGCGGGGAGAGAAGGGAGATGAATAGTGGAGAGGTACCTGTGAGAACTGTGCCCCCGCAGGTAACTGGGTATTCCTGTCTTTGAGAGATTTCCAGTGTGCGTTCATTCTGGTGAGCAGTTGTTGTT
>NW_017728995.1:17702755-17715501 GCF_001723915.1 Gavialis gangeticus
AAGATGTAAAAAGAGGAGACAGTGGGTGAGAGACAGGCTGGGTGGCGGGGAGAGAAGGGAGATGAATAGTGGAGAGGTACCTGTGAGAACTGTGCCCCCGCAGGTAACTGGGTATTCCTGTCTTTGAGAGATTTCCAGTGTGCGTTCATTCTGGTGAGCAGTTGTTGTTTGGTCTCTCCTATGTATTTTCCATCAGGGCATTTGGTGCATTGGATGAGAAGTATTACATTTCTGGAGGTGCAGCTGTAAGATCTGGGAATGCTGATGGCTGTGTTGTGGGGTGTAGTAATTGTGGGGGTGGTGGAGATGTGGTGGCAGGTTTTGCATTTCTCGTCATGACATGGTCTGGATCCATTCGGTGTGTTCTGGGCCTGAGGAAGTTTGCTTTTGGTGATGAGGTTAGTGAGGTGTTAATGCTTGTTTGAAGACTAGGATGGGTGGCTCTGGGAAGATCTCTTTAAGAATAGGGTGTCTTTCTAGTGTGGGTTGCAATTGTTTGAGGATCTCCCATATGGGTATGAGGGAGGGGTGATATGTCATAACCAGCGGTGTGTGATTCATGGGGGTTTTCTTCTGTACTGCAGCAATTTTTCACATGGTATCCAGGTGTCTCTTTCAAATGTGCGATCTATCTCTCTGGAGGAGTGTCCTTGTTGGGTGAACGCCTTTTTAAGGTTGGTGAGGTGGCAATCCCAGGTGTTCTCCTCAATGCAAATTTAGTGGTATCTGAGGGCTTGGCTGTATATCACAGCTATTTGGTGTGTTTAGCATGACTGCTGGTTCTGTGCAGATATGTATGTTGGTCTGTGGGTTTCTTGTATAACGAGGTCTGTATTTTCCCATTATGGATGCTGCTCATCGTGTCTAAAAAGGAGATACTGGTGCTGAAGTATTCAAGAGATAGTTGGATGGAGGGATGGTGATTGTTGAATTTCTGATGGAACTCAATCAGAGATTGCAGGTTTTCAGTCCAAGTGATGAAGATTTCATCGATATATCTTAAATATAGCAAGGGTTTGATGGTGCAGTCCTTGAGGAAGTCTTCTAGGTGGCTCATAAAAAGGTTGGCATACTGTGGGAACATTTTGGTGCCCATGGTCTGGAGGAAGTGTTGGTTATTAAAAGTGAAATTGTTGTGTGAGAGCATGAAGTGTATAAGGTCAGTAATATCTTTGGGTCTGTACTCGGAGTTGTAATCTTGGTCTTGTAGATATGTAAGGCAGACTTGGATGCCATCTTGGTGTGGGATGTTGGTATATAGGCTGGTAATGTCCATGGTAACTAGGAGGGTGCTGGGAAGGTGGTCTATGTTTTTAAGTTTCTGTAGTGTCTTGTCATTCAAAGAACAAGTTTTGTCCAAGTGGTTTTAGGATTGATTCAATGAAACCTGATATTTCCTCAGTTAGGGTCCCATGGTTGGATATGATAGGTCTGCCAGGGTTCCCTTCTTTGTGGATTTTAGGGAGCATGTAAAAAGTCCCTGGGTTGGGTAGTGGGGGGGATCAAGGTCTGTAGTTTTTCTTGTAGTTTTGATGGAAATGATTTGATGGTATTACTGAGTTTCATGGTGAAAAGGGGAGTAGGGTCTTCTTGTAGTTCTTTGTAGTTGATGGTGTCAGAGAGTTGTCCGTTGGCTTCCTTTATGTAGCCTTCACAGTTTATGACGACTTTGGCTTCTCCTTTATCTGCTGGTTTTATTACTATTTGGTGGTTCAATCTTAGAGATTCTATGGCCTTTCTCTCAGGTAGAGAGAAGTCGTGATGGTGGCGTGTTGCTGATTATTTCATTGTTCATTCTTTCCCTGAAGCAGTCAATGTAGTCAAGGTTAGGGTTTCGTCCACTGTGAGGTGTCCAATCTGATGTTCTTTGGGGTTTTTTGGGGTTGATCTTTTCCTCAATGTTGTCAGAGGATGAGTTGTTGTTGGAAGTGGATTCATGTTGGTCATGGAAATATTCCTGGAGGCGGAGGCGTCGGAAGAATTCTAGTTCTCCATATTGAAGTATTTTTATTAGTGTATTTTTCTGGACAGAAATTTAGGCCTTTAGAAAGGACAGATTTTTCAGTTTTGGTAAGCATGTGTGTGGAGAGAGTGATGATATTTGAGGGTTGGTCGCTGCTTTCAGTTTCATCAAGTCTGAGGTTGGAATGTTGTACAGTGTTGGTGTTGTTCCTCTGATGGTTAATTTGAGGCTGGGAAAGTTGTTCTTGGAGTAATTTGTTCCATTTCTTTATTTTATGTTGGACGAATGTTGTAGAAAATTTTTCATAGTCTCATCACTTTTTCACGTATAAAAGCAATTTAATTTTAGAAATCTAAAATATGGCTCATGGTTTTTCTTATGTGGTGTGTAACTGTGTTTGTTTCTGTCGTACAAAATGTGTATGAGATGAGCCAAAATAGTACAAAATAAACGAGTCACAAAATCTCTTATTAAATCTGGAGGGAGTTTAGATACAATCTCTGGAACAGGATTCTCCTTTCTGACTGACTAGAAGCATTAAGAATGCATAACTTAGAAACACTAATAGATATGAATGTGTGTGTGACTCAAATTAAAAGCAGTTGTGGCAAAATTCCATCACAATGCTATATCTTCAAATTACACTTATTTTTTTTTTTTTTTTTTTTTCTCTTTCTCTCTTTTTAGGAGACCCGTGTACAGTTTCTTCTCAGCTGGAGTTGGAAGAAGCTTTCCGGTTATATGAATTAAACAAAGATTCTGAGCTGCTAATTCATGGTAGAGTAGAGCTTAATTTCTTTCTCCTTATACAAATAAGCCAGTACATCCTTCTTTCTGTTCCTCTGGATATTGATTTGGTCTTGCTTATCACATCTGAATATTGAAATTTGCTAGTTTGTACTTGTCTCCCCTTCTCATCCACCCATGCATCAAAGACTACTGCACCAAATGATTTGATATCCTTAGAAGAAGACTGCTGCACCAAAATCCCATAGTGTTGCTAACAATACCTTGATTGGTGAAAACGTTGATGGAAAATTTGCTTAGTAGTGAATAACATGTAGAAATAGAAGTGGAAAGAAAGCCTCCTCGCATTTGGTACAGTAGCACTTGGCATGTTTGTGCTGGCAGGAAGCTGACTGTTGTTCATACCATGCTGGGTCCTATTCCCTGCTCACTGCTTTTAAAGTAGGAGTCAAATAAAAGAAAATAAACTAATAATCTTCATTCACAGGCCTAGGTTAGGTACTTTGGTCAGACTTCAAGATGGAACAAAATATTTTAAAGTTAATGCTGAACAGTAAAAAAACTGGCAGTGCTGTATGTGAACAATGCATACCTGTCCAAGCTATTGTTTGGCCCACTGTGGTTATTTCTCCGGGCTAAGTAAATTAGTACTGCCTTGCTTATGTTAGAATATTTTTCTTTGTATGTGGAGACGTAGAACCCGCAGAAACTAAATTTTAAAGTAATAGAAGAAAGCAGCTGGCTCCCAAGAAAAAGGTGCAAGCGTGATGTTGTTTTAGTATGACCCCTGTTTTGGGGAATGAAAGCAAAATGGCTTCAGAAGCCCAAATTGAATTGAATTCTATTTCATCCATGTAGGCACAAATCAAAACTTGTAATTTCAGTTAGAGCAGAGACGGATATCTGAGACTAACTACTGTTTCTCTTTTTCTAGTGAGCTTTTTTAAGGCTTATAAAATGGTGAATGTTTCTACTTTCTGGAGCAGGGAATTAAAATGCTAATAATTTTCACTGAGGACATAGGGAAGAGAAAATTCCATAGAGTGAATGTAGAAGTGCCCAGAAATTCTGCTTAGCCCAAGTATATCTTTGCTTTGTCCTGAAATATGCATTTCCATATTTCCTGCCTCCACTTCTATTGCTTATTTGACGATATGTTGAAGTGATCAAGCTAGTATCATGTCTTACTTCTCAGGGGTCTACACTGTTTCTGCTATTATTACAGCTAGCAGTATTTTTCTGGGGCTATATAAAAAATTAGTAGCATGGAGAAGATCATAAATACATAATATTGCATGTAAACAGACATGTTTATAATAGAGGTTGTCAGAAAACTAATCTATGAGCAGCTAATGGCACTCACTCTTCTGTCCTGTTAATGACCTTATTTTACTATACAAGAATAATATTATCATGGATTTCATAGACATAGGCATTAGGGCTGCAAGGCATCTTGCAAGATCATTGGGTCCAGCCCCTGCCCAAGTCAGCAGGGGGCAAATGATCCCAGCAAGATAGGTATCCAAGTGTTTCTTGAAAGTGCACCACCTCTGGGGGGAGTCAGGCAGGATCTACCTCCTATAAATCCATGCTGGTTGCCATTTAGCATGCTGGATACCCACAGCTATCCTTAATAATTTTTTCAAAAGTTTTCCTGAGGATAGAGGTGAGACAACTGGTCTATAGTGACTTGGATCCTCCTTCCTTCCCTTCTTGAAAATAGGGATCACATTGGCCCTTTTCCAGTCCTCTGGGACCTGATCTTGGCACCAAGAGTGCTCAAACAGCTGTGTCAGTGGCTCTGCTATGATACTGGACAATTCCTTCAGCACCCTTGGATGAAGATCATCCAAGCCTGCTGACTTAAACACATCCAGTCCCTCCAAGTGTCTCTTCGCTAAGTTGGTGCTAACAGTTGGTGGGCTGGTTATCCCTTTATGCCTGTCTATGATCCAGCTGGGGGATTTGTCCTGATCCAAGTTCAGGAATACAGAGGCAAAAAAACTCATTGAAGAGCTCAGCTTTGTCCCCCCCATCTGTCACCAATTGTCCTAGTTTGTCTTGTCTATGCTACCCTGAGCCTTCTTTTTGCTCCCTATATACCTGAATTGAGAGTTGTCGAATATCCTCACCATTGGCCACGCTATGATGTCAGCCAGTTCCTTTAGCACTCTTGGGTGCATTCCATCCGGGCCAGCTGATTTGGGCATGTCCAGGTGTTCCCTTGCAAGGTGTTCTTTCACAAGATCTATGCCAGTGATGGGCATATGTTTGCCCTTACCCTGGTAATCCTGCGTCTTGTCAGGCAGGGCGATCCCCTTGGGCTGGTAGAAGCCTGACACACAGTAATCAATTAGTAAACGATTTTCTAATATTTTTGTCATGTAGGTAATACATTTCTAATAAAGACATTAGGCAACTGTACATAAAATTAAAAATAGCCACAAAGACTGTTAAAATGTCATTCACACTATAGAAACAGTCTGGGGACTCTGATGTATGCATGCATCTGGTAGAAGTGGAGATTGTTTAAGCCCTCAGTAAGGAAGTCAGTTTGTCATTGAAGAGATAAAATTAACAAATTTACATTAATTTTTCACGTCCTTGTGAAGGAGTCAGTGATCACTCGGTACACCACATCTCCACTCAGATAATAATTTGTTTAAATGACTTTTTAGAATAAAGAATATGGAAGAATTGAAGAAAATCAAAAGTAGAAAATAAGGAGATAGAGGTTTAGAAGCATGTGTTTGCTGTATTAGTTTTCTTCTTTCAGGATTCTTAGTGGCTTGGTATAGCCACTCACAGACCTTGTATTGTGAAGTCTTTGTACTCTGTCTTGTCAGATAATACAACTGTCCATTATAACTATTTGTCTTTTTAATATGTTTTCTTTAATATCTGAAATGAGATTTAATCTGAAATCACTGTCTATTTTACAGTGTTTCCTTGTGTACCAGAAAGGCCCGGCATGCCCTGTCCAGGAGAAGATAGTAAGCTTATTTTTGTTGTAAAAATCCCTTCTTGAAAATGGTCATAGCACATTTATCTTATAATAGAATCTGAACTGATAAAAATCTGCTGATTTTGAGTATCTCAAGGGATTCCTGAGATGTCTAAGCCTAGCTAGAATGGCAGTAACTCTTCTAATCTAGCTTTGTCTCTTCCCATGTCTGGGTAGACTGAATGACTGACAATACTGTCTAGTCTTTTTAACTGAAATGTAGTATACAGTTTGGGTGTTTTCACCATTTCAAACATTGCCGTCTTGTTGCAGAAATTTGTTATAATATGAAAACTAAATAGACTTGAGCATCTTGCAGCTTTAAAATTCCCTGAAAAGATGGAAAAGGAAGTTATTGCCTCTTTAAATTATGGATACTAATTAGCATGAATGAGAGGTACTCTTTCTGTAAAGACTGGGTTTGCACTCATAGCTGTTGGAAGAAATATTCTGCCAAATAATGGTTCTTGGGGTTCTTCTCCATGCCCCCTTATTGTAAGAATGATTTGATGACTTGTATTCGGTACTGCTCTTAATTTTAAGATTGCATCCCTACCCATTCACCCTTGGAAGTTCTACTAGGTTGATTCAGTCTGTTTAGGGTGTTTATGGATGTTCAGGGCCCCCACTCTGACTCATGGTGCTGGACATAAAGCGCCATGAGTTAGAGCCACCCCCCCCCCAGCACAACAGATGTTGGCCTGTTGGGGCAGGGGTGAGGGCTGGAGCTTGTCTGCACCAGCTGTGGCCAGCAGGCAGGGGTGCTTCAGCAGTCCCTGAAGAGGCTACCAAACTGCCCCTGTCCACAGCCCCTCCTATCCCCCAGCTCCGGGGCTGTCAACATGGGAGGGATGGGGAAGGGGAGGAAGCAGCCAGCACAGAGCTGTTGGCTGGGGTACTGGGGAGAGCTAGGCCAGGCCTGCAAGGCGAGGGTGCTTTGTTCCACCCCTTCCCCCTGGCCATTCAAAAGCAGCAGGCAGCTCTGTGCTGTCTGCTCCCTCCTCTTCCCCTTCCCTCCCGCACTGACAGCCCTAGGACATGGCTGAGCTACTCCTGCTGGCGTGAGCACCAGCCCAGTCTTGTCCCTGCATGAAAAATTTACCCTGGAGGGAACACAAGTTCCCCAAGGTGCTCTCCTTTAGAGCACCTTCATTTAATACTTAATTTTACCAGGGTTAACTTTTTGTGCAACTGGCCATTTTAAAAGCATTCTGCAGCCATGCATGTGTTAAGTCACAGCTGTAGAGTGCTTTCAGGGGCCCGATTGCATGAAAAATATCACTTGTGTCAGCACTCTTAAGGAAATGTAGGGCATCTTAAGCTGTTGATTTCTGACTTCTACCTCTTCTGTGAAGTTACAGAAGTTTCTAGGGATGCTTGGTTGGGATTATCATACACCACATTCCTACACAGTTAAAAGCAAGATTATAGAAAACTAAAGTTCATATACCAAATATCTGAAGGTTCTTGCATTTTGTTTTAAGAAAAATAGAATCCTTTACAAGTATCAGATCTGAGCAAAGGTGCATTTGTAGTTATTTTCAGAAATAACAGAAAATTCCTAGTGAAATCTTCCTGAAGCCTTCATCTTTTAAAGTAGTTTGTATAATGTACCACATGCTTTCAAGTGCCATATTTACACTTTCATTCATCTGTTTATACTTTTCTTCCTCTTAGAATCCATTTATCGTCGTGGTGCCCGCCGGTGGCGAAAGCTGTACTGTGCAAATGGTCATACTTTTCAAGCAAAGCGGTTTAATAGGGTAAGACTTTGAATCCAGCCCTAAAACAGACACACAGCTTTTCTTATAACTGTGTAATGTTACACCCTCAAAAGATTAAAAGGTAAATTTATTCTACAGAAAATTGGCCTTACCCTCTGTGTGGTATCAAACAAAAGGAACTGCTTATATTGTCTGATAAACAAAAAGTATGCTGAAGGTTACTGAAGTGTATTGTACTAGTTTGAGCATTACTACTTTGCTTGTGTGTTATTTATAGCAGTTGGTCATTGATAACCGTCTACTTTCAGTGAAATTTAACATTTAAGCTATTTAAATATGAGTAACTCGCATGTTTATTTTGAATTAGTACTGCACACACAAGTTACTGTATCAGCAATACAAATGCAGCCATAGTCTTTTAATTTGTTCCCAGAGGACAGACACCAGCACTGGTATTAAGTAGCTGTGAACTGAAAGAGCAGGTAGGGTACGGAGCTCCCAATAGACATTGGCACTTCCTGAGCTCTGGGAACAAACATGTTTGAGTCTTGCTCGTGGAACATGGAGTTCTCTCTATACCTTGCAAGTAAGAATTGTGAGATGTCTGTCCAGCCAGCCTCCATATGTGGGAATGTGAGCAATCACAAGCAACAAAACCCACTTTTTCTTTTATGGTTAATACCGTTTTTTAGGTCCTTTTCTCAGACAGAATTAAATTATTTAGCAGATGGTTTGTGTTTCAGGTTATCTGCCATCCACTGCATGGATTATGTCTTCTTTCCCTCTTTGACCCTCCTTTCCAAATCTGCTGTTTCTGTTCCGCTGAGGATGTTTTATTTCAGGTCTTGTTTGAACTCTTCCTAGCCAGATCCCAGGATCCCTCCTCAGTCCTCATCTTTCACTTCAGGCTGCCGAAAGTCATCATTAACCACTTCCTGCCTTGGCTTTTTAGGCACCCTTATCTCACAGTTTTTTTTCCAGTTGTTGCTTTTTCTTTTGGTTTGTGGTCCTCTTCATTTGCCTTTACCTGGCCTGTACTGCATGTTTGCTCTTTGCACTTATTGCTCTACTATGTACAGACCATCTAAATGTAACTGGTACTTATATTTAACTTTTTTTAGGGGTGCACCAATATATTGGTTGGCTATTGGATCAGCACCGTTATTTAAAAAAAACAACAACAAACAAACCCCCAAAACCCCAACCTGTTATTAGCTATTGGCTTTCTTTGGTCGTTGTAGCCAATAATTACAACCGCGTGTCCAGAGCACCCTGGCAAGCGTAGTCCATTCCCAACACCCTGCTGCTGGCTCAAGCCTGTAGCAGACTACAGGTCCCAACGAGCAGGAGGAGGGGGCACCGGGGAGTGGTCACAGGGCTCCACGCTCAGCAACAAAGGGACTCTGTGTGAGGGGCGTTCTGCTCTGATGGGCACTGGGCACCTTTGCAAAAGTGGCTTCTCCCCAGCAGCCACGGGAGCTCGGCTGTGTGGGGCCCACCGGTGCTGAGGCAATGGCATGTCCTAGGGCTCAAAACATGCCCAGTGCCACTGTTTGCATGAGGGTCTGCCCTGCCCACCTGAGATGGTAGCGTTGGCTGTGTGGGGAGTGGGGCTGCAGTAAGAGCTGTGGGCGAGGGGGTGATGTGCTTGGGAATAAGGTGGTCACTGCCTTCCTCATCAAGGGCCAGAACGGGCAGAAGGCATGTGCATGTGTGTTTATAATTGGAAAACAACCAAAAAATAAAAAGATTTATTTATGTCAGTAGTTTAAAATGCTTTGTGCTATTACTAAATATCCGTTACTGGATCAGCATCGGCCAAAACAGTTGGTTAATCATTGGCTATCAGTATCGACCAAGAAAATCTTTATTGGTGTACCTCTAATTTTATTGTTACTTTGTGTTGCTTATCTCTTGTCTCCACCCATTTGCTTTTGCTTGCACTTAAATTGCAGGCCCTTTGGTGTAGGGACCAACTTTTTATGTCCATTAACAAGAATGCAGGGCCCCTCATTCAAGTTCGTATATTTTTCCTATAATGCAAATAATGAAAAGGTACTGCTAGTTTGATTGTTCTTTGTCTGAATTTTATTGACTTGTCCTTTTAGAGAGCTCATTGTGCCATATGTACTGACCGAATATGGGGTCTGGGACGTCAGGGCTATAAGTGCATCAACTGCAAACTCCTCGTTCACAAGAAGTGTCACAAACTTGTCAACATTGAATGTGGTCGCCATACACTTCCACCAGTAAGTGAACTTCATCTAATCACTCCTCTGAAACAAAACACTACAGAATAGTGACTTGAGCATGGAGCCTGTAACTACAACGTTGAGGTCCTCTGTGACTGCTGGACAGGTGCTGATAGCTGTACTTCACTTTGCTTCTCAGGAATAAAATATACACTTCCACCATTAATTTCACTGATGCTAGTTATACTCCTCTAATGATATGCAAACATGTTAGGTAAGAAATATCTCCATGTTTCAGAAAAGAAAACTTGGGCAAAGAAACTGATTTGTCTAAAGCTACCCAGTAAGTTAGCAGTGTTTAGTTCCTAGGCCTCATGATCCAGTACAGTGGTCAGCAACCTACAGCCCACAGAATCTTTGGATCTGGCCTGCAGACATGGGTCTTCAGGTTCTGTATTCTGTGGGGTGCCTTCTGCTGCTGCGGTGGGACTAGTGCCTGCCCATCCATCTCTGACCCCACATGGGTCACTCTGACCTACAGCCAGAAAAGGTTGCCCCTACTTTTGATGTAGTAGATTCCCTAGAGCTCACTCACAACATAGAACACCTGTACCTGAGATGGACATCTGCTCTAACATACTAATTAGCAGGCATCGGAGCAAACTCAGTTAATCGAGTCTGCTGCGAGTCTGCTAGAGTTTGCTAATTAGCATGCTCCAGCAGCCTCTGCTTCACGTGTATTCAGTGTCCCTATGTTTCAAAATGGCAGTAGGGCACTTTAACTAAAGCTCGTCAAATGAGCTTTAGTTGAAGCACCCCTGCTGCCATTTTGAAGTGCGGGATGCTGAATACATGTGAAACTGTGAGCACTTTAATTAGAGCATCTCTCAGGGCCTCTGTAATTAAAGTGGCTCCCCACATCCCCAAGTCTGGAGCATGTGTATAACCTCAGTTCATAGCTGTGAATTCTATTTGTTGTAATTTGGGTGTCCCTGGAATAGTCAATAGATAGAAATTTATTTGAGGACAAAGAAAAAACTCTTACCCTTTCATAGCCAGTCACGGTAACTTTCTCTGCCCAGGTGAGTGGGAGAAGGAGAATTGGAAAAGTGCTAGTTTCTCCATGCATTTCTAGTAACTAACTGAATTTAATGCCATATGGATGCTGCTTGATTTAGTAAAAAACTTAACTGTTTTGGTCCTTAAAGATTATCCATGGTACTCTCTTTTACTAGAAAGAGACTCAGTAACCTGGAATCCCCTTTTCAAAGAGCTTAAGTTTCTCAGACTCAAAAGGGTAACTGCTTGTGTTGATCCTTCTATAAATTCAGTCCCAAAGCCAGATTACATTGTATTAATCTGTAATTGGTAAACTATATAAACCATTACTCTGAATATTTTCAGGAGCCTATAATACCTATGGATCAGTCATCAGTGCATCCAGATAACATAGAACCAGGTAAAGCTAATATATTAAATACTCTTTAAAGTACCTGAAATTGCTGGAATATAATCAGTTAAAATTTTGTTTTTAAACTCCTCATAATGAAAATACAGCGTTTTACAAGGACTAACTGTAAGCTATTAATAAAATGACGCTAGTTAGTTCTGTTCAGGGGAAAAAGGAATGAAGTCTGTTTAAGAAAAAATTATGAAGATGGAGAACAAATATGACCCACCTGATGTTTTAAATTTACACTTCATTAAGAGGGTTTATAAAAATAGTTTGTGGTTAGTTCTGTGTAACACTATAAATAATTTAGTTAGCTATAATTAGAATTGATATCTGATCTTATCTCCTAGATCAGTGTCCCAGATGCCTCGCCATATTATTCCTTGTATATGTAAGAATGGTAGTCATCACATTTGGAATTTGAATCTAGTTCATATTAGGCCTGTGCGAAGCAGCTAGTTTTCACTGCAGATTCAGATTTGGCTGATTTTGAGGGACAGTGATTTGATTCGGTGATTTGAATCACTGTCTGGAATCAATTTGGCCGAATCTGATTTGGAGGTTCAGCTGCTTCCGAATCTCAGAATC
Organism: Gavialis gangeticus; assembly: GCF_001723915.1. Lineage (NCBI taxonomy): Eukaryota > Metazoa > Chordata > Crocodylia > Gavialidae > Gavialis > Gavialis gangeticus. The sequence goes on from NW_017728995.1 coordinate 17,714,427, forward strand.
AAACAGGCACCATCCTCTGCCCACTCTCCCAGCCCTGTCAATTGCTGCCCTGCCTGGCCCCAGTGTCCAGGCTCTTTACAAAAAAACAAAAAGAAAGAAGAAAAGCCCTGCACTCACTGGCTCTTGCCAGGCAGGGGGGAAGATCCCTGCTGCCCCCTACTGCCCTGTGCTGTGGCGGGGGGCCCCCCCCCCCGGCAGAAGCCAGTGAATGCAGGGCTTTTTTTTAAGCACCAGGACACTAGGGCCAGGCAGGGCAGCCATTGACGTGGCTGGGAGAGCAGGCAGGGGTTGGAGGCCACTTGGGGGCTGGGGAAGCAGGCAGGAGATAGGGCCTGGCAGGGGTCCTCCTATGGTCCCCTTCCCCCCTCCTCCAATGCACCCCCCCCCTCTGGCCGCCTACTTACTGGCACGGAGTCCGCCGGGTCCAGCTCCCTGAGGCAGCGAGTGGGGACTGCCCAAATCTCCAAAGCTCTCCAAATATTTTCCAAATCAATTTGGAGAGCTTTGAATCAATTCAGACCTTTTTATTGGTCCCTGATTCGATTCGGATTTGGAGATTCAGCCGCTGAATCGGCCGAATCTTCTCCAAATCGAATCAGCACCTAGAGCTTTGCACAGCCCTAGTTACTATTAGGAGCATACAAAACGGGCCATATTTGATTTGGATTCGGATTTGGATTTGGCCTGAATCAGATCTGATTTGTTGTTTTGTATCGCTGTCCCCGATTCAATTTGACCAAATCTGAATCTGAAGATTTGATGCTGGTTCGGAGAATCAGCAATTTGGACATGGACTCAGCTTTAAATTTTTTTTTCTACATACCTTGAGGTATCAGGCGCGGCTTGTGAATGCTACGATGCTGGGGTGGATGGGGCATCCCACAGGAGTGTGGGGGAGCCCGCCCCGCATGCTTGGCAGTGAACCCGGAAGTGGATTGGAAGTACTTTTGGTCCACTTTCAAGTCCACTGGGGAGTTGGCAGTCAGCCACGGGAGGACCCCGGGTGCCCTCCCAGACCCAGGAGGCACTAGTCACCGAGCTGGGGGGATGTAGTTGGGGGGGGGGGGGGGGGGGG
>NW_017728995.1:17715579-17725165 GCF_001723915.1 Gavialis gangeticus
TGGCAGACCTGGAAGTGGACCAGAAGTGCTTCTGGTCCACTCCCTGGTCTGCTGCTGAGTGCCCTGGGCCCCACCCCCCTCCTGTGGGACATTCCATCTGCACCAGCATTGCAGCATTCACGAGCTGCCTGCTACCTAGAGGCAGGTAGAAAAAACATTTAAAGCTATGTCTATGTCCGAATTGCTGAATCTCTCCAAATTGATTTGGAGGGTTCCAATGTGATTTAGAGAGATTAAAGGGTCTCTTGACTCAATTCGGAGATTCGGCCACTGAATCAGGCCGAATCTGTTGAATCAAATCAGGGACTGAAGCTTTGCACAGCCCTAGTTACTATTACAACTACAGGACACAAAGGAAGTCAGTTTGTACTATACCATTGCCCACGTCTGTAGAAAGCACTGCATGAGAGATCTGTGCAGATAAAGCATAATGTCATACTTTCATAGGCCAGAATTTTAAAATTTATAATGTTAATTAGCAGTGGGCAATTGATGAAAGAATTAATATGGATATTCAAAAAGGCTTAGCTGGTAAAACAAATTTAACTGTTTTTAGCACTGGAGCCTTCTGGGCAATAGAAAGTATCTCTGGTCTTAATTTTAATGCATATATTGAATACTTCTTTTGCTTTGTTCTCCCAGTAATTCCATATAATCCTTCAAGTCATGAAAGTTTGGATCATGTTGGTGAAGAAAAAGAGGTAAATGTCTTATTATTCCAGTTTAAGAGATGATATGATTCCTGAATAGCTTCCTACCATCAGCATCTTTACAATTATAAATCCTAATGATTTGGAGATTGACACACATGTAAACTATACTGAAGCCATCAGCTCGTACAGTTTTCAAACTTATCCACTTGTGAGAATATATAGTTTGGAGTTGTACAGAATTCTAGGTGCAGTAAACATCTTTAAAACATCTCTAGTCTCTACTCTGTGGTAGTTTTAATATTAAAATACAAAGCAGTTTTGAGAAAAATAAAGGATAATTATTAATCGCTATTGCAGCAGAATAAATGTATAAACTGTGTGAGCCTCATTCTCGCAAACAACTGTGGTTAATAACGTAGTAGTAAGTTTGCTCAATTATTTTAATCTTTCTTAATAGGCAATGAGCATTAGAGAAAGTGGCAAAGCTTCCTCTAGTCTGGGCCTTCAGGATTTTGACCTGCTCCGGGTTATTGGAAGAGGCAGCTATGCTAAAGTACTTCTTGTTCGATTGAAGAAAACTGAACGTATTTATGCAATGAAAGTTGTGAAGAAAGAACTAGTCAATGATGATGAGGTAAGAAATGCTTGTAGGAGTGGAGCAGACAGCTTTCTTTGGAGAATTTGCATCTGGTGTTCATACATTAGGCTTGCAGTTTCACTGTATTCAGAGATTTGTCTAAATGCATGTTGGCCTTTTTTCAAATAAATAATATTGAAAGCTCATGGAACAGGCTACCACATTTAGATCTTTATTGGCACGTTTGTAACTGACTGAATTTCCAGGTTTGACTTTTATAATATGAGCTTCAGTTATTCCCTTGAAGGGGAATACTAAGAAGCCATGTCCTCTGACAGTTAGCCTCCCTTCGTAAACTTCAGCACTTGGCATGGTCATTTATTAGTTTGGAGTCCACATTGTCTGTGAATACAACAGAATTGCTTCTTAAGTTTCATTTAAAGGACCTATTAATTACAAATATGTGGGAGGGTGTAGGGCTTTGTAGGTATTGTTGAAAGCCTACCAGTCCCAACAGAATGCTTTATGGGTGATAGTTATATAGATAACTTGGCTTGATTTGCATTTTCTGTGCTGAGTTTGTGACACATGTAGTTAAGAAAAGCTTCTTGACTAAACTAAACTGAGAATTCTTAATATATCAAGTCACTTAGACCAAACAGGGAATACCACATTGCAAGTTTAATTGCTCTTCTGACTGGAGCTTCATTTCAATGTGGCTTAACAGTTGTGAAGTCTTTGATTATGACTTGAGTACCTACTTTAATATGAGGCACCCATTTTGACAAGTGTAAGGCGTGGACAAACATCCATTATTCCTTATGGTTTTACTTTAGTGTACATATTCATAATAAAGTTTCATTTTCCATGCTTTTCTTACCCATAAACTCTTTAAGTTCTACCCATTAATTCCTCAGCCCTTGTGTTACTTCACCTTCCTCTGCTCAGACTTTCAGTTTTTCTGAATGGGATGATCTTCCTTTATTAGTGTTCTGAAAATGCAGTCTTCATACATATGTACCATAATTAAAGTGAAAGAGTTGTAGACAACATTAGGTAGTCTCTTATTTTGGTAACTGAGTTGTCTAATGCAGAGTTAAACTGATCAAAGGAATTAACTGTGAGTTATCTAATAACTTTTCCTGAAGCTAAAGAGAAATGTAAATGTTTCTGTGTATATCTGATAATTCTAAGAAAAATATTTTCTGAGCTTGAAATTTTTTTTAAACAGGACATTGATTGGGTTCAGACAGAGAAACATGTTTTTGAACAGGCTTCTAATCATCCCTTCCTTGTTGGACTGCACTCTTGCTTCCAGACAGAAAGCAGGTACAAGTCAGACACTTACCACAAAAGATATTCTATTGTTATTCCAAAGTGTTACCCAAACTCCTGGGTATGAATCAACTGTTAAAAATAATGAGGAAGTGATTGTGCAAAATACAATGCTAAGATTACTGGCCCTGGACAAAGAAAGAGTAGTTGAGGAAAGACGAAAAGTTGAATTTTGAAACTCATTAAGATGCATGTGATTAGGTGTAGAAAAGTAGATATGGCAATTGAACATAACTGCAAAGGCATGCAGTATCTTCCGTGTGTGCAGGAGATGGAAGCATGCATACATTTGATAAAATGGTCACAGTAATAGTTAGAGAGTGAAAGGTTAATTAGTTTCTTTCCTCAGGAAAGGAAACCCCAGAAGAAATTTTGTATGCTGACTCTTTACATGGGGTTCCACTGTTTGAAGAGAGCACTGAAAGGAAATGGAAATGTGCCAATACTTTCATGGCATAGACCAGCCATATTATATAGGGGAGGGAAGGAGGCATCTTGCCAGATAGTGGTAATTCTGTTTTTTAAAGGGTCCAAAACCAGAACAACAATAAAGGCTGTATGCATAGCTAAAACAATCACTTATGTAATATACTTTTTGTGTTTCAGACTATTTTTTGTTATAGAATATGTCAATGGAGGAGACTTAATGTTTCATATGCAGCGGCAGAGGAAATTGCCAGAGGAGCATGCCAGGTATGTTTTAATTTAGGATAATTTTTCCCCACAAGAAATTGGGTTTTCTGATGTGATGTTTCAGTTCTAAACCTATGCTGGTCAGCCACAAGAAGGCCCCAAGAGGTACAGGCCCAGACAGGCAGGGCCATTTCATGCTGGTTGGAGCAGCAGCATGGGCACCTTCAGCTCCTCAGTGTGTTGTATACATGATATCATCAAGTCTTGGTGGTGTATATGGCCTTCCATCACAGAGTCTGCAACTACATTCTACCTTCTGTCCCATGATCATATGGCCAGGCAAGGTGGTATGTGGGGGCAGGAACAAGCAAGCATTGGAGGACATGATCTGGCCTATTTAATGAAAGGCCATCAAAAGTACTTGTTTTCCAAAGCTAAATGGAAGCCCCAATAGATATGATTTGCTGAACACAAGGATGAGTCATATTGAAGTCCTAGAGAAATGGATAGGGACAGTCAGCTACTTGAGAGCAGGAGAAGCCTGTACTTCCTAAGGGTGGAAAAGCTTGGGTTGAACATACCCTGCATCTGAAGTTTGCATTTAGTTCCTAAGCAGACATGACCAAAGTGTGATGGCTTTTATGCAGCTATAAGTACAGCTTAAGGTTTGGTGGAGAGGCTAGAGACTAGATCTGTACTTGAATATAGTGGTCTGCAGTAGCATGCTTACAGAACTTGCAGTGCTTTAGTGAAAGAGCTGGTTTGTGCTGTTTGCTTGTATGGTGACTCCCATGAGCTGCCATGTAGCATGTGGCAGCCAACCTCACCACTAGTAGCTGAAGGAGGAGTCTAGTACAGCACTGAACCAGCATGAGTTAACACAAAATATTTACTCACTGGCTTCATCAGCATTTCTGATGCTAAGGGGTCCTATGAGAGAGCTTCTCAAGGAAGTGGGGAGAGGGGTCACTAACAGATAGTTTGAAGCAGTGTCAGTGCAGTCTGGGTGCCAATAGACTCAAGAGGCTTCAGGACTGTCCTCAAAGGTGAGAGAACAGTTTGGACTCTGTTCTGATCTGGTTGCTGCTCTGTGGCGATACTCTCTGGTCCTTGCTTAGGTTCCTGTGGCAGGGCCTGTTACACCTTAACCCCATCACCACCTTTTGTGGTGAGTTTAGGGACTTCCTTTTTACGTGATGGGCTGGAGTCCGTGTTGGCAGCAGCAGTTGGCAGACGCATAGCAAAAGTTCTTAAGCTGAGGACATGAAATATTTTAGGGGAAGGTCCTCTCCTGGAACAGTGAATTAGGCAAGAAATGGCTTTTTTACTGGCTCTACCCCTTTAAAATATAGCATACAATCATTTCCAGTCACTGTAAATTGGAGCAGTTGAGGGTGAAGATGTGGCCAGAGTGGAGAGTGCAAAGCAGGATGGGATATTAGTGAACTACTCCTCCAAACTGGAGGGGGTGGGGGGTGTAGACCAATATATCCTGTATATCTGGAATGCTCCCGAATCCTCCAAATCTAGGTACTAAGGATTATTTGGATAATTATCATATGGACAGCCAGAGGGATGAGTTATAAGAAACAGTCAGATAGCTTGCGATGGGCCTGAATGAATTCAAGTCAGCAGGGTCTGATGAGCTTCAGGGTACTGAAGGAACTGGTAGAATAGATCTTGGAGTCCTTGGCAATAATATTTACAAAGTTTTGGGAGATGGGCAAGGTACCAGAGGTCTGGAAAGGGCCAACATAGTGCCCCTCTTTAGAGAAGGCTTAAAGGGAGGACCCAGGGAACTACAGACCGGTTAGCCTCACCTCAATATCTGGGAAGTTCCTGGAGCATATTATAAGGAAGTCTGTGTGCAAGCATCTGGATGAGGAAAGGTTGATCACAAGCAGACAGCATGGGTTTACAAAGAGCAAATAATGCCAAACAAACAATCTCCTTCTTCAACAGAGTAACTACTTGAGTGGATGAAGGGAATTCAGTAGATATATTATATTCAGACTTGTCAAGGCTTTTGACAGAGTCCCACATGACCTTCTCATAAATAAATTGGAGACGTGGGATAGACAGAACTGCTATAAGGTGGATAGAAAATTGGCTCAATAACTGCAAGCAAAGGGTAATTATAAATGGATCCATGCCACAGTGGGAGGAGGTTTGAGGTGGAGTCCCAGAGGGATCTCTGCTGGGCCCAGTGCCTTTTAACATGTTTACTAATTATTTGGATGGTGAAATAAAGAGCTTCTTGAGCAGATTTGCAGAGGACACAAAACTGGGAAGGATGGTGAACACAGAGGACAGGAGTACAATGTAGAATGATTGTGATGAATTGGAAAGCTGGGCTAGAGCTAACAGGGTGAAATTTAATGCCAACATATACAAGGTCTTGCACCTTAAGAAGAATAATTGAAAACACAGATACAAAATGGATGACACCTGGGTGGATGGCAGCATGACAGGGAAAGATTTAGGAGTCTTGGTGGATCACAGACTCAAAATGCATATGCAGTGTGATGTAGCTGTACAAAAAGCAAATGTGATTTTTGGACTGGATCAGTACAAGCATTAAGTGCAAGACACGTGAGGTGATGGTGCCTCTTTACTTAGCACTGGTTAGGCCTCAGCTAGAGTACTGTGCATTTTTGGGCTCGTCATTTTAAAAAGAACACGGAAAATTTAGACAGGACCTAGAGGCAGGCAACAAAAATGATAAAAAGACTTAGAAGACAAGTCATATGGAGGGCAGTAGGAAATAGTTATTTTGAAGGAAATAGACATAAAGGAAATAGGCATGTTGAGCTTGCAGAAAAGGTGCTTAAGAGGGAACTTTATAGCAGTCTTCAAATATCTGAAAGGAAAACATTTTCTCTTACTACAGAGCAGAATGTGGAGCAGTGGCTATAAGCTGCAGCAAAGTAGGTTTAGAATGGATATCAGTAAAAACTTCTTCCCTCTTAGAACAGTGAGGCAGTGGAATAGACTGCCTAGGGAAGTTGTGGAATCTCATCACTGGAGGTGTTCAAGAAGAGATTGGAGAAGCATTGGTCAGTGGTGATCTAGGAATAGCTATGCCTATGCTATGCTATGGGTGTTTCCCACACTTTTGGGCTTCAGTGGTTGCTGCATGGGGCCAGGAAGAAATCTTTTTTTCCCCTTTCCTGTCACTGTATGTTTGTTAGGGGGGGCGTTTCACCTTTCTCAGAAGCATTGGGCGTTGGCTAGAGTCAAGGCTGGGGATTTTGACTGGGATATGCCAGTGCTTTGCCAGTGCTCCTGCTGGGGGTGTAAAGCTGGAGGTTGCTGGCTAAAGGGTCTTGCCTCACTGCTCAGGGTCAGATCAGTTGCCGTATTTGGGGTCAGGGTTAGATTGGTACAGACTGGGGTTTTGCCATACTCTGTAGGGGGGGCATGGTCTCTGGATCTCAAGTGTATTTTAACAACCCTCAGAGCAGCAGGATGTTGGTCACCATTGTCTTCCTCCTTCACTTGCATTCGCTTGAAGGTTGCTTTCTTGCTTCACTATGGATTATTCTGAAGTTGTGATTCGATTATGAAGTACTGAAGAGTATTTATCTAAAAGGCATCTTTCTTCATTTCTAGGTTTTATTCTGCAGAAATCAGCCTAGCATTGAACTATCTGCATGAAAGAGGGATAATCTACAGAGATTTGAAACTGGACAATGTATTACTGGATTCTGAGGGACACATTAAACTCACAGATTATGGCATGTGCAAGGTGAGGGGAAAATTAACTTCCAGACAAATACAATGCAACAGTTTCAGGTACCTTCTCTGTAATTTATGATAGTATCTTTCTAGCTGGATTTAAGTCTGTTCCATCAACTTGCATACAGCTCAGGTAGAACACAAGGATATATACAGTCTGCAGATGAAGAAAGCAGGACAAAATAGTATTCAAAGAAAGACTATGCACACACTTCAAATTAAGATTTCAATTGTGTATATAAAATATAAACAAGATAGTTCTCAGTGTGACAATTTATTAACTCTGGCATTTTTGTATAATCCCCTTGATACCAGTACTTCAACCCTATGCTGTTACATGATTTAAAAAAAACCCTTTTATTTGATGTTGTGCTGGTTGAATAATGGCAGGTTGTTTTTGTTTTGTTTTTTAAGTAAACTCTGAAGTGATCATTCCTATGTTCAGTGACATATAATATCCTGCTATTTTGATATGATCAACTTTGCTAAACCACCTCTGTAAATCAGGGTTTGAACTGGACATAGAGTGCCAATCTTGCATACTAAAATAAAAGGATTTATTTAAACTGAACTTTGAATTTTTTTCGTTCTAGTCTCCACCTCTGACCTTTGTTATTAGATCAGTTTTATGTTGACTGGATAATAGAAATATTCAGTAGTCTGAATTTCTTTGGACTTTGTCTTTGAGTGGTTTCAGCTTTTGTTATTAAATAAAACTAGGTTTGTACTGAAACTTCAGTTTTACCATAAACATTTTAAATCTATTTTGCTTTGTGTGTAATAGAATAGAATTGCAAATCATTATATCCTCGTCTCTTTTTCCTAATTTAAGATGACTCTGTAAAACACATTTTTTAACAAACATGCATTTAATATGCTGTTTTTGTAGCTTAAATTAAACATCTAAAAGGAGTAAAATAGCTTCATTCTTTAAGAATGCTTAAAACAGCATATTTAGACAGGTATAATGAAGATGCACAGCTTTTCTCAACACATCGTGCGCTCTACACTCTGCATAAATTTCATCTCTAAAGATAGCACTTTGCATACAGATTACATACAGATCTATTTAAGACTAACTAATGATTTATTTTTTACAGGGCTTTTTTTTAATGAAAACTGGTCACATCTACTTGTGCAATTAATGCAACTGAATATACTAATCCCAAAGTCACCATCTACCTGTGTATATAAGGGCAGTAATTTACTGTAGTGTAGGATAGTACCTGCGTCTGACAGGACTATCCTACACTAGAGTAAATTAATCTACCGTGCATTAATTACAGCGCATGTGTAGATGGTGACACTTTATTGTGCATTAAATTAATCTAATACACAGTAAAGTGCATGTGTAGATGTGCCCACAAACTACGGTAAGGAATTTTTGGTTAACTAAAACTCTTTTTTTCCCCTGACCCTTATTTTCTTTTCTAAAGGAAGGGTTAAGGCCTGGAGATACAACCAGCACTTTCTGTGGGACTCCCAACTACATTGCTCCTGAGATCTTGCGAGGAGAGGATTATGGTAATTTGACTTAACGCAATGCTATGTCATGAAGTACACTAGAGCTTGGTGCATTCATTGTTATTTGATAAATAAGCAAAGGAAATGGTTAAAATGAAACTACTGTAAGGTGGGTGTATAACTGACTGGATAATCAGGGATGGGGGAAGATGGAGTGGGGGTGAGACAGGAGAGTTGGTGACATGGGGCACTGAGTACTCCTGTTTCTTTAAAGGCAGTTCCCTCTCAAGCTGCCTGCTGCTGCCTCAACCCTCCCTGCTCTCTTGCGGTGACCCTCAGAAAGCGGATACCCCATGCGAGGGGGTAGCGGGAGGGGGAATGAGAGCGCAGAGCGTGGAAGGCTGGGTATGCTGCAGAAGGGATGAGCAGCCTGTGCTGACCCACGGTCCTAAAAGATTGGTGATCCCTGCATTCAGGATCAAACTCCTTGACTTTCTACAACAATGAATTCCATAGTTTAAATACTTTTTTTCTACCAGGGTATAATTTAATAGCTTTTGAATTTTCTGCCTTTTTATTTTTAATTTAATTGAATATTTCCCTGTGGTGCTAGAGAGAAGCAGCACCTAATCCATAGCATTGGGTTTTCTTGTTATGTCTCAATTTCTCTTTTAAGGCAAGCAGCTCTATCCTTTCCTGTCTTTTAGGTAAATTTATCTTTTTGTCTTCCCTTCTGGTAAATCAGCTGTTTCTTCAGAATTAGGTCATTTGCTTTTTTTTTTCCTCCTTCTACCATTGCAGCTTTCTAACTTAAACACAAGTGTTACATCACATAAACTGTCAAGTAAACTGGTACTTAAGCAACTTAAAATGTTTCATTCATATAAATGAATGAAAAAATGTATGCCTGTTGTAATAACATACACCAAGTGTATAAAATTATATATATATATGGTAGATCTCTCATCCAGCACATCACTGTATGCTTGAGGACAGAGTAAATTTCCAGGTAGCTTGGCTATAGCTGTAGTTCACAATTAAATGTTTCAGTAATTCCTTCTTGATGAAATAGGTTTAGTACTGTTTGCTTTTAAATCCTAGGATTCAGCGTAGACTGGTGGGCACTGGGTGTACTTATGTTTGAAATGATGGCAGGAAGATCACCATTTGACATTGTTGGAAGCTC
>NW_017728995.1:17730165-17751732 GCF_001723915.1 Gavialis gangeticus
AGGGCATGTGTACTTATGTTTGAAATGATGGCAGGAAGATCACCATTTGACATTGTTGGAAGCTCTGATAACCCTGATCAGAACACAGAGGATTATCTCTTTCAAGGTAAGCATCCACATGTGTAAAATATACTGGTTGGCAAGCTTTTTTTACTACTTTAAAAAAACAAAACAAGCCCCCCAACTCACAAAATTCTGACTCCCTAATTTTTTTTCTTTACAGTTATTTTGGAAAAGCAAATACGTATTCCACGATCCCTCTCTGTTAAAGCAGCAAGCGTTCTAAAAAGTTTTCTTAACAAGGTAAGATCTAGAACCATATACTTCAGTTGAGAGCAAGGGAAAAACGGGGGTGTTTTGAGGGTTTTTTCCCCACTTTTAATTGGTATGTAGCTGACATCAAAATAGCCCTCTGGTAGAAGTCTGGTAAACAGAGCCTGAGCCTGGAAAGGATAGGTCCAAAACAAAACTCTTACAACTAAAAACCCATGGCACCAATGTGTCACTCTGTTTTTGAAACCTGAAACTTTGCAGATACTCAACCCAAAATAAGAAGCTTAGAAATGCACTAAATATATCTATTTATCATTTTCCCTGAAGTTTCTTTCTACATTTAAATCATTCTTAATTATCCCATATTTCATCATCTGCTAGATGGTTGATGGAAGAAGTAATGGGATTCTTCTAACAACTGTATTTCAAAGCAGAACATTTTACTGGTGATCCTTTTTTAAAAAGCCAGTTAAATTATTTTTGAACAAAGATTACTCCCTCTACCTAATTTGCGTGCTGTATTAGTTTAACTGTTCTCTTTGGCTTTTAAATTACTTTGAATCTAGTCTTAGATGCACAATTTCAGTGTTGTATACAAAACTGACGTAAACAGTCTACTGCCCATGTATCCCCACTTGTTTTTATAGTATTGAAATTTCAGCTCTCACTTTGCTGCACCTGAATGAGAGCTAACCTGTAGATACTTATGAATAGGCTAGGTTTGTTAGGCTTTCTCCATTTTTAATTTTAGAACATAACCAGCTTATTTTGGGCCATGAACTATGTCATGTACCTTTTTCCTTTTAATTTCTACAAGATAGCGTAACACAAGAAATGATACACTTTCTACTTTCCTCTATTTACAACAAAACCTGTAATGAGTACTATCTTATGCATTTGGTCTCTGGCACCCATTTGCAAAATGATTTGACACTTTAAAACATTCTGTCTTGCATAGGATCCAAAAGAACGTTTAGGCTGCCATCCTCAGACAGGATTTGCAGATATTCAGGGACATCCATTCTTCCGCAATGTTGACTGGGATCTGGTACGTAAATGTTTGAGTTTTCTGTTTGTACAGTTCAGATGTGAGAGCTTGTCTTTGCTGAAACAAAGCAGGGTCAGCACTTTATAGCCAGAGACATTTTTAAATAGTAAATTTACATATGATAGGGAAATGATAGAGAGGAATATGCAGGGAAATAATAGAGAGGAATATGCAGATTCCATAAGCCCTTCTTACATTTAGTAACCATAGACATGTACTGCAGTAAATTAGTGGATTATTTGCCCAAAAAAAGGTAATTTAACAATAATCTTCAACCTTGTTTAAACAAAAGTGCTGTCTAATAGGTTGTAACTCTTGTAACTCATGTTTTTTATCTTGGAATAATTTTATTTCTAGATGGAACAAAAACAAGTGGTTCCTCCATTTAAACCAAATATATCAGGGGAGTTTGGTCTGGATAACTTTGATTCCCAATTCACTAATGAACCAGTGCAGCTCACTCCAGATGATGAGTAAGTATAAAATATATTAAAATGTTTTTGAAATTTTGAATTTGAGTTGCTAACTAATAAAGATGTGTATTTAATATGGGTAGCTATATCACACTTTCTAATGCTAGGGGCTAGGAATTCCATTCAGAGTGTGACTCTACACTTGCAAAATCTGGTCCATTTTTACCGAGATTCATAAAGGGGGCGGAAGAACCTTTAAGTATAGGAAAGATGCTCTGGAGGAGCTTGAAATGTGGAAAGAGTAAATAAGTTCTGCTTTAAAGTTTGAGTCTTGTGTATTTCCCCTTAGGAAACATTTGTCTAATACAAAAATACACATTTCCACATGATCTATTTTTATAAATTTTATTGCATCCAAATTTCAATGAACTTTCCTGGATTTTGAAGTCAAAGAACTTTCCTCATGAATCTACTGAGAATTTCTTGATAGGAAAGGATTTTTTTTTTTAACTGGCTAGTTTTCAGTGTAATGAAAAACCTTGTTAAGATGCAGTGTAATACATTTGAAAGTAACAATGTAGATGAGGCTTCCTACCACCAAAGCCTGAACTACAAAGGTAGGTCAAATTTAAATAAATTTAAAAAAATGAACAAACAAAACTTCGTCCTTCTACAGCTTGGCTGCATGAGACATCCTTAATATGGAACATACTAAGGATCTCTTACCCTTATTGGCAACTTCCTTGGTTGCTCCTATTCGATTGAGTGGCTGATCCTATTTCGATGCCAGGGGGAGGACCAGAAAATGGCAAGAGTGGACTGGGAAAATAGGGCTGATGTAGGGGGACAGAAGGGAGAGGGAGCAAGTTCCTAATGGCAGAGTGCTACAGAATGGGCATGTCTCCATGTGTGTTTACTGTGCAGTAAGCAGGTTTATGCCGGCATCTACACGTGTAGGCATTTAAAGCTCAGTAACACTGTGTGAGGACCAACTTGGGACTACGGTTAGTCCATGCACAACGTTACTGTACAGTAAGGCGTCTACATGTGTTACTGCACAGTAACTAAATTAGTGTAAATTTGATACCTGCTTCATGCAGGTATCAAATTTATGCCCAAGTCAGCATGAGTCACCATATTTGCTGCATAGTATATGTGTGCGCATGTGGATGCTGCCTGTACCGTGCAGCAATTTTCGGGTACTGTGCAGTAAATGTGCACGTATAGACATGCCCAGTATGTCCCCTTGAGACCAACTGTGTATGTTTTTTTGTTTTGTTTTTTTTTTTTAAAAACTGACATTTGTAGTTTAGTAATATTGTAAGTAGCAATGTTTTTGACTCAAGATAGTAACTAGTTTTTATTTTAACAGTGATATTGTGAAGAAAATTGACCAGTCGGAATTTGAAGGTTTTGAATATATCAATCCACTTTTGATGTCAGCTGAGGAATGTGTCTGATCTTCCTCTTCTAGACTGTGCCATTTGTTGTGTTTTATACTGTTTTCTGCATGGATAAGCAACTTGTTGTTTGGATGCACTTGCATAGAATGATTAACTGACTATTTTATCCGTGCCACTAACTGTGGTTTATTCACTGATTCTCAGCATTCATTGTTGCAGCCAGCTACTGTGCAGCACTTGCTCTGGGTTGCACAAAAATTTAAAATGTTTTCTCAACAATTTTGCCAAAGTTGAATTGTAATAAATAAGCTGGTATATAGGGTGCCTAAATGACGTAGTGAAGTTTGCTGTATAATCTGCTGATTGTGTAATGTAGCTATGTATTTTGAAGAAAAATAATGTTACTGCTTTGCAAGAGTGCATTTTGCATACAGTCACGTAATAAAATAGTACTAAATAGCTTCCATACTCTTGGCAAGATTAAGGTACTAACTCTGGTAACTTGTAAAATTCTACCCTTTCTCTTCCTTGCTTCCCCACCCCACCTCACCTTGTTTTTCCTGATCATTTCTAGATGACAGTGGAAGCTGAAGTGTTGTCCCTGTACACTCAAATAACACTAGGACAGCCGTTCTTTTAAACAGCAGTAGAACAAAAATGTAATTGCTTTCTTGGAATAGGAAACATTTGATTCATCCCAGGGGATGATCATAATAGAACTGGTAGATTACACTCCTCAGTTTATTTCTGACTGGTAACTAGGAATAACATTATAAAGCCTTTTGGTATGTGAAAAGCATGTGCCTTTCTGAGCCTGTCCTTTTCATCAAGGGTTATAGTATATAAAGTGTCAGCGTAAATGAGTAGAATAAGTTTATACTTGTAAAAATGGAAAAAAACTAGGATTACTAGTGGAAATGGGCAGCTAATATTGAGAATGTGGGACTTCATGTTATAGGGCACTTTTACACATGCTCCAGGTGTGGATGGTGCTGCTTTCATAATTAGAGTGGCTCTTGGAGCCTCTTTGATTAAAGTGTCGCAGTGTCCCGTGTATCAGCATCCTCACACTTCAAAATAGAGGCAAAGGCACTTGAACTAAAGCTCGTTCGACAAGCTTTAGTTCAAGTGCCCTACCACTATTTTGAAGTACAGGGACACTGATACATGAGACAGGCTGCTAGAGCACTGTAATTACCATGCTCCAGCAGACTCAATTTAATCAAGTCTGCTCCGACATGCTATAATTACAGGGCGTCAGAGTAGCCTCTGTGCTTGTGTACAAGCACCCATAATTCTTTAATTTTATAGATGCTCCTTTGGCAGATCAGAAATTGTTATCTTACAGCCTACATAAGGAGGAGAGTCTCATTGCCATCCTGCTTGAAAAACATTCCATTATGCCAGTAGAAAAAGGCATGTTTCTGTGTGTTACCCCAGTATCTAGAAAAGGAGTGCCCTCACGGTAGCTCTCTTACTCTTGTTCTGGATATATATTATTATAATATCACTACATATTGTAATCTCTAAATACTAAGAGTCTATAATGGACTCAGATGAACTAACTGACAAAGCAATTAGAAAATAGAGTAACTAAATGAGGTAACTTGCTTGAAGGTATAATTTTTTTGTCTGTCATGTTGATAGGTAATGTAATATATACTACAGAGATAGCTAAATTGTCAAACTATTTTGTTTGAATGTTTGAGGAATTTCTTTGGCTGAAGGGATGCCAAATCTGTTTTATTCTGGTTTTAACACTTTTTTTTTTTTTAAAGGAAAAGGGATTTTAGGAGAGAGGTAATCTATTTGTATTATGCAAGGAAAAGCTGTGAGCTAACATGCTAAGTATTAGTAAAAGCAGAATTATTAATGTTCTGCAAACAGAACTTAGCAAGAATCATCTGAAGTTTTAATAAGCTTTCCTATCTGCTGCTGAAAATTTATAGTGCACCAAGATTATCAGTTTACACCATCAAAATTGAAATACCTTCAAATATGTACTTTTTTTCCTGAACTGACTAGTTAGCTTCACAGAGAGCAATCAATACTACTTGGGGCCATAATACAGTACCTCGCTCAGACTTTTTTTCCCCACACGGTCTACTAAGAAATCTCTCTAGAGTTAGGAAGCTAAACTTTCAAAATAAACAAGTAATTTTTGGGAAGTGCTGAGCTCATCTTTTATGAAAATCAAGCTCCTTTTAAGGTCAAATGGGTTACTTGAGCTTTACTGTGACATTTCCATTTTGTCTTCAAGGGCAGCCAGTGATTGTAATATCTTTAGAACTGTATCTAGGCAGTACTTGCTTCACAAAAGGAATATCTGTGATAATCTTGATGTCTTTAGCCTCTGACTTCTAAAGTCAAGTCATCTCTGTATAGAAGCCAGGAATGTGCTGGTATTAAAAGGCTGCTGTCTTAAATGAATTAACTTGCCCTTGCAGAGGGGTATAACTTCATATAGGATATTCAATAAAATGTCTTTATATAGGCAAGTGCATTTTTGTTTTTCATTGTACACATTTAAGAATTAATGAATACTTTCATGTTTTGGGTTTTTTCCATTCTTGAAGCAAAATAAAAGGTTTGTTTTGAGGGGGGGCAGTTTACAGATAATGTTACAAAATATATATGCTACTTCTTTTTATGAATCTTAACTTATGGTTGGCCTTCTGTTTCAGTATCATTTAGTTAACACAAAATGTGATAAATATTTTTAAAAGTTGTCACCGCAAGGATTTTTTTTACTTTTTCATTTTTTTACAAGCTAAGTGCCATGGCATTAACTGTTAACATTGAATTGTTAGGTGTGTAGTGGCTGTTTTAATATTCAGCAGGGAAATTGTGCACAGACAGTCAAGTACAGTAGGTTCTTGTTTTTGAAAGAATTAACTATCTACATCAGGTGCATGATGTGCTTATGTTGAGTAAACCTCATTTTTGTATACAAACTGGGTGCTCTTGTTAATACTGTACTGTTTTGACGTGGAATAATGTCTTGGATATTGTTGTGTAATCATTCCCTGTATCTGTGCATACTTTTTACTTTTAAATCTTTAAATAAAGCATTTATACTAGGCCTCAGTATTAACAACAGTTTAATAACTTGAGATATTTTGGGGTTGTAGTCAGAGTCTCTCAATAGTTTATCCAAGGCTGTTCTGCAAAGTAGCCCTACAAGTCTGGTATTATATTTTACGCAGTGGCTGTAGATCTTGGGGGACCCTTCTGAAATATTTACCCAACAAAAGAATACAGGAACAAATTTGCTTCTGGAAAAAAAAGAAGCAAAACTGAGGGACAGTAGGGAGGATAACCATTATTTGACAGGCTCAGGGGACTAAAAAAAATTAGCTATTTGAAGTTGTATTCTTTTGTGTGTTAAACTAGATTGGAAAAAATATGAGAATTCTGAAATCACGTCATACAAACAGCTATGGAGATCTATTCTGTTGGAGCCAAACATGTTTAGTGCAAATAGATCTTCTATTCTGTATAGCTCTTCTCAGAAATGATGATTAAAAAAAGATAGCCTGACTTAAGGCTGCCAAATCACATTGTATTCAGCCCTGTTGTCTTGGATACACATCAAGGGCCTGACAGACATGTTTCTTTATACTAGAAGGAGAATGTCTTTTTTTTGTTTGTGTGTAGTGTTGTTACTGCAAGGCCCTTTTTCCCCTCAAAGTGAAGCACCCCAATGGCTTCTCAAAGATGAGGCTAAGCACTAGTAAGCATATGGTTTTGGGATGCTATTTCATTATTTTGGGAACTGAATGTGGGAATTTGGGATTATATTCTGCATATTATTTAGGATTTCTCTCAAGTCCTGAGTTGCAAAGATGCTTACTCTTTTCCTTTTTGATCCTATAGTGGATTCCTCTTGGTACAAATTATCAACCTGTGAGTTGTAACCACTTTGTCCTTTCTCTATTTGCTAAATAAAAGGGAGTTTTGGAGGGATTCCATTGTGGAAAGGTTGGAGGATCACTGCTCTAGAATTTAATTTAGGCTCAGATTTTGAGTGATCTTACTTTTGAGCTGTCATTAGCTGACGAATGCCAATATTATCACCTTTTTTAAAAAGAGAGAGAAGGATGACTCTGGAAACTGTCAAGGCATCACTCTCCTCTCCATCACTGGGAAGATTCTTGCTCAAATTCTGCTGAACTGACTGCTCCCTCTTGCCAAAGAAATTTTTCCCACGTCTCTCAATGCCCATCAAGAGACACCATGCACTTGATTTTTTTATGGCCCAGAAGATCTAGGGGAAGTGTCAAGAACACCACCAGGAATCCTATATGGCCTTTAATCAATTTGACCAAAGCCTTTGACTCTTAACTGTGAGGCTCTGTGGAAGACCTTACTGAAGTTTGGCTGGCCAGGGAAACATATCACCATCCTAAGACTCTTTCATGAGCAGATGACTGCCTCCATCCTGTGCACTACAGAGTCCTTTGCCATTTGAACTGGCATCAAGCAAGGCTGCATGATTGCACCAATTTTGTTTTCCATCTTTGTTGCTGTTATCAACATGCTTATCTGTGACTCTGCCACGTGGCATTAGCATCAAGTATAGGATGAACAGGAACCTTTTCAATCTTTCCTTCCTCCATGCTGAAACCAAAGTTACATCAGCCTCAGTTGTGGAATTTCAGTACGCTAATGATTGTGCTGTCATTACACATACTGAGGAGGACCTACAAATTCCCCTTAATTGCTTCTCTCAAGCATATCAGTGCTGAGGACTGGCCCCTTAACATCAAAAAAATGAAGATACTTCACCAGTCTGCTCCAGACCAATTAACTCCCCCCCAAAGATCCTCATTGATGGATAGGAGGTGGAGAATGTTGAACACTTTTTGCATACCTTGGCAGCCTTCTCTCAAAGAAGGTCAACATTAACAAGAAGATCCAGTATGGAATCCAATGTGCCAGCTCTGCCTTCAGCAGACTATATTATCATTTGTTCAACTATCACAACATTAGGACTTGAACAAAGCTCTTATTCTACAAGGCTGTGGTAACCCCAACTCTTCTCTATGGCTGTGAAGCTTGGGTGACCTACAGGGACCACCTGAAAAGTCTGGAATGCCTTTACCAGTTCTACTTCCAGAAGATCCTTGGCATAAAGTGGGAGAATTGTTGCAGAAATGCCAGTGTCCTCACAGATGCCAACACCATCGGTATGAAAGCATTGATTATTCAATGTTAGCTGTGGTGGACAGGACACTGTATGTGTGCTTGATGCATATTTTCCAAAACAGCTGCTATACTCCCAACTCAGCCAAGGACAAAGGACAGGTGGGGGCCAAAGGAAACAGTTTAAAGGGCACCCTCATGATGAACATTAGGAAGTGTGGCATTGACACCACAAATTGGGGAAAAACTAGCCTGGGGCAGGGTTGCATGGCAACTCCTTTTGGGAGAAGGTACATCTTACTTAGAGGAAAACAGCCTCTCCCTGGAGATATAAAAATTACGGGAATGAAAGGAAAGGAAACTAGACTAAAAAGTCTGTGGTTTGACCCTCCCTTTAACCATGATGTGACATCTGCCAGAGTCTGCGGTTCTAGGATCAGCCTTCTTAGCCATCAACAGACTCAACCCTTTTACTTGACCCATGACAGTGATCATCCTCGACCATGAGGGATCACTGATGACCTCAGCCAGAAAGATCAGTGAAATCACAGATTTTCTTGATTTTTTTTTTTTTTTTTTTTTTCATATTTCACCATACAGCTGTCTGCTTTCTAATGAAGCCATTCAACTTTAATTAGATTATGCCATAGGCAACAATTGATCCTCTAGATCATGGTGTACACGTATGAGGACGAGTCAGATGCCTGATGAATCCGCTTGTGGATGATGAGCCCAATTTGAGAGCAACACAGTTTCACAGACCTATGTGTTGCCCAAGTTGGAGTCCAGCACACTGCTATCTTCTTTCTCACTTTGCTTCCATCCTCTAGATCAAAGCAGCTTCATGTTGTGCTGTACCCAGTGCCAGATGTTCCCTTCAGGTTGAAGGATATTCTGCATACTCTTTCCAGCTTTCTACATTAATGTTGAATGACTTCGTCATTTTTGCACATGTCATGGTACCACCATAAAGGACATCCCTGCTTTCTAGAGCCATTTTGAATCTTGCTTTACAAAATATTCCTGGGGACACTGTCTCCTCCCATAATTTTAAGTGTGTTTGTATTCCTATATTCACATACCTTGATGAGCACTTCAGACTTTAAACATCCAAAAATATTGTAGACCAAAAGTATGGTAATATCATTAGTCATAAATACTGTATTTTAGAAAAGGTAAAAAAAATAAAACTGACTGGTTCTGCACCCTTTTTGATTTTGTTAAACTGGCCTCACCTGAGCTTTAAACAATAGAAGAGATGCATTAAAAATATGAAATAGTCATATTTGCTTAACTGAGGATGCTCTGGAATGGGTTAAATTGCAGTTACTTCTGGAGAGCTTGTATCAAACCCTTTCTGAAGTAGCATTCTTCCAGGGGGTTGAACCAGATGACCCACAAAGTTCCTTCCAATCCTGCAATTCAGTGGCATAAAGTTGATTTTGGCATTGGCTATATGCATACCAAAGGAAACAAATTCTAGGTTTCATATACTTTAAAGACTTAAACTCCAACTGCAAACAAGTCCACGGTCCAGATTTGGCCGACAGATCCTATCCCCCTCCCACAGCATATTTTATCTTGTGGTTGCTCTAGTTGGTCTCAGACCCGGGTACCGGAGTGGCTGGAAAGGGGGCCTGTGTGGTGCAATCCAGCCAGAGCAGCAGCTGCGCTGCACGTGGTAGCCTCTCCAGCCAGACTGCACTGCATGCAGCACCCACTGCAGAAACTCAGACTGGGCTGCATGTGACACCTGCTACAACTGATCTGGGACCTACACTGCACATGGCACCTGCAAGTGCTGCATGCAGCATGGGTCCAGACCAGCTGGAGCAGGTACTGTGTTCAGCGTGCATCCCAGAGCAAACACCATGTATCAGTGTCCCGGAGACCGGGGTGACACAGGAAACTCACCCGCGGCAGGGGACGACGCGCCGGTGAAACCCGTGCGGCTCGTGAGCGGGCTCTTTATACAGCTGCGGCTGGCCGGTGACATCAGCTCCAGACGCCGGCCGGCAAAGATAAAAATGGTGGCAGCTGCAGTGGAAGGGGCGGGTGGCCCCAGAGTGGGAGATCCGTCGACAGAGGAAGCGCAGAGTGAGGTCCCGCGGCATCCAGGAAAGAACGGGGAGCCGGAATAAGGAGAGCCAGAGGGAGGAAGCCGGCAGCAGCCCCCAGGATCCGGCGGCAGACGGGAGGCGCCTGAACAGGACAATGAAGAGGAGGAGCCACCGCAGAGGACTCGCCAGAATCAGGTGCACACCGGGCGTGGAAGGTCGCCGCCGGGACCACTGGCACCCGAGTCTACTAGAACTAAAGGTCCTAGGGACAGAGGGTTGGGAGCCAAATCTATAACCATAGAGGCTCGACCCATTAGGTATAACGGATAGGGATAAGGGAAGGCGGCAGACGGGCAAGAGGAGCCACGTGTTTCCTGCTGAGGGCCAGCTCCAGAAGGTGGCGTGAGGCCGGGGTGCGGGGGTGGTTGGAGCCCCGTGTACATCCACCAGGTTAGACCTAGGCAGCGAGGGACCCGCTAGACGACCCCCCCCATTGACGGTACACCAAGACGAGGCAGGCGAGAGCGGGGGTGGCGATGCGGGGGAAGGAACACCCGCATTACCCTCCAGGGTCCTTGGGCGGGGCGACATCAGTAGGACGGTACCCTCAGGAGTGAATAAAGCCCGGCGGGCACAATCAGCCTGTCCAGGATGGTCAACATGCGCAGTGTCACAGCTACTCCAGCTGGATCATGCCATATGCAGTGCCCTTTCCAGCTTTCTAGAATCCATACCACGTGGGTCCCAAACTGGAATCGGGTATGCTGGGGGGAAGGGGGAAGGGGGAAGGCTGTGATCCTCATCTGACCTGCAGACTGGCTCCATGCCACTCATGCAGCTCTACAGCCCAGGTGAGTTTGACACCCCTGTTGTATACAGTTAAAATAATCTTGCAGCACCAGAAAAGAGAGTTGAGCAAAGTGACCAGGGACACGTGGTAGAATTGTAGAAATGTAGGCCTTGAATATATAAGATTGATTTCAAGCCTGTATAGACTGTCTATGACTTATTTGGCCAACTCTTCTTAACCTCCAGTGAAGGAACTCCCACAACCTCCCTAAGCAGCCTGCTTCACCCCAGCAATTAGCATTTTTTCCTATTATCTTGCCTAGGTCCACAGCAGGCAGCATATGTTTGGGTGTGTGCAGTGGCACAGGGCTGTTTTTGGACAGCAGCATGGTTCTGTGGGGCTGCCACTGATAACCATGTCCATTGGGGTCCAGACACCCTGAATTCAGAAGAATGCCCACCCCTGCAAGTTCCAGGAGTCTGCTGAATGGACCAGTTCTGTGAGCCATGTGTTTCACACTCTTGCTTTAAATGCATTGGAAAGCTGCTACATGTTCTCCATCTTTTCTGTATACTAAGCAAGCCCTGTTCCTTCATCTTTTTCATCTAGGCCATGGTTTTTAAGCCTCTCAGCATTCTTCTTGTTCTTCTAGATTCACCCCTATCGTTCTAGATGCTGTCTTTTTAAAAGGTGATCAACATTGGACACAGTACTCCACCAGTGCTGAGAAGAGTGGAATCATTATTCGTGTTCTACTTAAGTGTTCCTATTTATATACCCCAGAATTAATTTGCCTTTTATGCAACACCTTCCCCTTCCAAGTTGCCTGCAATGCCAAATGGAACTAGTACCAAGAGACCCTGTAAAACCCTACTTTTGATGCCCTCTTAATTTGTTGCAGGATCATTGATAATGCCTCTTGCTAATTTTAACCCATCTGAGGTTGGCTATATTAAGGCAGTATTTATTTAGCTTGAGCTCCTGTAGCATGAGGGACAGCATCAAAATCCTTACTAACTTAAGTCAAGGTACATCACATCTGCTGTTTTCCTCTTCATCCATTAGTTCAGTTTCACTGGCAGAAGAAACAAGATGAGTTTGACATGACCTGTTTTTAACATGCATATTGGCTGTTTCTTAATCGTTTTAATATTTTCTATGTACTTGGAAATTGTTTAATATTATGCTCTAGAATCTCTCTGGCAAGTGAAATTAGGCTGATTGGTGTATAGTTCTCTAGGTCAGCCTTTTTTTTTTTTTTTTTTAAAGAAAGAAGGTTGAAAGGAAAAAATAATACATGAATAGCCAAGCCCCTGTAAGCACTGCTGTTCCTTAGTAATAATTGTACAAAATAGATGAGCTGTAGAGCACATTTTCTGTTGAACTGCAGTTTTCTTAATTCTCAGTCCCAACATTTAACCAAGTTTTATAAAATCTGTAGCAATTATACAGAAGGTTTCAAAAAGAAAAAGTCAGGATGCACTTGAGCTAGATGTAAATATTAGGTGCTGAAACATTCCTATTAGGTACTTAGGCCTGCATCAGATGTGGGGAGAATGGAGTCCAGAACGTGCATCATACTGAGCAGGGACCAGAGCAGGGGTGGGCAAAATGCGGCTGGCGGGCCAGATGAGGCCCGCCAGGCCATTCTATATGGCCCGTGAGGCCTCTAAAAAATTTAGAAAATATTTATCTGCCCCTGGCTGCCTGTCATGCGGCCCTCAATGACTTGCCAAAACTCAGTAAGTGGCCCTCCACCCAAAATAATTGCGTGCCCCTGGACTAGAGCTAGCCACTAGGAAATATCCTGAAGAGCTGAGCAGGTCAGTGAAGGAGGTGGTACTACTGCTCACCTTTTGTATAACAGCCCAGCGGTCAGAACACTCATCTCGGAAGAAAGAGATCTCTGTTCAGTTCTTACCTCAGCCTCATGTAGACTATTCTGGGTGGGGATGCTCTTGCTCCTTCCTGTTGAAGCCATGTCACTGTGTAGCAAATAATGTGATATCCATTGGACATGAGTTGTTTTACTTTTTTTATTATTTTGGGGGGGAGGTGGTGTTAAAATTACATATCCTTAAAATACTACCTTGAAACAACTGCATAATTTTATTATCCCTTGCCAGAAGCACTATTTAATTGAACATAGTGTCATTCCAGACAGTGTGTATGTATACGGAAACTAACAAGTGCTAACTTTCTCTCGCATCCCGTAGGAAACGCCCTTTGTTCACAAATGTGCAACTTGAATTAAATTTTATTTTAAAAAGTGTGATAAAATTCTTTACACATTTAACAGTTTGACAAACAGGTTTTAGTATCTGTGTGTTAACCAGCTCAACTGAAGGAGACTTATTTTAAGTTTTATACATTAGTTGACACTTCACTTTACATGCAGTAATGTAGAAGGAATTTTTTCACTTATGTATTAGAAATGCAGATCAGTTGTCTCACTCTCTCCCCTTCTTCGGGTGTGGGTGAGAGGTATCACCCACCAGAGACTGTTAGAGGTGACTTGTAAGGAAAGCTAAAGAATTGCTTATGCCTTTTTTTTTTTTTTGGTTTATAAGGTACTGAGAGCCTGCCTTTTATGGGAGTGTTCTGTTTGCTTTTATTTTAGAAATACCAGGAATGTCGAACTATTTTTTTCTGGAGGACCTGATCAATATGTTATGAAATGGGTCAGCTATCTAACCTTAACTGCAAAAATAAATACTCCCTTCAGGTAATGTTTATACATTAAAGAAACTAAAAACATACTAAACTAGTTTTTTTCTTTCTTTTGGAGCTCCCTTTTAAGAGTCTTGCACAAAGACAAACCTGGCAACATCTGAAGCGGCTTTAAATTTAAACATAATATAATGTTCTGAACAGCAGGATGGACTTAGTTGGGCACTTGATTTTAAATCCACCTTCAACGTGAATAGCCTCAGGCCCCTAAGAAATGTACTGATTTTCATTCACAGGTACAGAGATTAGTAGTTAGGAGTAAGTCCTTCTATGTTTTATTAGTGCAACTCACAAACAAGTTATGAAAATCTTAAAGGTAAATTTTTAGCCATATAACTGTTTTGGTACTAATGTGCTTTACAAACCTTAACCATACTTGAATGAACTAAGAATTTAAGTGCGACAGCCAGGCACACAGGGTCACCATGCAGTAAGGCAAAGGGCTGGAGAAAAGTTACAGGCAAGGACAGCAGGACATATCCTAAATGATGATGGAAAAAATGGTAAGATCTAGAATGTGCACCTGGCAGCATGGCTTTTTCTGGCTTCAACTTAGCTTTGTGCCTCCATTTCCCCATCTTTTACGTAAGCTAAGCAGATAAGTGCAGGCTCAGGCTTAGCTCTGCCTGCATGATACCCCATCTGCATTGCTCAGCTGCTTAAAGAGGTTAGCACTGAAATATATAACTTTGTTTTGAAATTGGATGCTGTTCAATGTACAAAAGTTATGGAAGAAGTTTCTTCAGTCATTTTCCCTAATATACCTTTAGTACAAACAGCTCTTTAATGCCACAGTTATAAGCACATAGTCCTCTAAGAATGGATGTGCCCATTGGTATGCTTGTGTGTAGTACTCCTCTCTATTTGAAACAACATACTATCCAAGTTGCTTAAGTATAGATTCCCTCTATTCCATGAGCAAAGACTGCTATTTTCTTTCATTGGTGGTTGGTATTGAAGACAAAAGCCTTCATGAACCATCTCTCTCACACTTTCCTGAACAACTAGTTGCCTTTGATGTTTGTCTTTCTGTGGTCCCACAGATCAGCAAATCCTCATGACAGCTCACTGAAAGCAGTGTATTTAATAACTTCTCTCAGCATTTTAAAAATACCTCCCAATACGGTAGTTCTTCATCCCCCCAGGTTGGGTAAAGGGAACCCCCCTAATAGTTCCCTGATTGCCAGATAGGAATTGCATCAAATTTCATTGCCAATAAACCTGATTATTCTTTGGACTGTAAACAAACAAAAATGTTACCAATAAATTTTAAAACAATTCTGTGCAACTTTGGGTGTGGAAATGCATTTTGGTACTTCACTAATTCTCAACCTCTTACTAGATTGCAGGGCATAGCTACAATTTGCACAGAGCCACCAGATTTCTCCTATCTTAGATACTATAGTGATGGATGCAACAGAGAATTCCAAAACTGATTGGGCAATCGGCTCCGTTCCCCTATTTTCTTGAAGATTTTTCTTGAGTTTCCTTAGAGTTAATCATATAGATATTTGCACAATATACTTACATATTGCTACAAATGTATGTGTATTCAGTATGTTAGTGTAAGGCCATATATACATAGTCCTGTGTGGTACTGTTTTGATGCAGGCTAAAGAACTAGAGTGACAGAAAATATCAGTTTAAAGTGGTCTTAAGGAAATGCTGAGTCTCATTGCATATATGTACAATTAAATTACTATGGGGGACATTAGACCTGGTTTAAACAACATTTATGATGCACATTCTTCCTTGATAAAATAGTAAGGAAGAATTTTAAATCATAGAAAGTTAAGAGTTGCAAGGGACCTCAGGAGATCATCAGTCCAACCCCCTGCTCAAAGTATGGCCATTCCCAACTAGGTCATTCCAGCCAGGGCTTTGTCAAGCTGGGCCTTAAAAACCTGCAAGGATGGAGATTCCACCACCTTTCTAGGTAACCTATTCCGGTGCTTCACTACCCTCTTAGTGATTTTTTTTTTTCTAATATCCAGCTTAAACTTCCCTTGCTGCAACTTGAGACCATTGCTCCTTGTTCTGTCACCACTGCAAACAGTCTAGCTCTATCTGCTTTGGAACCACCCTTCAGGGAGTTAAAGGCTGCTATTAAATCCCCTCTCTTCTGCAGAACAAATAAACCCAGTTCCCTCAACCTCTCCTCAGAAGTCATGTGCCCCAGCCTCCAAACCATTTTCTTTGCTTTCTGCTGTACTCTCTTCAACTTGTCCACATTCCTTCTATAGTGGGGTCCCAAAACTGGATACAGTACTCCAGATGTGGCCTCACCAGTGCTGAATGGAGTGGAGTAATTATTTCCCTCGATCTGCTGCCAACACTCCTACTAATGCAGCCCAGTAAGCTGTTAGCCTTGGCAACAAGGGCACACTGTTGGCTCATATCTATCTTATTGTCCACTGTAACCCCCAGGTCCTCTTCTGCAGAGCTGCTGCTTAGCCAGTCAGTTCCCAGGCTGTAACAGTGCATGGGATTTTTCTGTCCTAAGTGCAGGACTCTGCACTTGTCCTTGTTGATCCTCGTGAGATTTCTTTTGGCCTAATCCTCCAATTTGTTTAGGTCACTCTGAATCCTAGGCCTACCCTGCAGTGCACCTACTATACGCCACAGCTTGGTCTTATCTATAAACTTGCTGAGGGTGCAATCCATCCCATCTTCCAGATTGTTAATGAAGATATTGAACAAAACCAGCCCCAGGACTGGCCTCTGGGACACTTGACTTGATACTGGTTGCCAACTTGACATTGAGCCATTGATTACTACTAGTTGAGTATGACAATCCTGCCAGCTTTTTATCCACCTTACAGTCCATTCAGCCAACCCCTACTTCCTCAGCTTGCTTGCAAGAATGCTGTGGGAGATGGTATCAAAAGCCTTGCTAAAGTGAAAAGCCTTGCTTTTCCTTTTGTCTTGCCTATTTACATTTTCACTGACATTCCTCCACACTTCTAGCTTCTCTCATTCCTTAGAGTCTCAGACCAGCAGAGACTCCCTATGCCTGATGAAGGGTGACTGCACCCGAAAGCTTGCTAAGAACTTTTTTCCGGTTACTCAGTTGGTCTAATAAAAGATATTACATCTACAAAAAGAACTTTGCCTTGCTAAAGTCAAGGTATACTATGTTCACTGATTTCCCAGAGCCAGTCATTTCATCATAGAAGGCAATCAGGTATATCTTGCCCTTGCTGAATCCATGCTAACTGTACCTAATCACCTTCTTCTCCCTGAAGTGCTTAGAAATAGATTCTTTGAGGACCTGCTCCATGATTTTTCTGGGGTCTGAGGTGAGACTGACTGGTCTGTAGTTCCTTGGATCCTCCTTCTTTCCTTTCTTAAAGATGGGCACTATATTTGCCCTTTTCCAAATGCCTGGGACCTCCCCTAATTGCTATAAGTTTTCAAAGGTAATGGCCAGCAGCTCTTCAATCACATCAACCCAACTCCCTTAGCACCCTTGGATGCATTGCACCCATCCCCAGAAACTTGCACACGTCCAGCTTTTCTAAATAGTCCCTAACTTGTTCTTTCACCAATGAGGGCTGCTCACCTCCTCCCCAAACTGTGCTGCCTGATACAGTAGTCTGGGAGCTGACCTTGCCTGTAGAGACCAAGGTAAAAAAGGCATAGAGTACTTCAGTGTTTTCCTCATCATCTGTCATTAGGTTGCCTCCACCATTCAGTAAGGGACCCACACTGTCCTGGACCTTCCTCTTGTTGCTAACATACTTGTAGACACCCTTCTTGTTACCCTTCATGCCCCTTGCTAGTTGCAACTTCAGTTGCGCGATTAGGCCTTCCTGACTTCATCACTGCTGTCACTGCATGCCCAAGCAAGTTTCTTATAATCCTCCTAAGATCTTTGTCCAAGCTTCTACTTCTTGTAAGCTTCCTTTTTGTGTTGAAGATCTCCAAAGAGTTCTCTGCTAAGCCAAGCTGGTTGCATGCCACATTTTCTATTCTTACTGCAGATTGGGATGATTTGTTCCTGCACCCGCGGTAAGGTTTCTTTAAAATACAACCAGTTCTCCTGGACTCCTTTCCCCCTCAGGCTGAGTCCCCAGGGAATCCTGCTGCTCAGTTCCCTGAGGGAGTCAAAGTCTGCTTTTCTAAGTCTGGGGTCCATACTCTGCTGCTCTCCTTTCTTCCTTTTGTCAGGATCCTGAACTCAACTTTCTTGTGGTCACTCCTGCTTAACTTACCATCAACTTCTACATCCCCCAATTCTTCCCTGTTTGTGAGCAATAGATCAAGAGCACTGCCCCTAGCTGATCTCTCCAATACTTGTACCAGAAGGTTGTCTCTAATGCTCTCCAAAAACTTCCTGGATAGCCTGTGCACTGCTGGATTGCCCTCCCACCAGAGGTCAGGGTGATTGAAGTCCCCCATGAAAATCAGAGCCTGTGATCTAGAAGCTTCTGCTAAATATTAACTAACAGAAATGGAGAGCACACCAAGTTGAAATGATTTGGAGTCTCCAGTCAAGGAACGCAGCAGGATTACATCGGCATCACTGGAGGTCAATAAAGGTGAATCCATAATGACTATACATCAGTGACTGACTGACCAGGTGTGTCTCAACTGGTTGAAGGTCATATAACAGTTGTTAGAGAATCGCACATAAACCAAATACCAGTGCGGCCTATTTCTAAAATGAAATGCACACAAGTCACATTTGTTATGTGACTGCATAAAACTTAGTATAGGCTCATACTTTGATTTGTGGATATATAAAACCATTCTTGGCTTTGTGTTGGCAGAACTATTACTAAATACTTAGTCATAGCTGTTTATTCAGTTATACTACTATGTGGATATTTATTTTTTGCATTACAATAGCACCTACAGGGCCTAATCAGACCAGAAGCCACTGCATTAGCTGCTGTGCAAATAGCCTATACCAGTGATGCAACAATTTAAATTTAAGATCAGATGCAAAAACTGGATAGAATAAAACAAGACCGGGAGGGGAGTGCAGGGTGTGTGAAAGCAAAAAGGTGATAGCAGAAAGAACACATTTTTGTATAGGCAAGTGGTGTGTAGAATTTATAGATACCAAGAGGAGACTTGTTTGGTTTTTTTGTTATTATTCTAAAAATAAATGTTATCCTGTGCAATAGTCCCAGCTCACCACCTGCTTAATCATCACCAGCTTGCAGTGCTCTAGGGCTACGCAACATGATAGATTAAAACTTTAAGAAAGGATTTAAGAAGAATCAAGCAGTAGCTCTATAGGTTTATTCAAGGAGTGTTATGTCAATAAGCAATGCCTGAAGAAAGTTAAGACAAATCAATTAAAGTGTGCGGTCAACGTGTATAAGTTAAAAAGCATTGAACTAATTTGTGGATAATCTTATCCAGATCTGCCCTGCACCTCCTATGGACAAACCAGGCACTTGTCCAGGGCAGCAGCATGGAAATGGCAGCATTTCTAGCACTGATTAGTGATGATCAGCTTCCAATTAGCGGGCATGGTTAATTATGGAAATATGGAGGCAAAAATCTATTTTGTCTGGGGACAGCCCTGCAGTCCAGAATAAACTGACCTTTATTTGCTGTAGTTTAACCCTTTGAGAGTGACCTAAGTAAAGAAATAAAGACCCTTTGCTTCTGAATAAGAGTATACACAGAGAGCTTTAAGGTATCCAGATTTTTGTGGCTGCATTAGTCTTGAGGAAAAGATAATCAGGACTCATAGTAGAGAAGATATCTTTTATTACACCAACAAGATGTTTTGGGAAAAAAAGATCTTTAATTGCAAGCTTTTGGGTACAAACATCTTTTGTCAGGCATTGAAGAAAAGATTCTAAAACTTCTCCTGGGTAGAAATGAAAGTTTGTATTTCATAGGATTTCACAAAGAGGTCAATAGATGGAAAACACCTCTGGGCAGTCAGTTCATAGAGAGGTTTAAGGCACTTTTAATTCATATGCACTGATTTCTTATCTTTAGTTAATCCACTTTTGACATTTGTCCACAGTCTTAAGATGGAATATTAACTAAACCATTTTAAGAAAGAAGACTTACTGTGGCAGACTAGGTGTCACCTGAATAGTTGTTGTAGTTTAAACTATCTGCTTCTATAGTGCTATAATCTTGAATGAAACAAATTTAAAGTGCAATAGCTTAGCTTCCACTTCACAGCAGATCAGTTGTAAAACACTATGATTTTAAAGTTCTTTACCCGTTTCTCAGTCCACTCTGAGTGGACAGCCCATAATGGACAACATAGCCAAAAGTACAAAGAAAGGGAAAGGACCAAAATGCTAGCACCATTGGATAAGTAAAGGGGGGGAGGGGGACAATGCCTGAAATACAATGAATAGGTACAACGGGGATAAACTGTGAAGGGTCTTGATAGAGTGGGGTCAAGACATCTGTCCTGCAGCTGAGAAAAACACCTTGTTGGTCTAATAAAAGTTATCATCAAAACTTTACAAGTATTGTACTACCCTAATTAAATGAGCTATAGTACAGTGACTGAATAAAACAATTAACCATATTTTGCTCCTTCTTCCCTTCATGATTGATTTTTGTTCACTTTGAACTTCTTTCCATTGGCAGGCACAGCCTGAAAACGGCAAGATAAATTAGTGAAATGAGTTTTGGGGCATTATAACACCCTTCTGGGTGCTGCTACCCCAACACTAGGCTCTCCCCTACTCCCAGCCCCACCTCACCTCTGGTCTTTCATCTGCCACACCTTTGATGCTACTTGGTTGTAGTTGAGAAGCAGTCCCTGGTATCCCTGCTAGTTGCCCCATTGAGCCTATACTCCCGTTCAAGTGTTTCCATTTTAAGGGAGCATTTCCAAGGCTTCTGAGGACTTGTCAGACCCTCTGCTGTCATAATCATGGTCCCCTTTTTCTCTGGCTATAAGCCCAGCCTTGGTCTACCATTTAAGATCTCAACTGCCAGGTATCAGCCCTCCTAGGGAGCCCTGCCTTGGCAGTTGAAAATCTCAGCACCAGCCTCCACTTTAGCTCAGGGCTAGCTCTTGGGGCAAGTAGCAGGGGAATGCCACCCAGGCATCCCTGTTCATGGCCTGCTCCACTCCCTGTAGCCACAACTCAGTCCTGGAGTATAAACAGAACAAAAACATGAGTCAGCTGCTTCATAACCCAAAGTTTCCCTTGCAAGAGCCTCCTCCACTTCCCCTGAGTGGCCAGCCTCTAATAGCTGCACACTCCCAAGAGCTTCTCTCTATTGCAGGCAGAAGCTCCTCTTATGTTGTCAGACTGGACTCATACCCCCAGCCCAGTCTCTTTTCAGGCACTGGACAGGGCCTTCTGCACCAGGTACAGCTTCATTAGACACCTGGCCTTATCAGTCTTGGGCCCAGTCTACCTGGGTTGTTGCTCCTTACTGTGCTTCTTGGCCCAGGGTCCCTCATTCTCTCAGGCCTTTCCAGTAACAGGAGCAGGAATACCCTGTTACAGGCACCCTCAAGATTTCCCACCAAATTGTTTGCTGGACCTTGGCAGAGAATCACTGGGGGTTTAGAAAGGATGTTCTCGCCCTATGCTGATTGTCCGTTTGCTCCAGTCCTCCCTTCACCTTCACTCCAATTCTGCTCCTCTTCCCCTGCCCCTAGTTTCTACACCACTAAGTAAAGCCTCCCTGTAAGTAAAGACAAAAGTCCCATCCAGCCCCTCCCCCCCAATAAGATTTGAAAATCAGACCTGGGGGTCTC
>NW_017728995.1:17756732-17758109 GCF_001723915.1 Gavialis gangeticus
AGACATCCCAGAAAGAAATGAAAGGATCCTGATTCTTGCTACCATCACATGGCTCATTTTTTCTCTCTCATACTCCTTCCCTGCCCCTGTGCCTGTCTGGTGTGTTTAGACCCAGGTTCTCAACCTTTGTCGACTCACGATAAAGGTCAAAGTGGAGTATGTGGAACTACAGAAGGATCTGCCACGGCTGAGTGAATGGGCAACCAAATAGCAGGTGAAATTCAGTATAATTAAGTGTAAAATGATGTACCTGAGTAAAAATAACCCCAACTATACTTATACAGTGATGGGCTTGACATTAGCTTCTACCACACAGGAAAGAGATCCAGGAATCATTGTGGACAGGTTGCTAAAAACATCAGCTCAGAGCTCAGCAGCTGTCAAAAAGGCAAACAAAATGTTAGGGCTCATTAAGAAGGGAATCACAAACAAAACGTATCAGCCTGCCCATTTATAAATCTATGGTGCATCCACACCTTGAATACTGTGCCCAGTTCTCAAAAAAAATATAGAAGGACTTGACAAGGTCCAAAGAAGGGCAACAAGGATGATTAGAAGTATAGAGGGACTACCATAGGAGAGAGACTATAGAGACTTTTCAGTTTAGAAAATACAGGCCTGAGGGCAAGCATGATCAGGCTTTACAAAATACTAAACGGTGAAGAGAAAGTCGATTTACGGTCTCCCGCAATACAAGAAAAAGTATGCATACAATGAAACAAATCGCCAAGACATTGAAAACGGCGGTTTTCAACCTTCTTTTATTTGTGGACCCCTCAAAATATTTTTAGCAGAGGCACAGACCCCCCTGAATGGCAAGCGTGGGTATTTGCACACTTTTGATTGATCACCATTGCCTTTCGCAGACCCCTTAGACCCAGTCTGCAGACCCCCCCCACCAAGGTCGACAGACACGGGTTTCAACCCAGCCGAGGGACGTTTCTTTTCGTCAGAGCTGGGACCTGGTGGAGCCAGGCGTGGGGGAAGCCACGGATTCACCAGGGAACTGGACACCGGCACCCGCCAAGCGAGGAGCAGGGCTCCCTCCACCCGCCCAGGGGAAGAGGGACAGCGGGGGGACATAGCCGGCTCCCTGCTCTCTGCCGCAGGGCTTTAGACGCGTGGGAGCCTGGGCAAGGCAGAGCCGGGAAATGGCAGCTGCACGGTCACGGCGCCGGCTCTGAGGTCCCCGAGCTTTTCCGGCCCCGGCAGAGCAGCTGGGCCGCGGGCAGAAGGCCGGAAGCCCCCGCGAGGCCAGGCCCGGGGTTTCCCTGGGGGAGCGGCCCCGCGGAAGGGCGCCCGGCTGAGTCACTGCCGGCTCCGCCCCGTCTGCGCCTGGCCGCCGCCACAGGGAATCCCCGCGCGGGCCGGGCGGGG